>NC_090248.1:12742168-12982168 GCF_037325665.1 Littorina saxatilis
GGCAATATCTTGAAATGATTGTTGAAACTTCAGAGAACCCTTTGCTTAAAGTTCCAAAGATTGTTTTTGTTTTGGAGCTTTCCATTCTTTTCGATCATGAACAAGGAAATAGCTGAATGAGTATGACGCATTCTCTAAAGCTGTCCTGGGGTACAGAACGGATGTGATCACACACTTATCGCTCGCTTGAGTAATTCTTTAATCACACAAGAAGCTTTTGTGGTGTTTTGTTTTCTTGAAATAGTGACACGTTACCTGGCACACTTAAGCAGGTTTCATGCCCCCCCTCCCTACCCATTGGGAATACAGACCACTTGAACAAATCTGAGTATGTGGAGTTACGCCCTGGAGTCATACTCGCCGGAGGAAAAAGGGTGAGTTCTTGGCTTTGTGGCGCCAATAACAAGTCATTGATGACGAATTGAGTCATCTGTCAGTAAAACGTAAAAACGGAGGAAGGTCTCTTATTCATATTTGCTTCTTTGGCTACCATAACTGTCTCGTTGTATGCCTTTTTTTTTCTTCCAAGTATATACAACTATTGCAACAACAATAAAGAGCTAACAGGCAAGTGATATTTAATTTAGAAATGGAATACTCTTTAATTTAAAACAAAAGCACAACGAACAAGATGTTTTATATTATTTCGCTCCAAGTCAAAATTTAAGCAAAACATCTAAATAGTTTTAAATGCGCATTTAGTCCGCTGTCGCACGGAGGAATGTAGGATTACCAAAACCGGCAAAATCAAAACTGGGCAAAACTTGATTTAAAAGAACGCCCCCCCCCCCCCCCCCCCCCACCCTGTAGAATTTGCACTGCTAGATGCGTTGGCGGCATCCCATCCTGCCTCTCCCAACTTGCCGTATCCCAGTCTGCCTTACCCAATTTGCCGCATCCCAGCCTGCTGCTTTGTGTGTGTTAGTGCGTGTGTATTTGTGTTTGTGAGGCAGGGAAAGAGAGAGAGAGAAAGAGGAAGAGAGAGAGAGAGAGAGACAGGAGAGACAGAGAGAGAGAGAGAGAAAAGAGAGAGAGAAAGACAGAGAGAGAGGGGGAGAGAGAGAGAATGGGAGAGAGAGAGAAGGGGAGAGAGAGAGAAAGAGAGAGAGAGAGAGAAAGAGAGAGAGAGAAAGAGAGAGAGAGAGAGACACATACACATACACAGAGAAAGAGAGAGAGAGAGATGTCAACAAAATCAAGGAAAAGAAAAGCCTAACAAAGAATTTCAAGTGGCAGCCCAACTTTTCGACATGTTGCCAGGCCTTCCTCAGCGGCGTTTAATTCTGCGAGACGCCAATTCATGCATCAAGTACTAAGCAACACAATACCATAGTTAATTCTGTTACGAAACACAAAGCAAATATTTCAAAGATAAAATCTACAAGACTTGACTAAAATTAATGTAAAAAATCAACAACAAGAAGAAACAGAGGCGAAAACAGTATTTGACTTTCAATGTTTTTGCAGAGAACTTGTTTACGGCAATAGTGGAAACTAACATGTTTTATGAACGTGTTTATGTTTTGCAATCTTGTTTTCTGATTTATCCATCTATATATTTATTTACCTATTTTCACTTTACTTATTTAGTTCCGATCAAATGATCCGCTGCAAGAGCAGTTTGTAAATAAAATCAGCGATACAAAATGCCTCCGTTTCACTTAGATGGCGTATGGAAATAATTAATAACCTTATTTTATGATGGGTGACCTCATTGCAAATTGCTGACATTTAAAAAACGATATCAAAAATAGAGTTACTAGACGGAGCCCTTCGGGGCGTTTAGTCATGCTTGAGACGTATATTCACATGTTTTGATAGAGTATGTCCTTATCTGCGACCAAAAGACAAATTGTTGCTTCAACAGTGCTTTGAGCGGATCATTAAGTATTGCACTTTCGCGTCTAATAACGTACGGTGTCTAAGATTAAATACGGCGAAGTGGTCTGAGCCTACAATGTTTAAATGTTTTATTGCATAACTTCTAAAAACTAGTTCCATGGTCTCATCCCTCCCCCCATCTACCGCCCCCCCCTCATCCCCTATTTTTAAAAAGATCTTTTTTCTTTTCTTTTCTTGCTCCTCTTACAGTATCACAGTAAATGTTCCCAAATAGATCCTAGTTACCTAAGAGGACGTTAATCCCCAAAGTCAGCCAGTCAGTCAGTCATTAAAGGCAAAAGCGAGGTAACGCACAACTGGGTCCGACCAGTAAAGCCGTCGCTGCCTGTGTGACAACCACCATAAAAATCTACCACAGCGGGAAACTTTCAAGTTAAGTATTTTCAACCATCATGTGCCCGCATTCAACTTTACAATCAAAGGATGTCTGTTGAGATAATCGAATGGATCAAAACTTTGAAACCTGCGCGCATGTTCTAAGCCGACTAACACATAATTGTTAAGGACATCATAAAATGGTTCTCGGTGAAAACTTGACCGAGGGCCATTTTACGACGTCCTTGACTCGAGTGTGTGACGTATTCTCATATGGCTGCTTCTTGGGCAAGGTAAAGAACACCAATACTTCAATGCCGTTCTCGAGCTACGTTGACTTTTACAAAGGGTACAGCTGACACGGCTTACGTAATCTGGTTTCCTGGTCATTTGTGTGAAAAATCTGTCCGACAAAGAAAACTGCCCAACGAATATAGATAACTCGGTCGAAAAAAATACTACCAGCAAAATATCTAACCCCCCCCCCCCTCCCACCTCCGCAGAAGAAAGAGCACGGGGTTCAATACATGATGATAGTTATTAAACACAAAGCAGTTGTAGCTAGGCTCAAGGCAATCACAAGATAGGAAAGCTTTCGAGTCATCGACAATCATTCGGAGGTGTGTTTTGGAACAAATGTTGGAGAAAAGGGTAAATGTCGGCTTCTTTTACAGACACTATCTAGTCTTATGTTTCTTATTTGTTTGGTTTAAACAATGTTTTATTAAATCAAACATGGTACAACAATACAACGATAAACAATAGGGACACGAACTCAAGCGAACGCTTATATTACGCGCCCTACGTAGTTACAAATTAACAAAAATATGATGTTGGACAAACATTACTTATAAACTATGGAACTATCTAGGTAAACAGCATAGTTGAAGCAAACCAAAAAGAACAAGAGAAAGCTAGCAGGAGGAAGAGGGGGAGGGGGGAGGTGGGACGAAAGAATGGTAGGTACATATGAAAGATGAAGGTGGTTAGCGCATACAAAAAGAATATATACATAGTACATTGTAAACTGTAATCCAGTGGCAAAAAAGCAGTAGTTCGCTGAATATATAATTGAAAAATGTATATAGAATACATTTGTTTGACCCTCTTAGGATTATGGAGTTTTATGCACTGCCTTTTATAGTTAACTAAACTTTTGTATGAATTAGCCCATTGCACTTGGTGTAGGCCTTAAGCTTATTTAAATCGCTTGTCCAGTATTTAATTTAGTTCTCAATTTTTGTATGAACTCAAATGTTTAGTGTTCTTAGTATGTCTTGCTAAACTAAGTTCTATTTAATCAGAGTATGTTTGCGTGTGCTTATACTTAGTGATATTGTAAAGCGCATAGTGCTTTTCGTTATGCGCTATAGAAATCTCCTTAATAAATAAATAAATAAATAAATAAATAAATAAATAAATAAATAAACATTCAAAACTGTGTAAAATGGTCGAACTGAAGTTTTTGCACAACAAATATGACCATAACAATTATTTCTTAAACTTAAAGTACTGGACAAATTAACCCCTTCGTTGTGAAGTTACACACGCGCAATGTTGAGACAAATTCATCAAAGACATGAACGCAATCATCCATGGAAAACGCGCTGATCATGCCTGTAAGGGCTGTTTTAAAGTCACTGAATGTCTAATGTTGATTGAGGTACACCATGTATGGTAACACTTATCTCCCAATACCCCCTCGGACAGTTCTAGAACCCCTTGCAATGCTTAAAAGATAAACTCCATTTCCTCACTTCATTTTGGCAGTTCAAAACTGTCAAAAACATGATTTCACATTTTGGTCATGCTCGCAATAGTTATCTCCAATCGATGCTTCATAATATTCTGCATGTTTTAGTTCTGCAGTTGCTCATACATCTTTTTATAGACATCTGAAGACGTGTGCTGCTCACATACAGATCAGCATAAATCCATTTACTACTTAGATTGTTTAGTGTCTATATGTTATTTGCTTGTCTGTCTGTCTTGTGCGTACTCCTTCTCAAACATAAACAAACTCGGACATATTCAAAGATAGTCTACATAATTATGATCCAGAGACAGCCAGCATGCCTCTTCCTTGTTCTCCGACAAAAGAAAACTTCCTTGTGGCCTATTGTGTGTTTTCGCCGGTAGGTGTCAATTGGCAGGCCAGGCACTTAATCACGCTTGACTCCCCTCCGCTTAAGCGGCAATCGTTTAGCAAGCCCCGGTGTCTGCTTCAAGAAAACCCTTCACACCCAGATTAGTGAGGGAACATCGAATAGTGACATTTTTCGATGTGATTTTCGATTTCATAAACAACAATTTTGAAAAATGATATAAAAGAGATAAATATTTTGCAAATACCGTATCTGGGTGGTCTAAATCAGGTTTCTTGTCAAACGTAAAATGCAGTATAGAAAAAACCCGTTGTGTTGGAATTTAAGACTAAATCAATTTGGGTCTACTTGTAGAAACAGTGTTAATAAATGTTCAACAAATGCTGAAAGAAACAATTGGCAGCACCCTTGAAACGCTTGGCATGTATATTAAATGTTGAATGTATATTGGTTAAGAACAAAAGTAGGGCAATTTCGTTACTTTTGATTTGGACCCCTACCTCAATAGTTCTTTGAATGTTCGCCTTCTTTTATATTTACGGTACCGAGAAGCCTTCAACAGATGTATACATGTATAACTAATTCAATAAGTTTTTCGAAGCATCCTATTCTAAACTCTTACGTTAAATGTCTGACCTTTTTGTTTTTGTTTTTATTTGTTTCTGTTGGGTTTCAAACAACATTCTGTGAGATAACCTTTAAGGTCATCGCCGTAACAAGAACACTGTTCTTCCTTTTTAGGCTTTTATAGTCCATACAATATTTGCTGGCTTACACCCGTCAATTTTACGTGTATCAGTTCATGAAATATTTGCCGGCTTTTACCCATCTATGTTATCTTTCCCCGGTCAAGGAAATGATTGTTGAAACTTCAGAGAACCCTTTGCTTAAAGTTCCAAAGATTGTTTTTGTTTTGGAGCTTTCCATTCTTTTCGATCATGAACAAGGAAATAGCTGAATGAGTATGACGCATTCTCTAAAGCTGTCCTGGGGTACAGAACGGATGTGATCACACACTTATCGCTCGCTTGAGTAATTCTTTAATCACACAAGAAGCTTTTGTGGTGTTTTGTTTTCTTGAAATAGTGACACGTTACCTGGCACACTTAAGCAGGTTTCATGCCCCCCCTCCCTACCCATTGGGAATACAGACCACTTGAACAAATCTGAGTGTGTGGAGTTACGCCCTGGAGTCATACTCGCCGGAGGAAAAAGGGTGAGTTCTTGGCTTTGTGGCGCCAATAACAAGTCATTGATGACGAATTGAGTCATCTGTCAGTAAAACGTAAAAACGGAGGAAGGTCTCTTATTCATATTTGCTTCTTTGGCTACCATAACTGTCTCGTTGTATGCCTTTTTTTTCTTCCAAGTATATACAACTATTGCAACAACAATAAAGAGCTAACAGGCAAGTGATATTTAATTTAGAAATGGAATACTCTTTAATTTAAAACAAAAGCACAACGAACAAGATGTTTTAATTTATTTCGCTCCAAGTCAAAATTTAAGCAAAACATCTAAATAGTTTTAAATGCGCATTTAGTCCGCTGTCGCACGGAGGAATGTAGGATTACCAAAACCGGCAAAATCAAAACTGGGCAAAACTTGATTTAAAAGAACGTCCCCCCTCCCCCCCCCACCCTGTAGAATTTGCACTGCTAGATGCGTTGGCGGCATCCCATCCTGCCTCTCCCAACTTGCCGTATCCCAGTCTGCCTTACCCAATTTGCCGCATCCCAGCCTGCTGCTTTGTGTGTGTTAGTGCGTGTGTATTTGTGTTTGTGAGGCAGGGAAAGAGAGAGAGAGAGAGAGAGAGAAAGAGAGAGAGAGAGAGAGAGAGATAAAAGAGAGAGAGAGAGAAAAGACAGAGAGAGAAAGACAGAGAGAGAGAGAGAGGGGAGAGAGGGGGAGAGAGAGAGAGAGAGAGAAAGAGAAAGAGAGAGAGAGAAAGAGAGAGAGAGAGAGACACACACACACATACACAGAGAAAGAGAGAGAGAGAGATGTCAACAAAATCAAGGAAAAGAAAAGCCTAACAAAGAATTTCAAGTGGCAGCCCAACTTTTCGACCTGTTGCCAGGCCTTCCTCAGCGGCGTTTAATTCTGCGAGACGCCAATTCATGCATCAAGTACTAAGCAACACAATACCATAGTTAATTCTGTTACGAAACACAAAGCAAATATTTCAAAGATAAAATCTACAAGACTTGACTAAAATTAATGTAAAAAATCAACAACAAGAAGAAACAGAGGCGAAAACAGTATTTGACTTTCAATGTTTTTGCAGAGAACTTGTTTACGGCAATAGTGGAAACTAACATGTTTTATGAACGTGTTTATGTTTTGCAATCTTGTTTTCTGATTTATCCATCTATATATTTATTTACCTATTTTCACTTTACTTATTTAGTTCCGATCAAATGATCCGCTGCAAGAGCAGTTTGTAAATAAAATCAGCGATACAAAATGCCTCCGTTTCACTTAGATGGCGTATGGAAATAATTAATAACCTTATTTTATGATGGGTGACCTCATTGCAAATTGCTGACATTTAAAAAACGATATCAAAAATAGAGTTACTAGACGGAGCCCTTCGGGGCGTTTAGTCATGCTTGAGACGTATATTCACATGTTTTGATAGAGTATGTCCTTATCTGCGACCAAAAGACAAATTGTTGCTTCAACAGTGCTTTGAGCGGATCATTAAGTATTGCACTTTCGCGTCTAATAACGTACGGTGTCTAAGATTAAATACGGCGAAGTGGTCTGAGCCTACAATGTTTAAATGTTTTATTGCATAACTTCTAAAAACTAGTTCCATGGTCTCATCCCTCCCCCCATCTACCCCCCCTCCCCCTCATCCCCTATTTTTAAAAAAAATCTTTTTTCTTTTCTTTTCTTGCTCCTCTTACAGTATCACAGTAAATGTTCCCAAATAGATCCTAGTTACCTAAGAGGACGTTAATCCCCAAAGTCAGCCAGTCAGTCAGTCATTAAAGGCAAAAGCGAGGTAACGCACAACTGGATCCGACCAGTAAAGCCGTCGCTGCCTGTGTGACAACCACCATAAAAATCTACCACAGCGGGAAACTTTCAAGTTAAGTATTTTCAACCATCATGTGCCCGCATTCAACTTTACAATCAAAGGATGTCTGTTGAGATAATCGAATGGATCAAAACTTTGAAACCTGCGCGCATATTCTAAGCCGACTAACACATAATTGTTAAGGACATCATAAAATGGTTCTCGGTGAAAACTTGACCGAGGGCCATTTTACGACGTCCTTGACTCGAGTGTGCGCTGCTTCCTGGGCAAGGTAAAGAACACCGAAAATACTTCAATGCCGTTCTCGAGCTACGCTGACTTTTACAAAGGGTACAGCTGACACGGCTTACGTAATCTGGTTTCCTGGTCATTTGTGTGAAAAATCTGTCCGACAAAGAAGAAGAAGAAGAAGTGCGCGCAGAGAGAGAGAGAGAGAGAGAGAGAGAGAGAGAGATGAGAGAGAGAGAGAGAGAGAGAGAGAGAGAGAGAGAGAGAGACGAGACAGACAGACAGACAGACAGACAGACAGACAGACAGACAGACAGACAGACAGACAGACAGACAGACAGACAGACAGACAGACAGACTTTCCGCACTCGTTAAAATGTCAGTCGATACTGGAATGAATGTTGAAACATTGTAAACCTAAAAATAAAAAAATAATAATAATATTAAAATTAAACATTCATACGAGTTACTATCTGTGACAAGGACGCATAAGAAGTATAGCAACTAAATATTAATCCGCTTACCCATTGCTCCTCTTCGCACCTTGGCCTGTGTCGTCCTTTTCCTGAGTACTTGCACACAAGTTTTGCGTATGCATACTTCAGTTCGTCTGGAAAAGGCTGTTTTGAATTCTTGTTCGCAAGTTGAACAGCACGACTGTATTTGACCACGTACACCAAATCGTTCTTTCTGGAAAAGTCTGCCAGCCGTTCGGTAAGATCATTCCAACTTCTGAATGTTTTCCCCAACTGTCATTTGTGCCATTTCTCAGCGATTGATCAACGGTGTGGTTATTATGGATGTAGTAAGTGTCGAATTGTGAGAATGCACAGTTCTGTCCGCCAAGTGGTTTTAAACACTGCGCGTATTTGCACCAAGTAATAACGTGTCACATCAAAATAGTTCTTTACCTGTCAGATAGTTTAGCGCCAAAAACATGAACCAATGATAGCCCATGGATTAGTAAGTCATATGATGTTGGGGCGGGGCCAATGAACTAATGTCAACACAGTAAGTATCAACCAATGTTTGGCTCCGCCCCCACATCACGTGGACTGGGTGGCCGAGTGGTAACGCACTTGCGCTCGGAAGCGAGAGGTTGCGAGTTCGACCCTGGGTCAGGGCGTTAGCAATTTTCTCCCCCCTTTCCTAACCTAGGTGGTGGGTTCAAGTGCTAGTCTTTCGGATGAGACGAAAAACCGAGGTCCCTTCGTGTACACTACATTGGGGTGTGCACGTTAAAGATCCCACGATTGACAAAAGGGTCTTTCCTGGCAAAATTGTATAGGCATAGATAAAACAATGTCCACCAAAATACCCGTGTGACTTGGAATAATAGGCCGTGAAAAGTAGGATATGCGCCGAAATGGCTGCGATCTGCTGGTCGATGTGAATGCATGATGTATTGTGTAAAAAATTCCATCTCACACGGGCATAAATAGATCCCTGCGCCTTGAGTCCGAGTCTGGAGATACGCGCGCGATAGAAGACTTCATATATATAATCACGTGACCCATAAACCCATCGCCTGTAATTAGATCATACTATTACCGCTTCAGTTCTGAGACATCCTGCTTGCTGGCGCGCGCGCAGAGAAAAAAATTCCCTCTTTATCTTCACTTCTGATGCTCATCCTATTGTTGTTGGCACTCGGGTTTGTTTGTTTGTTTGCTTAACGCCCAGCCGACCACGAAGGGCCATATCAGGGCGGTGCTGCTTTTGACATATAACGTGCGCCACACACAAGACAGAAGTCGCAGCACAGGCTTCATGTCTCACCCAGTCACATTATTCTGACACCTGACCAACCAGTCCTAGCACTAATCCCATAATGCCAGACGCCAGGCGGAGCAGCCACTAGATTGCCAATTTTAAAGTCTTAGGTATGACCCGGCCGGGGTTCGAACCCACGACCTCCCGATCACGGGGCGGACGCCTTACCACGAGGATTGGGACTCGGGTAACAGGGAACGAAGGGCAGTGCCCCACCTAGTGATCGAGTGCCACAACCCAGACTTTTCCCTCAATATATATATATAGGTTTTAAACTCCTGCTTCCGGATTATACAAAACACATTAAAACATGTATTAAACAATGGCGACTGCACGTGAGAGGGAACAATAAAGAGACCAAAAAGCAATGTACTCACGTTAAAATGACGAACACGGAACGAATAACAGCGACGTTTCGACCTAAGGGTCTTCTTCAGGCACAAAAACACAAAAATACACACACAAAAAAGAAGAAGAAAGACGATAGAACAAATGAAGAGAAGAATAACTGACAAAACAACTGCACTGCACAAACCAACAAATGACCTCTCTCCCTCCCATTCTCCATACCTCTCTCTCACCCTCCCTCCTTTGTTCCCTCTCTCTCTCTCTCCCTTCCTCCGTACCTCTCTCCCTCCCTTTCTCGGTACCTCTCTCTCCCTCCCTTCCTCCGTACCTCTCCCTCTCCCTCCCTCTTTTGCTCCCTCTCTCTCCCTCCCTTCCTCCGTACCTCTCTCTCTCCCTCCCTCCTTTGCTCCCTCTCTCTCTCTCCATTTCTCCGTACCTCTCTCTCTCCCTCCCTGCCTCCGTACCTCTCTCTCTCCCTCCCTTCCTCCGTATCTCTCTCTCACTCCCTCCTTTGCTCCCTCTCTCTCTCTCTTCCTTCCTCCGTACCTTTCTCTCCCTCTCTCCTTTGCTCCCTCTCTCTCTCCCTTCCTCCGTACCCCTCTCCCTCCCTCCCTCCTTTGCTCCCACTTTCTCTCCCTTCGTCCATACCTATCTCTTTCCCTCCCTCCTGTGCTCCCTCTCTCTCCCTCCCTCCTTTGCTCCCTCTCTCTCTCTCCATTTCTCCGTACCTCTCTCTCTCCCTCCCTGCCTCCGTACCTCTCTCTCTCCCTCCCTTCCTCCGTATCTCTCTCTCACTCCCTCCTTTGCTCCCTCTCTCTCTCTCTTCCTTCCTCCGTACCTTTCTCTCCCTCTCTCCTTTGCTCCCTCTCTCTCTCCCTTCCTCCGTACCTCTTCCCCTCCCTCCCTCCTTTGCTCCCTCTCTCTCTCCCTTCGTCCATACCTATCTCTTTCCCTCCCTCCTGTGCTCCCTCTCTCTCCCTCCCTCCTTTGCTCCCTCTCTCTCTCTCCATTTCTCCGTACCTCTCTCTCTCCCTCCCTGCCTCCGTACCTCTCTCTCTCCCTCCCTTCCTCCGTATCTCTCTCTCACTCCCTCCTTTGCTCCCTCTCTCTCTCTCTTCCTTCCTCCGTACCTTTCTCTCCCTCTCTCCTTTGCTCCCTCTCTCTCTCCCTTCCTCCGTACCTCTTCCCCTCCCTCCCTCCTTTGCTCCCTCTCTCTCTCCCTTCGTCCATACCTATCTCTTTCCCTCCCTCCTGTGCTCCCTCTCTCTCCCTCCCTCCTTTGCTCCCTCTTTCTCCTTTCCTCCTTACCTCTCTATCTCCCTCCCTCCTTTGCTCCCTCTTTCTCCTTTCCTCCTTACCTCTCTATCTCCCTCCCTCCTTTGCTCCCTCTTTCTCCTTTCCTCCATACCTCTCTATCTCCCTCCCTCCTTTGCTCCCTCTCTCTCTCTCCCTTCCTCCGTACCTCTCTCTCTCCCTCCCTCCTTTGCTCCCTCTCTCTCCTTTCCTCCATACCTCTCTATCTCCCTCCCTCCTTTGCTCCCTCTCTCTCTCTCCCTTCCTCCGTACCTCTCTCTCTCCCTCCATCTTTGCCCCCCTCTCTCTCTCTCTCCCTTCCTCCATACCTCTCTCTCTCCCTCCCTCCTTTGCTCCCTCTCTCTCTCTCCCTTCCTCCGTACCTCTCTCTCTCCCTCCATCTTTGCCCCCTCTCTCTCTCTCTCCCTTCCTCCATACCCCTCTATCTCCCTCCCTCCTTTGCTCCCTCTCTCTCTCTCCCTTCCTCCGTACCTCTCTCTCTCCCTCCATCTTTGCCCCCTCTCTCTCTCTCTCCCTTCCTCCATACCTATCTCTTTCCCTCCCTCCTGTGCTCTCTCTCTCTCCCTCCCTCCTTTGCTCCCTCTCTCTCTCCCTTCGTCCATACCTATCTCTTTCCCTCCCTCCTGTGCTCCCTCTCTCTCCCTCCCTCCTTTGCTCCCTCTCTCTCTCCCTTCGTCCATACCTATCTCTTTCCCTCCCTCCTGTGCTCCCTCTCTCTCCCTCCCTCCTTTGCTCCCTCTCTCTCTCCCTTCGTCCATACCTATCTCTTTCCCTCCCTCCTGTGCTCCCTCTCTCTCCCTCCCTCCTTTGCTCCCTCTCTCTCTCCCTTCGTCCATACCTATCTCTTTCCCTCCCTCCTGTGCTCCCTCTCTCTCCCTCCCTCCTTTGCTCCCTCTCTCTCTCCCTTCGTCCATACCTATCTCTTTCCCTCCCTCCTGTGCTCCCTCTCTCTCCCTCCCTCCTTTGCTCCCTCTCTCTCTCCCTTCGTCCATACCTATCTCTTTCCCTCCCTCCTGTGCTCTCTCTCTCTCCCTCCCTCCTTTGCTCCCTCTCTCTCTCCCTTCGTCCATACCTATCTCTTTCCCTCCCTCCTTTGCCCCCTCTCTCTCCCTCCCTCCTTTGCTCCCTCTCTCTCTCTTCCTTCCTCCGTACCTTTCTCTCCCTCTCTCCTTTGCTCCCTCTCTCTCTCCCTTCTTCCGTACCCCTCTCCCTCCCTCCCTCCTTTGCTCCCTCTCTCTCTCCCTTCGTCCATACCTATCTCTTTCCCTCCCTCCTGTGCTCCCTCTTTCTCCTTTCCTCCATACCTCTCTATCTCCCTCCCTCCTTTGCTCCCTCTCTCTCTCTCCCTTCCTCCGTACCTCTCTCTCTCCCTCCATCTTTGCCCCCCTCTCTCTCTCTCTCCCTTCCTCCATACCTCTCTCTCTCCCTCCCTCCTTTGCTCCCTCTCTCTCTCTCCCTTCCTCCGTACCTCTCTCTCTCCCTCCATCTTTGCCCCCTCTCTCTCTCTCTCCCTTCCTCCATACCCCTCTATCTCCCTCCCTCCTTTGCTCCCTCTCTCTCTCTCCCTTCCTCCGTACCTCTCTCTCTCCCTCCATCTTTGCCCCCTCTCTCTCTCTCTCCCTTCCTCCATACCTCTCTCTCTCCCTCCCTCCTTTGCTCCCTCTATCTCTCTCTCACTCTCTTTCTCCGTACCTCTCTCTCTCACTCCCTTCATCCTTACCTCTCTCTCTCCCTCCCTTACTCTCTACCTCTCTCTCTCCCTCCCTTCCTCCGTACCTTTCTCTCTCCCTCCCTTCCTCCGTACCTCTCTCTCTCTCCCTCCCTCCTTTGCTCCCTCTCTCTCTCCCTCCCTTCCTCCGTACCTCTCTCCCTCCCTTTCTCCATACCTCTCTCTCACCCTCCCTCCTTTGCTCCCTCTCTCTCTCTCTCTCCCTTCCTCCGTACCTCTCTCCCTCCCTTTCTCCGTACCTCTCTCTCCCTCCCTTCCTCCCCCTCTCCCTCCCTCTTTTGCTCCCTCTCTCTCCCTCCCTTCCTCCGTACCTCTCTCTCTCCCTCCCTCCTTTGCTCCCTCTCTCTCTCTCCCTCCCTTTCTCCGTACCTCTCTCTCTCCCTCCCTTCCTCCGTACCTCTCTCTCTCCCTCCCTTCCTCCGTATCTCTCTCTCTCTCACTCCCTCCTTTGCTCCCTCTCTCTCTCTCTTCCTTCCTCCGTACCTTTCTCTCCCTCTCTCCTTTGCTCCCTCTCTCTCTCCCTTCCTCCGTACCCCTCTCCCTCCCTCCCTCCTTTTCTCCCTCTCTCTCTCCCTTCGTCCATACCTATCTCTTTCCCTCCCTCCTGTGCTCCCTCTCTCTCCCTCCCTCCTTTGCTCCCTCTCTCTCCTTTCCTCCATACCTCTCTATCTCCCTCCCTCCTTTGCTCCCTCTCTCTCTCTCCCTTCCTCCGTACCTCTCTCTCTCCCTCCATCTTTGCCCCCTATCTCTCTCTCTCCCTTCCTCCATACCTCTCTCTCTCTCCCTCCCTCCTTTGCTCCCTCTATCTCTCTCTCACTCTCTTTCTCCATACCTCTCTCTCTCTCTCCCTTCGTACGTACCTCTCTCTCTCCCTCCCTTACTCTCTACCTCTCTCTCTCCCTCCCTTCCTCCGTACCTTTCTCTCTCCCTCCCTTCCTCCGTACCTCTCTCTCTCTCCCTCCCTCCTTTGCTCCCTCTCTCTCTCCCTCCTTACCTCGCTCTCTCTCTCCCTCCCTCCTTTGCTTCCTCTCGATTTCTCCCTCCGTCCGTATCTCTCTCTCTCCCTCCCTCCTTTGCTCCCTCTCTTTCTCTCACCCTCCTTACCTTTCTCTCTCCCTCCCTCCTTTGCTCCCTCTGTCTCTCTCTCTCCCTCCCTACCTCTCTCTCTCACTCCCTCCTGTGCTCCCTCTCTCTCTCTCTCTCCCTTCCTCCGTACCTCTCTCTCTCCCTCCCTCCTTTGCTCCCTCTCTCTTTCTCCCTTCCTTCGTACCTCTCTCTCTCTCTCCCTCCCTCTTTTGCTCCCTCTCTCTCTCTCTCCCTTCCTCCGTTCCTCTCTCTCTCTCCCTCCCTCTTTTGCTCCCTCTCTCTTTCTCCCTTCCTCCGTACCTCTCTCTCTCCCTCCCTCTTTTGCTCCTCTCTCTCTCCCCCCTCCTTACCTATCTCTCTCCCTCCCTCCTTTGCTCTCTCTCTCTCTCTCTCCCTCCCTCCGTACCTCTCTCTCTTCCTCCCTCCTTTGCTCCCTCTCTCTCTCCCTCCCTCCTTACCTCTCTCTCTCCCTCCCTCCTTTGCTCCCTCTCTTTCTCTCACCCTCCTTACCTTTCTCTCTCCCTCCCTTCTTTGCTCCATCTCTCTCTCCCTCCCTCCTTACCTCTCTCTCTATCTGTCTCTCCTTTGCTCCCTCTCTCTCTCCCTCCCTCCGTACCTCTCTCTCTCCCTCCCTCCTTTGCTGCCTCTCTCTCCCTTCCTCCATACCTCTCTATCTCCCTCCCTCCTTTGCTCCCTCTCTCTCTCTCCCTTCCTCCGTACCTCTCTCTCTCCCTCCCTTCTTTGCCCCCTCTCTGTGTCTCCCTTCCGCCATACCTCTCTCTCTCCCTCCCTCCTTTGCTCCCTCTATCTCTCTCTCACTCTCTTTCTCCGTACCTCTCTCTCTCCCTCCCTTCATTCGTACCTCTCTCTCTCCCTCCCTTCATCCGTACCTCTCACTCTCCCTCCCTTCCTCCGTAGCTTTCTCTCTCCCTCCCTTCCTCCGTACCTCTCTCTCTCCCTCCCTCCTTTGCTCCCCCTACGCGGTTCATACTTTGCAATAAGTCAAGTCAAGTCAATATTTTATTTCAAAAAAACCCTAGGGTTACATGAATAAAATAAATAAAAATTGCAATAAACACGACAAAAAAGATGTAATAATGAGACACAACACTTCGAATTAACCTAAAATAAATCTCATAACAAAATAGTTGTAATCATTTTTTTTTTTTTACAGGAATGTATATGTTTCTGTGTTTGTTTTTGTTTTAATACAAAAAAAAACCCGTGATCAAATAATCAGAACTCTTTCAAAATACTCTTAATAAAACATATTAAGTGCAATAACTTTTGTTTTTTTTAATTCAAATAAATGTTTTACATTTGAATAGAAACTGAATTCTGATGAAAGCAGTTACTGTAAAGTCATTTGAAGTCACATGATGAAAATCACATGGTTTAGTTGAGCAGACCACAAAGTGCAGAGCTAAAATATGTGTATGAATCTGTGTGAAAATCCAGTCCGTTTGTCCACAGGGATGCTAGGAAGCAGTCAAATGGGGTCGCTCAATCTGCTCAAATCCAGTCAAATGGGGTCGCACGGGCCGACAAATGGGGACGTCCCCGTTTGTCGGAAGCGTCCCCATTTGACTGCTCTCCAGTGACAATCGTCCCCATTTGTCGGTAAAACCACCTACACACACACACACACACACACACACACACACACACACCTCTCTCTCTCTCTCTCTCTCTCTCTCTCTCTCTCTCTCTCTCTCTCCCTCTCTCTCTCTCTCTCTCTCCCCCTCTCTCTCTCTCTCTCTCTCTCTCTCTCTCTCTCTCCAACCCTCTTTCTCCCGCTCTCCCTCTCTCTCTCTCTCTCTCTCTCTCTCTCTCTCTCTCTCTCTCTCTCTCTCTCTCTCTCCAACCCTCTTTCTCCCGCTCTCCCTGTCTCTCTCCCTCCCACTCCCCCCCCCCCACCCCATCTCCTTCTCCTTCCACTATCAATCTTTCTCTCTTGTCTCCACCTTCAACACAGAAAAATCATAACCCATCCACGTACCAGCCTGTCGCAAAAACATATTCAAAAACCCCGCAGTGACCGTATAATGTATTTCAGGCTCCAAGATTCTGCTTGACGCAGGCGTGGACGACTCAGTGGAGCTGCAAAGAGGGATTCATGAGTTTACCTTCGAGTACCAGCTACCATCAAACTTACCATCTACCTTCTCTGGAGTCTACGGTAGTGTCACTTACGTTGCAAAGGTATGTTGTGTTTTTTTTCTTTCCTCCTTTTTGGGGGTAAAGTACGATTGTTGGACAAGGAGAAAAAACAAGCCCTAACTCATTCCGGACGGACTCAGGGGTAACTCGTGTTATAATCATGGTCAACAAAAAGCCTGTTTCAATCTTTTCCATCTCCCCAAATAAAAGCATCTTTCTAAGACTCAAATCAAGATATGCCCGTGTAAACATCTAACATTGCTGTTTGTGGCCACAAAGATTCAACAATGTCCATCAATCTTCTCAGTTTATTTCCCCACCCTGCGACGTTTGGTTACTTGGTCGGTCACTAAAACTGTTGTCGGTAAAAGTGATAAAGATGTGGTTAGCCAGTTTCCAGACGGGTATCCCTTTACAACAATGAACCTTAGGCGTCACAAAATGCGCTCACACCTCCTCGACAAATTAAACAATTCGAATGAATCAAACATTCAGTGATAATTAAGGTTATAATTATGTGTAAGTTAAAACCTGTCAAGCAAAATATCGTACAGCAGTTTGGACAGATTGCGGACTTCGTATCAGATATTTCCAGATGTTAATCAATAAATTAGAGAAAATAGCTGTTTATTACAAATAATGCGATCCCTGAAATGTGATACTTGATTTTATCCTACATACGTGAGAGAGACACCCGTGAGATAATAATCGTTCAAATCCCACGTGTGTATATCATGTAAATGAGGTCATGTCAAGCAAGTCTGGCAGGGACCTGTTTTTTCCACTGCTTATGATGCCAAAGTCACCGAGACAAACGTCATTATAGAAACAAAAATTGCGCTCGCTAATTACCCTCGATGAATCTTTAGAACTAACACGTCACGCCACACTTTCAGAGTGACGTTTCTTTGCTTTGACGTAATAGATTGCATGAGGCTTTTGAAGAGATCGAGGTTCCAAAAACAAGCGTCTTCAATTTAGCTGCCTCGACTGCAAGAAATTTTCAGCAAAATACACGTAAGTACAGTATGTAGGATAAACAGAATACTACATGGCTTGCTGTGTCGTACCAGATTTACACTCGTTGCTTTTTCAAATAGTGAACAGCTCGCTTTCGCTCGCAGTTCAATATTTAAAAAAACCAACTCGTGTAAATCTGGTACGACACAGCAAGCCATACATGTAGTATTCTCTATTTATTTGACACCGCGCGGGCCTCTTGACACCATCTTGGGGGAAAAAATCCTTTTTTTCTGGCATGGGTCTGCATACATTGTACTTGTTATTTGTAGCTTGTCCTAGAAAATAACAAATGTTTTACAATTTGCAGTGTGTCTTGCACCCAGAAGACGACCACAGCACGACAATGACCAGCGAACCCTTCATGGTGCTCAGACGTCCCCCCTTGCCCCCCGAGACGTACGCTGACCAGGAGATGAAGGCCAGCAAGTTCTTCCTCGGCTTCTTGACCGCTGGACAGGTACATTTGCACCGCGGAAAAAGTAGGTTGGGAATTTTGACGGGAGTAGAGGGTGGGGGTGGAGGATGAGATAACTTAAACTGGATACGATGGCGAGTTGCGATGCTTGGGTAAAATGAGTTGAGACAGGATGGGATCTGGGCTGGGGCTCACGGAAGCATAACTGAGTGCAAACCGCAGGGTCTGATTGGCTGGAATCGAAACACATTTCAATTTCAACCAGTCCGATTCCGCGGCTGCATACAACTCATTTTGATGGCACCCAGTTTCGCTTCGTGCACCTCGGTCCTGAACTCGATGGGATGCTGTGAAGCAAGTTAGGGTAAGTTAAGGTGGAGATTAAGCCAATTAATACCTACGAAAGTTACATTTTTCAATTGCTTCGTGCGTCTTTGTTTCTTGACCAGTACTCTTGATTTTGGTACCGTTGTGTTCCTAAGACTCTGCAATTTCCTTTGACATAAGGCTCACTGCAGGGCCGGACCAGTAGCGGGGGTCCGGGGGTCCGGGGGCCGCAGAAGGCCCCCTGTGGGGTCGAGGGGCGAAGCCCCCGTGGGGGTATGGGGGCAAAGCCCCCAGAAGCTGAAGAAATTTTAACATTTATACATGAAAAATTATCCTATTCTTGCACAAAAAAGTCATTTAAATAATGAAATAGCACCACCAGAAATTTACCCCATCTCTCTCTCTCTCTCTCTCTCTCTCTCTCTCTCTCTCTCTCTCTCTCTCTCTTCTCTCTCTCTCTCTCTCTCTCTCTCTCTCTCTTTTTTGTGGCTGGGCCGGTGGGGGGGGGGGGGCTAAAGCCCCCAAAGCCCCCCCCTCTCGTTCGGCCCTGCACTGTGTATAACTGGATCAAACACGTGATAACCGCTAATGAATAAAGTAATTAGTTTTTACCGATTAAGGTACATACAGCGACTAATTGGAAGTAGATATCGACAAAATATTAATTATGGCGGCCATTTGCATTTCATATTTTCCTAAATATGTGCATCCTCTTGCAAATAATTAAAACCAAACATATGTAGACGAGTACATAAGGATGAAGACCAACTGTTGCGGTGATACTATCCTCACTGCCAGGTTCCAATTAGTCGCTGTATGTACCTTAATCGGAAAAAACTAATTACTTTATTCATTAGCGGTTATCACGTGTTTGATCCAGTTATACACAGTGAGCCTGATGTCAAAGGACAGTGCAGAGTCTTAGGAACACAACGGTACCAAAATCAAGAGTACTGGTCAAGAAACAAAGATGCACAAAGCAATTGAAAAATGTGACTTTCGTAGGTATTAATTGGCTTAATCTCCACCTTAAGGGGAAGGTATCATTTTGTAAGATAAGCGTGGCGAAGGGGGAAAGATGTTTTTATGTCCGAAATTGGTTCATTTCAGTCACATTCATATTTTTCCTTTTTGTATTATTAGCTATGTTTTATCTTTCTCAAATCCGCACGGAAGAGTGGAAAATAAGTCTAGCCGAATCGTATCTGACGTCTGTGTAGTATTCATCGTCAACCGCAGTTCACTTCACTTTCCCCTGCCTCTTCCCAGGTCAAGCTGCAATGCCGAATCAGCCGCAGCGCCGCCATTCCAGGGGAGATAATCTACGTGAACGCGGAGGTGGCCAACTGGAGCCCGAAAGGCATCAACCTCATCCAAGGTGCCGTCATTCTGGAGAGCACATACTACGCACAGAACGCTAAGGACAAGAAGATCGCCTTCAGGTACAGTGGAACACCATTTCAAGACCTCAAAAATGCCGAAAATAGTTAGGTCTTAAAAACTGAGGAGGGCGTCTTAAAATAGAGGTCAATTTACAGAGGTTATGAACAGTAAATCTGAAGAAAAAACCCTGTAAGTTTTATATTGGGTGAGTGGTGGTGGGGGGGGGGTATCTTTAAAGGGGGTTCCATTGTGCTATAAAAATCATAGACAGTGGTACCTGCAAAGGGCCAGCCATAAATGTCCCTACATTTCAGGTGGCCTTTCATAACAGATATACCGTTAGTAGAAATAAGAGACCTAGCTACCATCGGAGGGGATTCACATCACAGGTAGCGTACTGTAGTCGGTAAGAAAAATGAAAGGGAGAGGAGTCTAAAATGGGGGGGGGGGGGTCTTAAAAGGGGGGTTCCACTTTTCACTATATTCAGCAACAGATAACCATATTTTGGAGAAGACTTAGAGTCCTCTCATTGATTTCATGCTCAGGGAAACCTCAGTCGCCGACAACATAGCCGTTGTGTGGCAGTTAACTCAGGGGAGGCGATCATGCACAGGAACACAAACATGCTGTACTCTTGATAGCTCATGGGTACCGTACACACAACATCAATGTGTGCTCCTGGTACCTCAAGGGTACTGTAATTGAAACCGCGTTTGTGTTCCCATTGGCTCAGTGGTGCAGCACGCGGTACTGTTTGAGCTCCTGGTAGCTCAGGGGTACTTGACATACCACCACATGTGCCACAAGGGCCTCACATCCGTGTGGGCACCCCCCGAGCTATTGAGGATACATCTCTTTATTTGGAGGTCCTTTCGATTCATTAATAATATAATTGTATATTATATATATGCTAGCGTTTCAGAGTCCTCTCGTTCTGTTAACTCTTGCAGGCAGATTCTCAACAAGCGTATCGACGTCTTCGACGTGAAGAACCTGCGAGGGCGACGTTGGCGCAACGTCCAGATGGCCATCCCCCCGTACCTGCCGGACTCCGAACTGATGAACTGCGCCATCATGGACGTCAAGTACCTCTTCGAGTTCCGCGCCCAGATCCAAGGCGCAGACGACATCTTCATCCACATGCCGCTGTACGTGGGAGGTCAGCCTGTGGGCTACGGGGACGTTGCAGGCCAAGGGCCCAAGAACATCGACCTGGACGCCTTCTCCGGCACGTTCACCAACAACGAGTTGCCGTGGTACCGAGGGGGCGGTGGTGTGCTGACGGAGAGTGTGGATGGGGACATGTTTGACGTCAGGTGACTGCTGTGAGAGTTGGGTTTTGGTGACGATGAGGGACTGGGTTGGCTGTTTGTTTCAATGTCGGTGTTGTTGTTGTTGTTGTTGTTGTTGTTGTTGTTGTTGTGTTGTTGTTTGTTTGTTTTTCCCCTATTCATTTTTTTCTCTCAACTTTTGGTGGAATTACCAGAATTTGGTAAAATTGTAAAAAACGTGACATATGGACACACACGACGGCAAAGATAATGGCAGTGACTGAGAATGGGAACATTTCTGCGTGCGTGTGTATGTGAGAGTGTGTGTTTGTGTGTGTGTGTGTGTGTGTGTGTGTGTGTGTGTGTAGGCTATGTGTGTTTGCGTGCATAAAGTGATATATGTGTGGGGGGGAGGGGGGTTCGTGCATGCGTGCGTTGTGATGTTCGGGGCTTTTCAGCTCTTGGTTATTTTCGCTTATTCACATGTAGGCCTACAGTTAATATGAGTTATGATGCTTAAATTTCTGGAAGAACCTCAATGGGTTAGTGAGGCTGCATAGCTTTTTATAGCTCTACTGGAGGGATGAAAACATTGTTACCACATTAGAAAATGAATCACACCATATCCGCGTGCTCGTAAAAAAAAAAATGTATATCATTCTTGAAAACTTAAACACAGGATATATGTACAGTCATTTGTATTTCCCTTTAGAATACATGTTTTGGTAAAAGCTGATGTAGGGTCTGGGATTGAAGTGACTATGATTGACTGAATAAGCTTCCCCATCGTTTGGTATACCGTCTCTTTTGTATATCTAAAAGCCTTTATTGTTATGTTTAATTTTTTTTACAACGTTTGGCGAAGGAAACGGAGGTGCTCCCTAAGTAAAATGTGTATATATATATATGATGATGTAAAGCATAATAAAACAATTATACCTTGCATGTATAGCTGGCGGTACGTGTTTGTGTTCTGGTTCTGATTGGTCAATTGGTTGGTTGTTTTGGGCTTTGCTGATTGGTTGGCTGGTGTCTTTGATTTCAAGGTACCGTCTTTTCAACATGTGCGATCATTTTCACCGCAACAGATCTGGGTAGGCTTTCACGTGGATGCTGTCCCTTGCACACAATTATTCCAATCATGAATAGCTTACCGCCCCCCCTCCCCCAACTCTCTCTCTCTCTCTCTCTCTCTCTCTCTCTCTCTCTCTCTCTCTCTCTCTCTCTCTCTCTCTCTCTCTCTCTCAGTCTCTCTGTCTGGCTCGCGCTCGCTCGGTGTGTAGCAATGTGTGTGTGTGTGTGTGTGTGTGTGTGTGTGTGTGTGTGTGTGTGTGTGTGTGTGTGTGTCCGCATTTAACAACAAACCAGAATACAAAGACAACTTTCGTCTTGTATGCTATTTTTAATGAGTGGGTTGCTACAACAAATTAAGCATGAAACCTTTCGAGAGAATGAGAGAACAGATCTCTCAAGATAACGAGAAAAAAACTGTTAAAAATCGTTCAATCGTAATGGAGGAGGGGAGGCGACTTCAAACCAACTAAAGTTCGGGGAATATGGTTGAAAATCTGACAAGTGAACGGCACTTGAGATTAGCGAAACAGTAGAATAACCTTGGCTCAATGCTGATCTAGCTGAGGGAGGCACCACTCTCCACCCCACCCTCATACTACGTACTACACCCTACTACCAGTCAGACACTCAGAGCGCTAGCTACCCTCCGTAACCACCAGGCAGGCCAGGCAAGCCACCACCCCCCGGGCGACAGGGAGGGGCGGGGGTACCGGGGGGTCCCACAGGCTGAGCCAGGTGAGCGTTCCTCTGCCACTGGGCGTACAGATCCTCCCCGTAGTGTTGCCGACATCGGGTGGCGTCGTGGTCGAGGTCGTTGATGTGACAGCGGCCGGTGTCGTCTACCCAGGGTGGGCAGGGCGACCTGCTTCTGGGGTAGGGGCTGAAGGGTGGGCCCCCGTAGGATGGGGGACGCTCCTGGCCGGGTGGGCAAGGCATGCTTGGCATAGACGCGACTGGAACCGAAGAACCATTTTATATGATAATAATTATATTTATTTTAACAGTGATCATGCCAGGTGTTTTGCAAACAGACGTTACCTTTAAAAGCAAGAAGAATTTTAGTAGTGATCGTGCGAGATCTTGTAAAATTAAGAATGAGAGCGCCGCTAAACATGAAGAAAATTCACTCAAACGCTTAAAAATTTCAAATTGAAAATTAAAAATATGATTACGTCAAAGGCGGAACATGGAAAAGACTCAACAAATAAAGGTTATAGATCTGAGGCCAGGAGGAGGGGGCGGTTGGGTAGATTACTTTAGCCTTTGCAAGTAAATAACTGCACACGTATCTATCACTTTTCTTGTTCAACACACACACACACACACACACGCACGTACGCACTCACGCACACACACACACACGCACACACTCACACACACACACACACACACACACACACACACACACACTCTCTCTCTCTCTCCATCCTTCTGTAATAAAGTTTAATCAATCAATCAATCAATCTCTCTGTCTCTGTCTCTCTTTCACTCTCTCACTTTCTCTCTCTCTCTGTCTCTCTTTCTCTCTCTCTCTCAGTCTCTCTCTATCTCTCCCACTCACTCTTACACACATTCACATTGATTGTAATACTCACTTCCAACCGACATGGTCCACGACCGTGGACAGTCTGAAGATAAAAATAAATATTGAAGTAAATAAAGTTAGATGAATTAGGTCTAATTGATACAAGTATAAAAGTTCTATGCAAGGTAATAACCGTACCGCCATACGTTGCAAGAATAACTTCCAAGAACAGCACCAGCTCAACCACCAAGAACAACAACAATAATACAAAACACCAAGAACAACAACAATAATACAAAACACCAAGAACAACAACAATAATACAAAACACCAAGAACAACAACAATAATACAAAACACCAAGAACAACAACAATAATACAAAACACCAAGAACAACAACAATAATACAAAACACCAAGAACAACAACAATAATACAAAACACCAAGAACAACAACAATAATACAAAACACCAAGAACAACAACAATAATACAAAACACCAACGACAACGCTGCTCACTAAAAATCACTGAACAACTAGGGGAAGGGCTCCTAATATGGACCGGCTCCTAATATGGACCACCTCCTGTTCTGACAAACTAACGGCGCTAGAGCGCTAAAAAAAAGTTTTATTCGCTGTATTCACCCTCTCTGGATAACTTGCACATGTCAAACCAGTTGCAGAAACAAAAAGTAGTCTCAAAACCGTTAGGCTTGTTCTCTTTTTTTCACTTGTAGCAGCGTTCACTCTAAATTTGCCGCCTAAAACGGACTCGTTTCTGTCCACAGCCAAAGGTTTTATCACACAAAAATTGCTATATATGACAGTTAAGCCCGTATTTGTTACATTTTAGCAGTGTTGACCCCGAGTTTCCACTGCAAACAAAAACATAATAGCAAAATCTCAAAGTATGTGCGAGTCCCCTAATATGGACCACCTTCAACAAATCGAAGAAAATAAAATCTAAAGGCTATTTTCATTATTTCATTAAGAAGCTTGCTGGAAATAACCTATAACTAGCCCTCGAGATTTTAAAAAAAAATATCAAAAAGTCTTCTTTTAGTGGAAGTTGATAATTTCACTTATTTTCACTCTGTTTTTAAACTTCAAATAATGCTCTCATCAACCCAAAACAGATCAATCTAAAGCATATCTTAATTAGTCTGACTTGTACACTAAGTTGTATCATGTTATTTTGAAGTATAGGGGGCTTTTTACAGTCACTCGTGAAGGCCGCTTAACTGGTCCAAGGACCATTTGTGATTTTTTTCTGTGTTTAATTTTTGCTGAATGTCTATCAAACCTCTTTCACTCTAATTAGGCCTAACGGTTAACCTAAGAGAGAAGGACTACCAAACACAAAATGAAACTTCTTCGCAAGAAAACAAGCTAGTTATCAGTATGAAACAAAAAGTGGTCCATATTAGGAGCCCTTCCCCTAATACGTACATGTCTTTAATGACGTCATATAACCTTTTTTTTCAATAAAAGCTGAGCGGCACTGGCACGACCTCATTTTTCAATCAAATTGCAAGACGAACAACAGATAACAATGGTCTTACCATGGACGTTTTCCAGGCCCCGCTTTGTTCTCTTGGTCAGTGGCTCCGGACCCTGCACCCCTGGATCGTCCAATAGGTCCAGTCCGGCACTGACCACAGCGCTCAGGGACTGGCAGTACATGTGGATAGTGACATAACCAGCG
Source organism: Littorina saxatilis (assembly GCF_037325665.1). Taxonomy (NCBI): domain Eukaryota; kingdom Metazoa; phylum Mollusca; class Gastropoda; order Littorinimorpha; family Littorinidae; genus Littorina; species Littorina saxatilis. The sequence continues at coordinate 12,766,898 of NC_090248.1, forward strand.
TTACCTCGAGGCGGCAACTCCCCCCCCCCCCCCCCCCTTCCCTATGCATCTAATCGCGGAGAACACTTGAAGTCAAGGAACACAGCAAGAAATTAAGCAGAACCTTTCGAACAAGAAACAAGAAACTCCATGTCAAAAATTTGAAAGTGATTTTTGTTTGTTATTCTTCTTCTTCTTCTTCAGCGTTCGACGATGGCTGTGTCTAGATTCTTTGGCCCGTGATGTTGACGAAGTGGGCTGTGTGTTTGCTATGAAATGTTAGATATAAAGTCGAGAAGACACGTTTAAAAAAAGGTCTTTTTTCTGTGTGTGTCAAAACTGCATTTTGGGGGATTTCATGCTCAATGATTAATTTTGTTTCTGCATCGTACTTGATCATCTAAGTCGACAACAATGACGTTATTGATCATGATTTGACGGAATGCTATAATATTGGAAAGTAAGGAAGAAAGAAAACAAGTCGCGTAAGGCGAAATTACTACATTTAGTCAAGCTGTGAAACTCACAGAATGAAACTGAACGCACTGCATTTTTTCACAATGACCGTAGTCCGCCGCTCGTGCAAAAGGCAGTGACATTAAACGAGCCTGTTTAGCGCGGTAGTGATTGCGTTGTGCTGCATAGCACGCTTTTCTGTACCTCTCTTCGTTTAAACTTTCTGAGCGTGTTTTTAATCCAAACATATCATATCTATATGCTTTTGGAATCAGGAACCGACAAGGAATAAGAAGAATTTTATTTTAATCATAATTTTTATATTTTTAATTTTCAGAGCTTGTTTTTAATCTGAATATAACATATTTATATGTTTTTGGAATCAGAAAATGATGAAGAATAAGATGAACGTAATTTTGGATCATTTTATAAAAAAATAATTTTATTTACAATTTTTAGATGTGTAATGACCAAAGTCATTAATTAATTTTTAAGCCTCCAAGCTGAAATGCAATACCAAAGTCCGGTCTTTGTCGAAGATTGCTTGGCCAAAATTTCAATCAATTTGATTGAAAAATGAGGGTGTGACAGTGCCGCCTCAACTTTGACAAAAAGCCGGATACAGTGACGTCATCAAAGACATTTATCGAAAACTGAATGAAAAAACTGGCCGGGGATATCTTACCCAGGAACTCTCATGTAAAATTTCATAAAGATCGGTCCAGTAGTTTACTCTGCCGGAATCGCTCTACACACACACACGCACGTCAGACAGACAGACAGACAGACAGACACAGACAGACAGACACAGACAGACACACACACACACACACACACACACACACACACATACACCACGACCCTCGTCTCGATTCCCCATCTATGTTAAAACATTTAGTCAAAACTTGACTAAATGTAAAAACGGTACCAGGAAGCAAGTCTGTGACGGCCTATGAACAAGACACAAAACTAAGCGACATTAACCACCACACCATAACAACAAAAATTGGTTTTAAAACCTATTACTTTTAAAATGAATTCAGTGATATTACAATATTAGTAAAAGACTTTAAATGACAAAAAGTAACGGGGAAAAAAATACAGTTTTAAAACATTCAAGTAGACTTACACTCGTGTTTGCAAACCATCACACTATAACTGTATACTCACAAGAAGGAAAACTACGAGCGCTTGCATCCCCATTGTAGAGCTTGTGCCTCTCTGAAATCCAGATGGCCAAATGATAAAGTGCCCGCATGCAGAGAGTCGCAGGGTGTAAGAATTACTTGTTAATGTCACAAACCGGATGTTCGCCATTTTAAACACATCATGTGCAAGGCAATAGGAAAATTGATGACGATTAGAGATATTTATTACGCTATTCATGTGTAGGTATAGGCATAGACCTATATTATAGGTCCCTGGTATAGGTCACTAACTGCGTTTTTAGCAAATGCTGCATTTTCTGAAGAATTGTCTCGCATTCAGACTGGCAGTAGCTGATGATCTGGCAACTGTTACGTAATAGCTGTTCTGTGGTTGTTTGGCTGCGGTCAGTTTTTGTCTTGTTTTGTATAGTTTAGTTTGTGTTTTGTTCTCATTTATTTTATCTCCCTTCATTTATTTTAGCCTCCGTGTGTGAAACAAAGAAAGGCTACTAGAAAGTAGTAACTCCTGCCACAATAGCCAACCACTCTCTCCCGAGTGTGTGTGTGTGTGTGTGTGTGTCAGTGTGTGTGTGTGTGTGTATATGTGTGTGTGTGTATGTACCTCCCACGAGAGGACAACTTATTGTGTTCCTTTGTCTATTGATTTTACTAATTACACATGTACTTGGCCTGCAGGGACACCTGTATAGAGGCCGGAAACTGTTGGTTGCCCTTTCATGACAGGTGACACCGTACCGTGTCTGTGTGCCATCCCTTTTAAACGAGGATTCTGTGCTTAGCAGTGTCTACATGACAAGCGACGGTGTCAGGCTATACCACCTGTTGTGATAAAGGTACTCTGTTCAGCCGTTTCTTTGTGTCTATTTCCGCCACACTTGTCATTAAAACATAGATCATGGCTATTCAAATTAAGGTAATTGGTCAATGTTAACCAGATTGGGTCGTAGTGTTCTAAACTCGGAGCCCTTGGGAGTGAACGGACGGACGGACGACTCGGGTGAGTACATAGACTCACTTTTGCTTCGCATGTGAGTCAAAAACGCTGGCGCTGGACCCGAGTACTCTTCAGACTGGCTCGCTCCCCCAGTATGAAAGTTTTTGTCTTGTGCACGTGGATTTAAAAAAATAAAATAAAATAAATAAATAAATATTTATTTATTTTACACAATTAAAAAAATTATTGGAGTAAAATAAAACATTAAAACGTTCATAATAAACAAAAGTAAACAAGAATTAAAAAAGAAAAAATAGACCGCCCATGCCGGGAATCGAACCCGGATCACTTGGATTTAAAAAACAAAAAAACAAAAAAAATTATTTATTTATTTTACACAATTAAAAAAATTATTACAGTAAAATAAAACATTAAAACGTTCATAATAAACAAAAGTAAACAAGAATTAATTAAAAAAAAAATAGACCGCCCATGCCGGGAATCGAACCCGGATCCCTTTGGCCATAGTCGGAATCGCTTTCCTCCAAGCCAACAAATCAGACACTCGCCAGTGAACTCAAATGCCTATAGTCCTCGCGCAGTGGTACACGCACGCAAAACACGCAAAGCGGCCTGGTGTGGTGTCGCTGGCTGGGCGGTTTATCAGCCGAACGGCTGTTCTATCCCACCGCGAATCGCGCCCGCCGTTAAGAGTGGCTTTTGTGATTTATTTCGCATTTAGGTCCCAGGTAACATTATGAAGTTTTAATACGATCAATCGGACCTATTATCAAGTTAGTGTATCAACTTTTGAAAGAACTGCGCCCAGCAGTTTCCCAGCAATAAGCTGTTAAGTCGAGACAGACAGACAGACAGACACACAATTAAAGTCTGCTGGACCCTAGTACTGCGTACTCGGGGACAAATTACGGCTCTCACAAGTATACATCTACTATATAATACTGGTAGGATTTTCGGTGGTTTTTCGATTCCTGTGACCAAACCGCGCGGATTTGTGCCTTCTCCTTCGGTTGCTATGCCAACGTGACCCAGGAAATCGATTCCGCTAGGTCCCGACTTCCAATTTTGTCCACGAACAAAGTTTGAAGAGGTTTGTCTCGCAAATTTGAGCAGACAACAGTGAACTTTGACCTGAACTTTGACATCGCGCCGAAAGAGATCTGTGATTGGTTCTTCTTCAACTTTCGGTTCGACTAAACACGCGACCGCACCTCAGACGAACCTAGCTGTGTGTTTTATTTCTCTACCCCAGACGAACCTAAAATAATAAGAAGATAGATAGATCTGTTTATCTGTTAATGGAACTCCAAAATATTCCATAGATTTGTTTACTAAATAGTTCGAAACATTATCACCTGATAAGTCGCCGTATAACCTTATAGGTTCCAGCGACTAAATATTTTCCCCCGGTGCAACCATAGACATGTACGTCATCATGATCTCCCCTTAATTTGACCGTTATTTTGGCTGTCTTAGTGAAATGGTAAGATATATCTCTATGTTTTTTACATGTAAGTGTTCGGAAAAAATACAGTTATAGCAGTTATGTACAAAAATAAGCAGCATATGCTCTTTTCGCCAAAGTAAAGTCCTTTTTTCTTCTGGTTTCTTATATGTGTCACAGCACACCGCAAGCTTTTAGGCGAATAGCAAGTGAGTGGTATATATATATCATCAATTTTATAGTAGGTAACGGTGTAAATTAGTTGCCATGTTCATGTCCATTATACGTTTTCCATATTCCATATGTGTCATTTAATTGTGTGATGCTTGATGCCATGTATGTATGTGTGTGTGTGTGTACATGACTTTAAATAAGCATGGATTGGATGTGTGCACTCGATTGTGTGTGTGAACCATGTATATATTTTCTGTTGTCAATTACATATGTTATACTATGCGTTTGAATCATTAAGTATTTTAGACGTCATACTTTTTTTCGTATCTTCACGATGGCTTTTTACCCGTTTAAATTTTAATGCTTCCAACTTTCAAAGCGCTGCACGGCTGGGAAGAGATGCGCACTTTTATCACTGTTGTTCATGTAGACGTAATCATGGATTTATGCAAACGTCATACCTGCTGTATTTTATTTTGTTTGTTTGTATAGTCGCGTGCGGTCGCGCAGTCTTTTTGGTCAGTTCCGATTACCTCCCATTGATGCGAAAACCTATATGACTGTTTTTTGTTATTTTTCTCTCTGTTAATTCACCAGTGGCTATGTAACATGTGTTACAGAATTGCACCGGTGTAAGGGTTAACATTTTATTTTTCACCAAGAGAATATAATTCATTATATGCGGGATAATGTGCGGGGGGGGGGGGGGGGGGTGCAAACAACATTTTCACAACCTTATAGGTTCCAGCGACTAAATATTTTCCCCCGGTGCAACCATAGACATGTACGTCATCATGATCTCCCCTTAATTTGACCGTTATTTTGGCTGTCTTAGTGAAATGGTAAGATATATCTCTATGTTGTTTACATGTAAGTGTTCGGAAAAAATACAGTTATAGCAGTTATGTACAAAAATAAGCAGCATATGCTCTTTTCGCCAAAGTAAAGTCCTTTTTTCTTCTGGTTTCTTATATGTGTCACAGCACACCGCAAGCTTTTAGGCGAATAGCAAGTGAGTGGTATATATATATCATCAATTTTATAGTAGGTAACGGTGTAAATTAGTTGCCATGTTCATGTCCATTATACGTTTTCCATATTCCATATGTGTCATTTAATTGTGTGTTGCTTGATGCCATGTATGTATGTGTGTGTGTGTGTGTGTGTGTGTGTGTGTACATGACTTTAAATAAGCATGGATGTGTGCACTCGATTGTGTGTGTGAACCATGTATATATTTTCTGTTGTCAATGTTGTCAATTACATATGTTATACTATGCGTTTGAATCATTAAGTATTTTAGACGTCATACTTTTTTTCGTATCTTCACGATGGCTTTTTACCCGTTTAAATTTTAATGCTTCCAACTTTCAAAGCGCTGCACGGCTGGGAAGAGATGCGCACTTTTATCACTGTTGTTCATGTAGACGTAATCATGGATTCATGCAAACGTCATACCTGCTGTATTTTATTTTGTTTGTTTGTATAGTCGCGTGCGGTCGCGCAGTCTTTTTGGTCAGTTCCGATTACCTCCCATTGATGCGAAAACCTATATAAGAAGATAGATAGATCTGTTTATCTGTTAATGGAACTCCAAAATATTCCATAGATTTGTTTACTTAATTTTTAAAAGATAAGTTCGAAACATTATCACCTGATAAGTCGCCGTATAACCTTATAGGTTCCAGCGACTAAATATTTTCCCCCGGTGCAACCATAGACATGTACGTCATCATGATCTCCCCTTAATTTGACCGTTATTTTGGCTGTCTTAGTGAAATGGTAAGATATATCTCTATGTTTTTTACATGTAAGTGTTCGGAAAAAATACAGTTATAGCAGTTATGTACAAAAATAAGCAGCATATGCTCTTTTCGCCAAAGTAAAGTCCTTTTTTCTTCTGGTTTCTTATATGTGTCACAGCACACTGCAAGCTTTTAGGCGAATAGCAAGTGAGTGGTATATATATATCATCAATTTTATAGTAGGTAACGGTGTAAATTACTTGCCATGTTCATGTCCATTATACGTTTTCCATATTCCATATGTGTCATTTAATTGTGTGTTGCTTGATGCCATGTATGTATGTGTGTGTGTGTGTACATGACTTTAAATAAGCATGGATTGGATGTGTGCACTCGATTGTGTGTGTGAACCATGTATATATTTTCTGTTGTCAGTTACATATGTTATACTATGCGTTTGAATCATTAAGTATTTTACACGTCATACTTTTTTTCGTATCTTCACGATGGCTTTTTACCCGTTTAAATTTTAATGCTTCCAACTTTCAAAGCGCTGCACGGCTGGGAAGAGATGCGCACTTTTATCACTGTTGTTCATGTAGACGTAATCATGGATTCATGCAAACGCCATACCTGCTGTATTTTATTTTGTTTGTTTGTATAGTCGCGTGCGGTCGCGCAGTCTTTTTGGTCAGTTCCGATTACCTCCCATTGATGCGAAAACCTATATGACTGTTTTTTGTTATTTTTCTCTCTGTTAATTCACCAGTGGCTATGTAACATGTGTTACAGAATTGCACCGGTGTAAGGGTTAACATTTTATTTTTCACCAAGAGAATATAATTCATTATATGCGGGATAATGTGCGGGGGGGGGGGGGGGGGGGAGGGGTGCAAACAACATTTTCACAAGCACATAACCAACAAAATGACATCGCATGCGCAGCACACAAAGTGCGTAGCACGGGTACCACTAGTATATCAAATATTCCATTTAGTTCAGCAACATTGCTTCACTGAGAAATCGATACAAAACGGCATACACGTAAATATTATATGTATACAATGCAACCAATTTACAACATCAACATGTGAATCTGACATGCTGAGAATAATTTAACATGAAATCCATTCTTAAATAAAGAATGTCACACAGCAATAATAAATATCCCATACCTCAAAAATACTGTAGTCGTAGTTATGAGGGTTTTTCACTCCTCAATCTGGCCAGGGTATAACCAAAACAGCAAAAGGAGCCTTGTACAGACAGGTTGACTTCAGGTGGTACATAACAGCTAACATTGCAATGACACTGACAGGTGACAGCATACCAAAAAATGCAGTAAAAAAAAAGTATTCTTCCAAGCGGCTACAAAACTGCCAAAGAGAGTACAGTTTTCATAAGCCAATGAAAACTTGCCATACAAACAATAGGCACTTCAATGAAGTATATTTTAACAAATAATAAGCAGGCAACTGATTCCTGCACAGGCACATGAAAAGATTATTCTTTTAAAGGACACAAACAAATGAAGTCAAGTCAAAATTTACTGCCTGCCACATCAGTGTGGTCTAAAATTGGTACTATCACTTACCGTGGGTGACCCAATTTTCATCGATTCGACCTAGCTCTATTCAAAGCAAGACTTCACTGTGACCCAGCGTCACCGAATTTGAGTTTGATATAAAATGTGGCACGCAGACAAGAAAAAACAAGGACGCAAAGTTCTGCATTTAGATCCGATGGCATAAATCATAGCCAGGGTGCTGTAAAAACAATGTATTGGAACTTGTTTTCACGTTATTATTTCACGTCTGTCTATTGGTTTGATTTGTCTCTTTCGTTTTAACACACACACACACACACACACACACACACACACACACACACACACACACACACACACACACTGACCAGAGCTTATTAACTAATCAAACATAAAGTCAACAGGCAATCTGATCATATTGTCGTAATTTATTTGTAATTATGTTCTTAACCATTCCAGCATGTGCATGGGAAATATCGCAGATGAAAACGTTTAATAAGATGCATTGCATGCACAACATGAAGTTGTCACATAATCATATTCTTGCAACATCAATTAGCAGAACATGAGCTAATCTATCTGAATACAATATTTTAATAGGTTTTAATAACATAGGCTGGGCAAGCCTTAGATGTGAAACACAATGTGAAACACACACACACACACACACACACACACACACACACACACTCTCTCTCTCTCTCTCTCACATACACACACCCCCCACCTCTCTCTCTCTCACACACACACACACACACACACACACACACACACACACACACACGGACTGAATTGAATTTTGGCATCATAGCAGTTTTTTTCAATCAAGATACTTAAAGACTAACTCAATGAAAGATACACTCCTTCAGCTGATAAAAGAAGAGGTACTACACAAGAACTTCTTCCTCATTTCTAATAAAGAGTGAGAAATAGGCAGAAAAAGTAACATTTGTTGCAAATTTGTGTACATGTCTTCTCACTTTTAACTACCCATGGAACTGACGTTTAAAGTAGGTCATCGAAATCGAAAGTATGGGTAGAAGAAGCTGTGAAAGCACGAAACTAAATCTTCAAAATGCTACAAAGTGACGATTTCCATTGGCATATGGACGGCTTTGTAAATGTAAATGCATACCAGAGTTTGTTTATGCTTTTACTGGTTTTATAATAAACAAAAGAAAAAAAGAACTAAAATCAAAATGCTATTTATGAAGTTACAAATGCAAGAAATTATCAGATCTAATCAAGCTTCTGTGTACATAAAGATAAAATTACACACTAGCATGCACACACACACACACACTCACACATGCATGCACACACACAGACACACACACATGCATGCATGCATACACACACACACACAAACTTGTTCAGGATACACCATTGGAGAACTGGTGTAAATAAACATACATGTAATATTCACTTCAAAGATGTTATCGTTGTAGTTGCATGATCTCTGGCCAGGCTATGGCAGTTACATATGTTTTAATGGGAATATTTATTTGAATGACAGCACAATAATCACAGCTCCTTTGATGAAACCTACAAATGAAGATTAGGAAAGGGAACAAATCACTGGTATCAAAACTGCTTCCAGTGTGCTGTCGCAAAATACAATTGTTCTGCTCAAACATTCTTGTCAATCTACCAAGAGAGTTTGTTTGTTTGTTTGTTTGTTTGTTTGTTTGTTTGTTTATTTGTTGCTTAACGTCCAGCCGACTACGCAGAGCCATATCAGGACGAGGAAGGGGGGGGATGAAGGGGGCCACTTGTCAAGCGATTCCTGTTTACAAATGCACTAACCCATTACTTGTGTCCCAGCAGGCTTTAGTAAAACTAAATTAATACCTACTGGAAGATTACCAGTTTCCAGTATGTTAAAATAGGCTTAACCTATCTACTGCTGGACTTACATCAGAACACTAACAGATTAAACTATACATGAATCGCGAGACAAGCGGCAAGAGAAGAGATTTTTGGAAAAAATACAGGTGAATGAGCAAGAAGGCAGAAAAAAGAAAAGAATTCATTAAGAAAAAGAGAGCATGACAGGAAAGAGGAACCAAAAATCTACCTAACAGCAAACTAGAAAGCTCCTGCGGTTCCAAAAACAGGAGGGGCTTTTAATTTCATAACCGCAGTGCCCCACTGCGGGACCAAGAGAGTTACATATCTCATCTGTCAAACATACTGATACAAAACTGGCCTTTCATAAATGGACCTTTTGAATGTGGACGGATTTGTGTTTACAGAGTAATATGTGGTACATGTATTATGTTAGATAAAAAAGATAACTTCAAAATGCGCTCTGCAGTTGCTTCAAACTGCAGCATGTCAATGTATGCTTACTGCAAACTGCAGCATTTCAACACCTCCGGCTTCTCAAGGAAGGCATTATGACCAAAATAAATAACAATTTACAAGGAACGATCTCTTCTGACAAGCCAGTAGATGACATTCTTTTATCCCCACTTGTTGTAAACCTGACTCCTTGATTAGGTAGGTGAAAATAAAGGAAATTACTGTACATCCATTTACTTTATAAATAAATAAGCTATTAAAACAATTTACACAGAGAGAGTGAGAGACGGCTGATCGCTACGAACACAACAAAATAGATAAATGAAGAATACAAGTAAACAATAAGACAGTAATAGTGGTTCATCGAACTGTATTACGTCAACCAAATTGAGACAAAATATCAATCTGTCATAACATTTGATGGACAAGTTCAGAGTTGCTTTTCCAGGTTAAGGTCACTGGGAGACATGCAAGTTTCAAGCTCTCGTTGCCGTTGCATCAAGGTCTGAAACAAAAACGCACAAAAAGTCCTGTGAAAGTATTACCCAAAAAACCATGAGCATCAGGTATCTTATCAAATGGTAAGTCACTTCAGTGCTTCCGTAATTTCTAGTAGTTTACCGGTAGAAAATACCAGAAATCAAACCGTCAACAGGTAGCTGTGCCGCACGAACCCGTCAAAGCAAATAAAGAGTTGTTATATATCATTACGCCTTAGTTTGAATGGTTGACATGAACAAGTGACCCTTTCTTGTGGGAGCTCTATCTCCCTGCTGTTTAGGTAATATCAGTTTGTTGATTAAAGACATAGCATGATCACGGGTCAACTTGGCGTCAACCATTCTTACTGTCTTTATAATATTGATGAATCAGTGAGCACTATACAGTGCCAGGTGGCATCATATTGGCAAGTCATTGGTTTGAACTGAGCTGTTGGGCAAAAGTACACAGTTGTTATGTTTTCCATATGAATGATCAGGTGTGATTCTTTGTGGTCCTGTGGTTACCTCCTCACATAGCACCCCTGTACATCTCTTCACTGGGAATTTTTGCTTCATTTTAAAAACTTCTGAAGATGCATTACCACTGCCCATATGGCAGATTGATTGAAAATAGCCATACTAGTAATCTCATTTGATTTGATTGAGTCACCTTCTCTGTACCAAGTGTTAAGCACAGGCCAACAACAAAACCAACAACTGGTCAACAAGCTTATGAGTCTATTGAAGTTGGACTATCGTACCTGTTTTAGTGTGGACAGCTGCTGCAGGATCTGGTCTTGTCTAGCGGTAGGGTGGTCTTTTACCAAACTTGGGTTCATGATTGGGTCCTGCAAACACACAAGTATAATCACATTTACATTCACAAACGTTTTCCTATTGTATTTAAACTATACTAAAATCTATGATGGATGATATCAGGTCTAAATCAATGGCCATTACTACAGAGAAAGCAAAAGGATTATTCTTTAACAACTGAACAAATCATTTGAGTAAGAATGAATTTTATAGCAAGCAACATCAAGTGTTTATGTGAAATGCTTTAAGTGTGCACAAATTCAAGACCTGTGATCCTTTTGGATATTCAGCATCTTCAAATATAGTAAATAAAACTTTATCAAAATCATTCTCAACAACACAGAAACAGCATAAAAAAACCACATTGTTTGCAAATTCCTAAAGACTTTGCTTTTATTTTGTGCTACATGTAAAATGTTACCATCAAAACTTAAAAACAAGCACATTTCGAAAATGCAACCAAATAATATACACCAGCAGACAAAAAGAACAGTGTTTACAACAGTAAAACTAAACTCTTGGTTGGACAAACTGACAGATGGCGTGCTGACGGAAATGACATTTTGGAAAATGATACATGCTGAGATAATTTAAGTCATGCTGTTCACGCAATGGATAAACAGTAAAAGCAGACCAAAATAAAAAGGATAGTTGACTGGGTTAAGCAATGCATAAAACAGACTATGAAATGCAAGATCTGTCACATATATTTCTTTTAACTCAGTGTGCAAGGCAAGAGTGCATGCAGAATATAAAAGAAGCTTAAAAAGGACAAGCACCAATGCCTATAACATCTTCTAAACAAACATGCACAAACAACTACTTTTAAATCAATAAGTAAGATTGCAAACAAAATCTGTGGACAGGAAATGAGTTCATTTATGTATTGTATATCCTCCTCGTATTTGACGCAGCTGACATCAAGTTTGTGTGTGTAAGTTTTTCTTTTAAAATAGTAACAACAAACTTGACAAATTGACTGGATTTCATCTGATGAAAAACACAATTCATGTCAAACGCTGTCTCTGAACTTTAAACTTTTCACAAATGTTATTATTAGTGTTCAAAGAGCCTGAAGAGGTATTTTTTAAACGACAACAGTTCACGCAAAAGAATGACATCAATGAGAACTTGTTAAAAACACTGTATGCCCTAATGTGACATTAAGGGTGAAAGTTACAACATGTCAGGGGGTGGTGAGGGATTGCGGAAGACCCATGAAAGCCCTCACACTCCATTGACAGATTGACAACAAGTGTGACAGAAACACTCCATGCACCAGAGTGACAAGTTTAAAGGCCTCAACTGTCTCTGATCTGGTCAGGCTTTTGCCTGCAAAAAGACCATCCCTCCACTTGGTCACATTATCAAAACTCAACATCCTGACTGCTTACTGAGTTTAGTTGCAATTTTTGTGTGAATTGATTTCCGAAAAAGGCACCAGTGTCTTTTACGCAAATCAATTCTTACAAAAAATACTGCTGTGCACAGAGCGCACCCAGGCTGTTCATTTTTGCTATGTGACCAAGTGGAGGGATGGTCCTATCACGTGTTAAAGTCTGGCCAGATCTGAGACGGTCAGGTGAATAGTTTTCACGAGGCGGAGTGGGCCCTTATTAAAGAAAACAGTGTACGACCTCATGCCTCCCTCTCACCTTGTTGCGAGGGGCGGGCTGTCTCTGCTTGTCCTCGAACACTTCCAGCGGGTTTCCAAAGTCCGCCGGCCGCAGATTCTCATGGTAGTGCTTTCTTGCCTGCTTGATGCGTGTGTTCTCACGTGACAAATGCACAGGATCTTCCGCCTTCGAAGGGTCGAGGATGTCGGTTGTGCGCGTGAAGGGGATGAAGTCGTTCTCTCTTGTCGGGACTTTGATGTTGCCTCTCTCGTCAATGACAGGCGAGAAGCCTCTGTCGGAGCGACGGTTGCTGCGTTGACCTGCGTCACGGCCCGTATCATAGTCTCTGGTAGAGTCGTTAGCTCCCCTGTGCTTCACGCTCGGCACTGGGGGAGAGCGGTTACGCTCGGACGGCCTGTACTTCCCTCCCGTTCGATTGACCGGCGGGGAGTGAGAGCGATGGGATAAGTCTCCGCCACCATTCACACCCTGCTGCCTCTCCTCTCTCCTGTCCGCAAAGTCTGACTCCACATGGAGAATGTTGTGCTCGGAGGAGGATGGGTGCTGGGAAGGTCGTTTGTGTTTTTCTGTGGGGATTACCTCTTTGTTGAGCTCCACCAGGTACTGCATCTGACGTTCTCGCTTGGCGCGCCGCTCCTCACTCTCCTGTTTCTTCCGCTCGTAGAACGGGTCTTTCTCCGACTGCTTCACTGGAGCTTTCAGCTTGGGGTTCTGGTAGTTCCACTTCGCGGGCCTGCCTGGACGTCATACAAGCACAAAAGCTGGTGAATCCTATCTCCTTGTTCAGAAAGAACTAAGACAAACCCTTTCCAGTAATAAAAGAAAGAGTGGGGACCTTCTTGGAGTATCAACTGAAGTTTACAAGGGTGATTTCTCCCTAAATTCCTCCAGGTTTTTTTCTGCTACCTTAGCAGGGCTTACATTTCTTAATCCATTTTCCAGCTAGAAGTCATGAGATAGGGAGAGACCTGACTTCAGTGCCTATATGCTACAAGAAAACCCAAAGCTCTGAAATACTTTTCTGACATAAAATGCAGATTTTCAAGCAAAAGTCTATGGATTAACAGACTGGCATTACACATTACAGATCTGTAGGGTATTCTGCCTTCCACTACAAAAGCTTTGGACAAAACTAATAAAGCATGAAGTCAAAAAGCATTACAAAAAATCTAAAAGCTTCAAATTAAAACTATCAAGTACCTACAGACCACAACCTTCTCTTTTTAAACTCAATTCCCAAAAGCTTGACTAAACTAAAAGCATTTGACAGTGGACAGAGAGAAAGCGGGAAGGGGTTTAACATGCACACAGAGAAAGAGGGGGAAAAAATGCAGTAAACTGTACCATCGCGTGGATGTTGTGCTGGAGCTCTCTGCTTGGTGGTTTTTGAGGGAGGGGGTCTGCCTCTGGGATTTTCTGGAGGTCTTCTCCTCTCAGCACTGCTGACTCGACCTTGTCTGGGGCCTCTGTTGTCATCGTTGTTCCTGTTGTAGTTGTCTCTGCTGTTGTCCCTGTTGTTTCTGTTGTTGTCCCTGTTGTTTCTGTTGCTGGGCTGGCCGCGGAACTCTATGTCCACCTCACTGAACTCACGCCGCAGACCTCCTGAGAGCCCCAGGTCGTCTGAAATCACACACAACAATCCAGTTGTGTACTGTTTCTCACAATGCATGCACAAGAAGGAGGAAGAATGTGCTAGGGGATCTTGAAACCCTTTCGTTTTCTTTCGTGTATTGACCTACGACAGTACTGAAAAAGTCTATGGATATCATACATTTAAAAGAAATTCTACAGAACATGCTCCAAATGGCCTCCGCGCCGCTGCAGGCAAACTTGAACTCGCCGCGCAAAGTTATCAATCACCCGCACACACTCCTGTTGCGAGATTCCGCTAATGGTTGTTGTGATGGCTCTCTTGAGTTCTGTGATTGTCTGTGGGTTGTTCCTGTAGACGTTGTCTTTCAGGAACCCCCAAAGATAGAAATCTGGGGGATTTAAATCCGGGGGAGGCCATTTGGAGCATGTTCTGTAGAATGAGCATAACTTTCCTGAAAGACAAGCTAGAACGCTAACATTTTCTGTGCAAATCATGCAGAGGCTACTTTGTGTGTGTAAATAAATTGTATGAAGATTGCTTTATTTTTGTTCAATTTATGACGTTTTGTTTGGGTACTCTTTTTTGGGGGGGTCACCCTGTACATGAGAAACCACAACACTTTTGCTAGCATTAAGCCTAACTCTGGAAGACGGCATACCAGCTTTAGAATGAATGTGCAGATACAATGTACGATTAAAAACAGCTTCAGGCCAAATCACAAACTACGTCTCAGCAGGTCCGCTAAAAGAAACATGACCAGCTGGTATTATTTTGTCCTGTTCATTGAATTCAAAACCCTGTTAACAACCCTTTCCTGGTACTGGAATTCTCACCGGTCTGTGTGGCAAACTCTCGGTCATACAGATGGTCCCGTGGCTGGCTCGGCTGCCTGTTCTGACTGGGGGTTAGTGTCCGGTTCTCCATGTACGGTTCATGAACCGGCGGCTGCGTGGATCTCTCCTGGTGACGGCCCGGGCCACCACCGGCATTGTACATGGATCCTGCGCCGCGAGGAGAGTTGTAGGCGTAGTTGTCGCGAGGGGACGGCTGAAGGCCAGGGACGGACGATGGGTCCACTCCAGCGTTGTGCAGTCTGGGGGTTATGGCTGAACAAGGAAGAGAGATAGAGAAAGGAGTGTTACATATTGATTGATTGATTGATGGACTTGTTGAAATTTTGCACTCGGAGTGAACATAAGACTTGCCTTTTGTTATAGTGGACGGAGTGAACATAAGACTTGCCTTTTGTTATAGTGGAATAAGTGAGAAAGAGAGAGAGACAAAAAGAGAGAGAGAGAGAGAGAGAGAGAGAGAGAGAGAGAGAGAGAGAGAGAGAGAGAAAAAAAGAGAGTGAAAGAGACCAGAGAGAGAGAGAGAAAGAAAGAGAGAGAGAGAGAGAAAGAGAGAGTGAAAGCAACACAGAGAGAGAGAGAGAGAGAGAGAGAGAGAGAGAGAGAGAGAGAGAGAGAGAGAAAAGAGAGTGAAAGAGACCAGAGAGAGAGAGAGAAAGAAAGAGAGAGAGAGAGAGAGAGAGAGAGAGAGAGAGAGAGAGAGAGAGAGAGATAGATAGAGAAAGAGAGAGTGAAAGCGACAGAGAGAGAGAGAGAGAGAGAGAGAGAGAGAGAGAGAGAGAGAGAGAGAGAGAGAGAGAGAGAACAAGAATGTTACTAATTGATTGATCAATTGATTTATTGACTAATTGACTAATACTGATAGTTTTCACTTGGACACAGATTTACATTTTCCCATGGCAGAATAAGTGGAACGAACGACCAAAACAACGTTTGACAGACAGACAGACAGACAGACAGACAGACAAATATATATGAGATACAGAGAAAACTGTTACAGAAATTAATTGTTAAATAGTTTTCGTTTAAATAAAGTATGCTTAACCTGTGTAATCAACTAAGAAGGCTGACACTTAAAATAAAATGATTCACACTATCTCAGCTCAAAACGACAGTCTAAATTAAGAGATTGTTCATACCTTTTTTTTAATTTGTTATTATCCTACATGTTAACTTAATTATCTGAAGGGTTCCTTCGTTTATAAGAAGTGCAGAAAAATGTATTGTTAATGTCCGTTAAGAGATAAATCAAATGTGTGTGTGTGTCAGCAGATGGATGACCTGTCCTATGAAAACTAGTCCGTAGAATGTCTGTGACAGAAGGCAGCAACAGTCTGTGTATGTGGAAATAGTGTGGGTGGAGGTTGAGGTGGGGCTCATGGATCTTTCTTTATTTGGTGTTTAACGTCGTTTTCAACCACGAAGGTTATATCGCGACGGGGAAAGGGGGGAGATGGGATAGAGCCACTTGTCAATCGTTTCTTGTTCACAAAAGCACTAATCAAAAAATTGCTCCAGGGGCTTGCAACGTAGTACAATATATGACCTTACTGGGAGAATGCAAGTTTCCAGTACAAAGGACTTAACATTTCTTACATACTGCTTGACTAAAATCTTTACAAACATTGACTACATTCTATACAAGAAACACTTAACAAGGGTAAAAGGAGAAACAGAATCGGTTAGTCGCCTCTTACGACATGCTGGGGAGCATCGGGTAAATTCTTCCCCCTAACCCGCGGGGGGTGGCTCATGGATGAAGACAGTTACAATTGACTATATTGAGTGGAAGGAGAAGGGAGGGGAGGGGGGGGGGGGGGTGGTGCGTGAAGGGCCAGAAGTTAAAACTAATTGTTTGAATAAAACAGAACAAGCAAACATGAATCGGTAATCACCATCTTCTTTGTACTCTCTTACCTGCAAAGGAATTCTTCTAAACCTTGGAGTGTTTCTTGTTAGTAAATAATCCACATGCAAAATGAACTTTATTATAAGCATGTATACACTTTAAAAGTAGAATGCTGGGGATATTAATGTTTCAAGATGATACAGAAAAGCAGTAGAATTATGGTCCTCATATGAAAAGTTGGTTAGGTAGTACGCTAGGTTGTGCAGAGATGTGATGATTTCTGTGTATATATATATATGTCTTTGTTTGTTTTGTTTTTATTTTGTTTTTTTTGTTTTGTTTTTTCTTTGACTGTTTTATTATTTGACTGTATTATTATTAAGCAGGTAGTACGTTCATAATGTCCTCATTGTTTGCTTGTGTTGTCCTTGTAAAAAATAAATAAGTGTAAAATAAAAAATTTTAAAAATAAAAAAAATAAAAGCTGAGTCACTCCAACATTTCTTCAGCTAACAATTAAACTGGAAGATTGATGTGGTTTTACCCATTGTTTTTCAATACAAATAAGGATTAATTGGTGTATCAGATTACCAACAAAGTTAGTACATGTCTTGTATCAGTAAATATCCAGGTGTTAAACCTACTGTCATTACAAAAACAAAGCAACACCAAGGTTAGTGAACAGCTGGGAAATGCAGGTGCTACTGGATAGTATTTTACCCCATGTTTCCTCCCAATATATAGAACGCAGTGATAAACGTGAGCAAACAAAGATTTCCCAGCTCTGAAATCTGAGCACATTAGTTATTGTAGGATATGAAAACATTTCTCTCAATGCATGTAGCAGATGGCTGCTTAAAGTACACGCCGGTAAACGCTGTACGCCACAAAAAAACACTGTGTTGTACGGCAGCATTCTGTATAGTCCCAACGTCAACCAGGTTTCGAGTGGAAATTTAGGTGTGTATCTCCCAAACAAATTAATACTGCGTCATAATTATCGAAGCCAGGGATGGTTTTTGGGTCTCTGTGGATTCACGATTGCATGGGATCGATGATCAATTGGTAGCGGTTTGAATTTGAAGGCTTCTGTTTTCAATTTGTACCGGTATTAATTACTTTTGGGATATACACACCTTTTGCACTCAAAACCTTGTCGACTTCATGACTTCAGAATACTGCCAGTGTGATTTTGTGGCCTATAGCTTACCCCGGCGTGAAGTTAAACCAAACAATTAAATGCCATGCAATGTTTCAACACCCCAACAAACTGATCAAAAGCCTTGTTAATAAAGACAATGTGCAAGTTAAGCCAGGGAACAAACTTGGAATGTTTTGAGAAGTGGGGGATCCCGGATCCATGCATACTGTGAAGGCAGCACATCACCAATTAGGACAAAAGCATCTTCCTTCGCATGTCTCTTTTCAGATCGACACAATAAGGGGGGGGGGTAGCTCAGTTGCTAGAGCACTGGACCTGTCTTCTTCTTCTTCTGCGTTCGTGGGCTGAAACTCCCATGTACACTCGTGTTTTTTGCACGAGTGGAAGTTTACGTGTATGACCGTTTTTTACCCCGCCATTTAGGCAGCCATACGTCGTTTTCGGAGGAAGCATGCTGGGTATTTTCGTGTTTCTATAACCCACCGAACTCTGACATGGATTACAGGATCTTTTTCGTGCGCACTTGGTCTTGTGCTTGCGTGTACACACGGGGGTGTTCGGACACCGAGGAGAGTCTGCACACAAAGTTGACTCTGAGAAATAAATCTCTCGTCGAACGTGGGGACGAACTCACGCTGACAGCGGTTAACTGGATACAAATCCAGCGCGCTACCGACTGAGCCACATCCCCGCCCGCACTGGACCTGTGATCCACAGGTCATGGGATCGAATTGGGGCCAGGACAGACTTTGGTCAACTTTATGTGCAGACCCAGAGATGGTATCCATGTCCCATCCCTGTGTCACCAAAGTGGTATGTAAAAGATCTCCATCATCAAGAGCAGGTGGCTGTTTACACCTTAACACAAACACACTTGTGTAGCCGGCCCAAATCTGGAAGAAAACGACCTGAGTTTCCAAGCGATTGGGCAATTAAATAATGAAAATGAACAAATAAAATATCAGAGGTAAAACAGGGGACATCAGCATCATTAAGGACAAAGGCATGGTTGGGAGCAAACATCCTCAGGGCTTGCAGTACAGGAGAAAAGGGGTTTGAAAGGCTGGGAAATTAGTGAGAACTGCAACTGTAAAGGGAGGCAACTGTGTAACACCGTGAGTCTGGAACCTGTGCAAGCATTAGCCACATTTTAAAGTCACTCAGAAAACCCACTCCTTGCTGCACAAATTCTACCTCCATAGACAGACTGTGCGACCGTCTGTCTGGATGTTGAAATCCTGCCTATGTATGGGGCTGGATCTACAGAAAGCAAGGGCACAGATTTGTATACATATATGCAGCACTAGAATGAATACCCGCTTCGCCGGGTACCCGGCTTCGCCGGAAAGAAGTAGAGCCGAATGATACCCGGCTTTGCCGGGAAAAAGTAGAGCCGAATACCCGGCTTCGCTGGGAAGAAGTAGAGGAATACCCGGCTTTGCCGGGATGAAAGCGTTGTGGACAGTGACCTTCTAAAAATAGTAACGGGAATATCCGGCTTCGCCGGAATGAAAGCGTTGTGGACAGTGACCTTCTAAAAATAGTAACGGGAATATGGATTGACGCCACACGAAGGAAGGGAGATAAACGCAAAACACTGGAGAAGATAAGGAAGAGTTACTGGTAATGGATCTTCTTCTTCTTCTGCGTTCGTGGGCTGAAACTCCCACGTGCACTCTCGTGTTTTTTGCACGAGTGGAATTTTACGTGTATGACCGTTTTTTACCCCGCCATTTAGGCAGCCATACGCCGTTTTCGGAGGAAGCATGCTGGGTATTTTCGTGTTTCTATAACCCACCGAACTCTGACATGGATTACAGGATCTTTTTCGTGCGCACTGGGTCTTGTGCTTGCGTGTACACACGGGGGTGTTCGGACACCGAGGAGAGTCTGCACACAAAGTTGACTCTGAGAAATAAATCTCTCGCCGAACGTGTGGACGAACTCACGCTGACAGCGGCCAACTGGATACAAATCCAGCGCGCTACCGACTGAGCTACATCCCCGCCCGGAATGGATCTGGGAAGATGAACAGAAAAACAAAAATCGGTTCAGCGCTGCGGGCTGAGAGCACGTGTTGAAAATTCTCATCGACCAGGTTGTGTCCGGGGTCTACCTGAATATGCCCACCAAATTTGAAGCAGATCCATCGAGAACTTTGGCCGTGCATCGCGAACACACACACACACACACACACACACACACACACACAAGTCGTATATATATATAGATGTAGGTTCCGCCATAGTCACACCTGTCCCCCAACTGCTTTTGCAACTACGTTGTTTAACATAGGAGGGATGTTAGTAGTAGGCTACAACTTACTTTTATCTAAAATAAAAACTTGTTGCCTTCAACAGAATCTTCAAAATGGCTGTATGCATACTTTCACCCTGAAATTGTTATCTCAAGTCTAAGCCTACCATTCTTGTAGGTGAGTGTAAAGCAAACAAATTCAAACTAGAATATCAAGTCAAAAAGTTAAACAAATAAACAAAGAAATACATGCATTTTTTCTGCTTAGACAAAATCATACAAACCCATGGTTGTTGTTTCTTTTAGACAAAAGACAAAACATGATGTTAGAGGACATTTTTTCCCCATGCAGTTTTAAGGGTTTGATACAAAAAAAAATTTAAAAAAGGAAAACCATGCACCATTGAGTAAAGGCAAAAATAAATAGCAGCATGCAAGTCAGAACCAAAACAAAACGAAATAAATTCCCAATCTCTTACAGTGAAAAAAAACACCGATTTTTTTCTCAGAAATGTGTGTAGACCATAGGCTACGTTGCTTTGGAATTTTGTTTGACAATAAAAATCCCACATAAAAGTGACAGCTATAGGGCTACTACAGTGCAAGGAGCATGCAGTAAATCAAATACAACACACAACAAACACACACAAATTGAACGACAAAAATACTGGTGAATGTAAAAAGACTACTGACCTTCGTAGTGTGCCTTCAGGCCGGACACGTCATGACCAGCTTTTTGAAGTGTGTTCAGACGTTTGATCATCCGTTCCTCTTGTGCACGCCCCTGTTCTGCGTCCATCATGGACTTCAGATGCTCCACCTGGCGTTGTCGGGCCTCCTGATGAACGCAAGATTTTTTGTTGAAAATCAAACACACACATACAGTAATACAGTTCAGAGAAATCCTGCTTGCTGCCGCACGGGCAGAAAAAATGTTCCCTCTTTATCTTCACCACGCTGGCAGCAAAACCCCTCAAGCGGAGGTGTTTTCAGACAGGCCAGGCACAGGTTGAATAATATATAAATAACTTTTTACAGAGGACATTTCAACACCACAAACCTTTGGCATTCTAGCATTGATAAGCATTCAGGCTAACAATCCTGCTTGGAATCTTTTTGATCAAAGAAACAATGGCAGACACACTTCCAGAGTATGTTTGCTACAGATGGGATACCCATAAGCACTGATTATTTCATGTGGAGGGCATGATCCCGTAAGAACTAATTATTGTATTTTTATCACCTCATGCTGTCTAGCATGTCACAAGTTCTTTTAAATGTTCATCTTGCCAAAATAAAGAACACTATTTGCCTAACAAAAGTTAAACATAGTGTCTTGCACCGGGAGCCAAACACTGCAAACCCTGTTCACCATATTAACAGTGATCCTCAATCCATTTTCACGTCATTTTCAATACTTTATTGTGCCGCGTTGGGAAATTAGGGTTGCTTTCTCTCAATCAATCAATCAATCAATCAATGAGTCTTATATCGCGCATATTCCGTGGGTACAGTTCTAGGCGCTCTGCAGTGATGCCGTGTGAGATGAAATTTTATACGGCCAGTAGATTGCAGCCATTTCGGCGCATATTTACCTTTCACGGCCTATTATTCCAAGTCACACGGGTATAGGTAGACAATTATTAACTGTGCCTAAGCAATTTTGCCAGGAAAGACCCTTTTGTCAATCGTGGGATCTTTAACGTGCACACCCAATGTAGTGTACACGGGGGGAGGTTCGGACACCGAAGAGAGTCTGCACACAAAGTTGACTCTGTGAAATAAATTTCCGCCGAACCTGGGATCGAACTCACGCTGACAGCGGCCAACTGAATACAAATCCAGCGCGCTACCAACTGAGCTATATCCCCGCCCTATATCCCTCTCAGTGGAAAGCTGGCAGTAACAGAGTCGCCCTACCCCATGTGTGTGCGTGTTTAGGTGTCATCGGCCACCTGCACGTCTGGCAGAATGACCAAGGTCTTTCACGTGCCACAGTGGTGACACAGGGTGAGACCTGGATAACATCTCAGAGCTTGCACATAAAGTTGACCTGTGTCGAGCCCGGCCATGATTCGAACCCATGACCTGCAGATTACAAGTCCATGGAGTGCTCTACCCACTGAGCTACTGGACCCCCGCCTTACAACATCACTGGGAAAAGTACAGCTCCAGGAGCCTGAAGCCAGACAACACACACAGCTCTCACCTCCTTCTGTTTGGTCTTGTTTTCTTCAACCACAAGCTGAGTCTGTAAGGCGTCTCTCTCTGTCTTGAACTTTTTCTCCTCCTCTATCTCGTCCTTCCATCTTCTTTCTCGCTCCTCCCGTTTTATCTTCGCCTTCTCTTCAATCTGTGCCTTGATCGCTTCCTAAAGAAAAGAACCATTTTAGTTTTCATAAAATACTAGTAGCTGAAAACTTATTGCATTGACCATGCAAAACTCAAAAGTAGCCAACACTCAATCAGCATTATTTGTGACAAACAAAAGAATCCCAAAGAACGATTAATGAAATTGAATTCAAAACATGGTCAATGTTGAACATTAAATCTTCTATTCATTAGTTGATCTTCATTTTGGAACATCAGCAGACTGTTTCAGATTTCACGCTTGAAACAGTTCTTGAACCACAAGTGCATCTCAAATAAATGTAGCTTGCTCTTATTTGCATTGTCAATGGACATCTCATTCTTGCATCTAGAATTGATATCCAACCATTTTGTTACAAACATGCATCAAATATTTTAAAACAAGCAGGTGGAGTAACAAACAAGTCGCGTGAAGCGATATAAAAACATTAAGTCAATCTGTAGGCATCAGACAAAAAGATCAACATCAAAAACCAGTCATCGCCAAGACTACAACAGATAGTCTTGGCTACATTTCCCGAAGACCGAGACGGGTCACGTTCGTTTCTGTGAAGCATGCGAACATTATACTCGACATATTTTTTTTAATTCTGAGCGCGTTTTTCAATTAAACATAACATTTCTATATATTTTTTAATTCAGGAAAAGACGAGGAATACAATGCAATGATTTTTTAATCTGTAAGTGAAAAATCGTTTTTAATGACAACCTTAATGAGCAAACTAATTAACTAATTTGTAAGCTTCCAAGCTAAAATGCAATCCCAAAGTCTGGACTGAGTCAAAGATTGCTTGACCAAAATTTCAATCAATTTGGTTGAACAATGAGGGAGTGACAGTGCCGCCTCAACTATCACTAAAAGATGGATATGACGTCATCAAAGACATTTATCGAAAAATGAAAATAACGTCTGGGGATATCATACCCAGGAACTCTCATGTCAAGTTTCATGAAGATCGGTTCAGTGGTTTTGTCTGAATCGCTCTACACATACACACATAGATACGCCATGACCCTCGTCTCGATTCCCCGTCTATGTTAAAACATTTAGTAAAAACTTGACTAAATGTAAAAATGAAGCGTTTTTCTATGCATTGTGCTTAGTTACAGAGCGAGTACCTGATATTCCAGGTGTTTCCGTCGCTTGTCCTCCTGCTCTCGCCTTGTGACATTATCCATGTGTATGTTCTGACCTCTCAGGTGAGTCCTGTCACAGTCAAAACCATCCCATGTATACAAACAAAGCATTTCAATTTAGAATTGTACGCTACAGCGTAATTCTGGAAACCAAGTGCCTGAAGCACAAGAATCACCAGCAAACAGGATTGAGATTTTAGCTATTATTCAATAGCCCCATAAAAACTGCCAAGGGTACACTTAGCTTCCCAAGAGCATACAAGGTGACAACCGCAGCCAGACCCCATCACAAACAGCTACTCAACATCTCACTGGTGTGCTGTCTTCAGCTACTACAAATAGTTCATGCTTTGGCGAGGAAACAACTCCATCAATGCAGAGCAACTGCCTGTGACAAGGGGGACTACTGTGTCACCCTGTCACATCTCTCTCTCTCTCTGTTCTGCTACATGGTACAGAGACAATAATACAGTGGTCGCCGCTTAATAAAGCCACTTCTGGACCGACGAAAAATGGCTTTAATAAGCGGCGGATTTATTAACCGGCGGTCCAGGAATACGTCATTTTTTAAAAGAAAAGAAATCTTCTCTTTTGTTTACGTCACTCAGTAATTTCTTTCGTCATTTACACTTGTTTGAATCTAAACAAAACTTCACGAAGGATGTTAAACTTTTGTTTTAATCATGTACATGTACGTGTACTTTGATCACTTCGGTACATCAATAATTTCACTGTCACCGCCACGAATCATTACTCGGCAGAGAAGAACGATTTTATGAGTGTTTGTTTGTTGGTCGTCTTCCACATCAGTTCTCTCACTGAGTCTGCGAATGGTTCAAATTCTTCCATGCTGTAACCACGACTTTCCAGACCAGATCGAAGGCGGGTCATTATTTGCCTCATCTCTGGGTTTGAAGGCGGTGGGGGTGGCATCTCTTCATCAAAGCTACACAATTTATGAACTCAACACGTGCGGTTTTTATTGACTGACATTCTTTTCTGAACTCGGTTACTTTGTGATACGCGTGAGCGTGGACATAAATAGGCCTATGACTTGAGCGATTACAAGAACAAGATAATGTGAGTTTTAGTCACAAACTACGTGATTTCTCTGAGAAAACTGGCTTTAATAAGCGGCGGGTTGGGTTTATTAACCGGCTTTTTCTAATACATAAGATATAGTGATAAATCCGGACCGTCTGAAATCGGCTTTTATAAGCGGCTGGCTCTATTAACCGCGGTTCTATTAAGCGGCGTCCACTGTACAAACAAATATTAATAAGGCCACACAAAAAAAATAGTCTGTTTACGGTATCCCGACCGACCCTATTTTTTCGCGCGACCCTAGACTTTTTGGGGGCATTTGGGGGGAGAAAAAAATTTAAAAAATTTAAAAAATAAAAAAATAAAAAAGTTTGTGTTTTTTGGCAAAATAACTTAAAAATATGGGTTTTTTGAGAAAAAAAGAAAAAATTTAAAAAATAAAAATCCCGACCTACCGACCCTATTTTTTTTGCCTATGTTACCGTAAACAGACTATTTTTTTTTGGGGGGGGGGGGGGGGGGGGGGGGAAATGCTGCAACACAAACACATATTTGTTGATAAAAAAATTGCTCCAAACACGGTGAGAAACTAATACGAATCACAACAACTCACTTGGATTCATCCATAGAATTAGTAACTTCAGGCTGCGGCGCGCTATTAATACGGTTATGGTCGCTGTAAGCGCTGGGCGCTGGTTGGTAGGGGGCAGGGGGGTTGCGAGGGCTGAGTCCGGCAGCCGCTGTGGTGCGAGGATCTTGTTTGCTGAAGCGGTCAGCCCAGGTGTCCTCCAACCCTCGCTGCTTGTTCTTGAGTTGCATGCGAGCGTCTCGCTGCTCTTCCCGCTGTTTGTCTGAAATGCGTTGGTACTGTCAGTGATAGTGTGTCCATATATCTCACTTACTTCTTGAGAAAGTAATGGCTTTAACAAATATCATTTACTTACAGAATGGGATAAAAGATGCTCTCCGAGCAGAAACTCTGACAGAGCTATACAGACTACAGTGAGACTGACCTAAGAGATGTGTTGAGTGTCACTAAGATATTCAATTGACTCCAAAGTTCACAAGCATGGACTTTGTGTGCAAAATGTTTCCAAAAGTGAAATAGAACCAGACTTGACACATCTCATAATTATATTTTTTGACATTTTTTGTGTTCATTTTTTTTCTTGATGCCGTTATGGAAGTTTTTCACTGGAGCGTCACCATCTACATCGGTTGTACATTTGAATTAAAAAAATTAGTTCACTCACTGAGGTCTTCCAGCCAAAGGCGCTTTTCTTCGGCCTGTCTCTGCTCTATCCTGTCAAGATTTGGCGCAGCGTCCTGTACAACACAACACATCTATCCTTCCCAGTTTCATTGTTTGATTTCATAAAACAAAATACAGTCTTTCCTTGAACAAAACAAGCAGCCTCTTACAAGCGAATCACCCTTAGTCTCCACCAGTAAGAATCTAACAAAATCTGATAAAAAAAAAGAGAAAAAGAATACCAGCTCCATGTGACACTGAACATCTTGAAAAAGCCTTTGAGTAAAAGACAGGGATATAATGGTTTGTGCATAAAATGGAAACTGCAAGTAAAGGAAACCAGTTACGTCATTTTGCATTTTCATTACTTTATAGCCCCCATCACTGAAAAATGAGGGTCGCTTCCTCCCAGTGGAAAGCTAGCAGCAACAGAGCAGCTCCCCAGTCATTTCGGATGCCTCATGTACGCCAAACATTACATTTCACCAGTAATACAGGCCAAATATTCTCACAACATAGCATATACCCGGTCTCAACCAATGCCCAGCAAATATAATTCTTCCAAAACCAATAAAAGAGATGACACAGACCAGTTTGTGATGCCTTGCAAAACATTCTGCCTGCATTTTGTAAGCAAGGTGTAAGCACTCTGGCCTTCTCGCAATAAAACCATTTGTGAATGTAGCCCAAGAAAAACTTACCCCAATAGCCATGGAGGTTCTCATGGCAGCAGGGGGAAGTCCTCTATCCTCCCTTTCACTCATCCTTGACGAGCCCACGGGTCTGCAAGAACAAGAGGCACAACGTAGAATCGCTCAAAGGAAACAAAAACGAGACAAACATCCATTACAGTGGTCCCCTCCACCCCACCCTCCTTTTTATAGACCCTGCTTTGCCTAACTTTCTGTTCACAACCTCTGTACATTTACCCCCAGTTAAAGACTCCCTCCGTTTTAAGATCTGATATTCTCAGGTGTTTTTTGTGGGTTTTTGTGTGTGTGGTTTTATTGAGCAGGGGGGGGGGGGGGGGGGGGGTGGGGCTCCACAGTGCACAATCAATGCTCTTTTCTGCCATTTAAAAACAGCAACAATAAAACTGAACTACATGCTTGATGCTGGTAGGGTACATTAACCCCTTCACTGCCCACCCCGTATGTAATACGTGGTCATTTTCGGTTTGCCCTACGCCCATAACCGTATCTCATACGTGGGATTTGTGTCAACAACATTTCAGGACATTTCTGAAAACTAAATGGGAGGTAACCACTGTCCAAGTACTTGTAGGGGTTCTATACACAGTTCTTTCCCATAGACCATTCGGATAATGCTGTTATACTGTGGCAGTGAAGGGGTTAATGAAGTACTCGACACTACTTCTGTAGTAGCTAGATTATCCAGGAAATTCCATGCAAAACAGTAACAATATTCAACAAACTCGGAACCTAAGTTTTTACGGGAGTGTAGTCATGCAGGGTGAGACAATAGGTGTCACATTTACACAGGAAATGGTCACGAGGGAGGTCACCTCCAGACTTATGAAAACTGCGTTTGTAACGACTCTCTGTAAGGTCTCTCTCCAAACCCCTTATCCCCCACTCACCTGTCATCATAGGCATTGTTGGAAGCGTAGGGTGGTGGTGCTTGCTGCTGCAGAGAACGGGACTGTGCTGGGGGAGCCGGTTGTCTGGACCCTTCAGCCACAAAGCGGTCAGCCCAAGTATCGTCCACTCCTTCACGCTGCTTTTGCTTCTCTCGTTGCTTCTGCAGCCGTTTCTCTTCTCTTTGAAGATCTGTGAAAAGAGTGGACACAATCTAAGTGATCTTTCTTTGTTGTGAGGGTATTAACAATATAGAAACTCGCACTGTCAAGATTTATCAATGAAGCTTAACTTTTCCTCAGCTTTTCTCCCTGCTAAATATGCAATGGAAACAACAAGTGCAAACACATGCAACTGGGACAGCAACAAAACAATATTATTTTGAATCAGAAAGAGAGAAGGGAAAAAAATATGTGATTTATCTCGATTTGCAAAGCACAAATAATACAACAAAACACAATCCCATTTTCTTCAGCCATAATGCACTTTGCCAAAAGTAAAATGCTCAAACGGACACAAAGGTGTGCATGCATACACACACAGAGACACACACACACAAACGTATATGAGACAGTGACAAAAGGTCAGGTGTCATGTCTACTGTCCCGAATGACACACGATTGCTGACATTTCACCATTGCTAAAAGAATAAACATATAAGAAATAGGTAGAACATGAATGTGAAAACTGACTTTGATTGTTGATCAGTATGTTCTATACCACTAACAAATAATCTACTTACACACCTTACACATAGCTGTTTGGCAAATGTATGTTGCATGGGACACACTGACATGAAAGTGGAAGATGTTTTCCCTCTAGAGAAACTACATATCAAGTTACAATTTTTGTGCTCTTCCATTCCAGTTGGCAATCAATTGTTAACGCATGTTATTAGAAAAAATAGAACGAAAACAGATTAGATAGAATGAAAAATGTACTGGTGATGTCATTTGGGACATACTGACATGAAAACGTCACCTTTTGTCATTGTCTCACACACACAGAGGGAGTAGCAGTCACATGTACACACACACACAAACGTACACACACAGAGGGAGTAGCAGTCACATGTACACACACACACAAACGTACACACACAGAGGGAGTAGCAGTCACATGTACACACACACAAACATACACACACACAAACATACACATACGCACGCACACACACACACACACACACACACACACACACACACACACACACACACAAACACCAAAAACTGAATTACCCATCCTGTAAAGCTACAGTAGACTCTACAACAAAAAGAACATGAATAGACCCACCCAACTCCTCCAGCCAACGTCGTTTCTCCTGCTCCTTCTTGGACAAAAACTGAGTGTTATCAGGCTCTGTTTTCTGAAACAATCACACAAAATAATAGACAATTATAGATCCCATGAAAGAAACTAAACCAAGGCAAAAGAAAAGGAAGGACATATAGATTTTGATTTAGTAGCAGCATGCTTGATCACGCTAAAGGCTGGCATATTCATAGCGTTCATTAATCAAGTCATATTGTTTACATATGCCAATAATGTTATAAAACTGTACCTAAGGGGATATAATAACGATTGGCTGTAGCTTTCGAACACCGACAAAATTATTTCAGTATTGCAAAGTGGTGTTGATTAAGTGTCGAATGTAAACAGAACAGTCTCAAACGCGACGTCAACGGTCTAAAAATAGCCCAAGTCCTGGAGAACTGTTGCTAAACAATGCAATAAAGAATGAATTATTTCTCGTAATTGGTAAGGACTTCAAACCTAAAACTTTGCAGGAAGCTTAATTTATACATCCCCGCAACGATGGGAAAAGCCCTGGAAGTAATTAAACTAATTAAATAGGACTATGTCAGCCTTTAAACATTATCAATCAAGCATGAATCCAGATCCTCACAAAAATTGGTAATTCCATCAAGAAAAGCAACTAAAACGAGTCAAATGAGACAGAAAGTACATTTGTGGGATGAATCTGTCAAACAAAATAAGAACCAACAGGTGGGACAATTTGCAGATTTGGTATCTGGTATTTTCACCCAATGAAATAACAGAGATCAACTCTATCACTGTTGTGTCTCTACAACATCAGACAATGCTGACATAATAATAATAATAAAGTAGATGTGTACTGCCGGGCAGTACATACCCCAAGCGAAGTCGTCCATCTGTGTGTACATGATTCTCTCTCTCTCTCTCTCTCTCTCTCTCTCTCTCTCTCTGTCTTAAAATGTGTCATCGATGACGTGTTTTCATACTTGCTAATGCGGCAGGCTAATCATGACGTCAAATTGAAACTTCTTGAAGTCTCTCAGAAAGGGACATGAAAACCATGTGGGGGTTACTGGTTTGGGCTGAAAAAAAACCCAACTCCACCTAAAATTCAAGCGCCTATGGGGCTGAATTATGCAGCATAAATTGTGAAACATCAGGATATCTCACACTTTCAATTCTGCCATCATGTCAAATCTGACAACAAACCTACCCACAAAATGTCATAAATATCGGTGTAGAATTGAGACTTAACGGTTTTTAACTGCCAAAAATAAGTTTTTTTGACTGGAATAGTTTGTCTTGAAATTCAGTTTGGGACAACGGACCCACCCACTAAATTTCATAAAGATAGGTGAAAATTTAAATGTAACGGTTTTTAACTGCCAAAATTATGTTTTTCTTCTGGAAAAGTATGGAGTGAAAATCAGTTGGGGACAACGAACCTACCCACAAAATTTCATAAATATCGATGAAGAATTGAGATTTAACGGTTTTTAACTGCCAAAAATAAGGTTTTTTGTCTGGAAAAGTATGTCTTAAAATTCAGTTTGGGACAACGGACCCACCCACTAAATTTCATAAAGATAGGTGAAGAATTGAAATTTAACGTTTTTTAACTGCCAAAATTATGTCTTTCTTCTGGAAAAGTATAGAGTGAAAATCAGTTGGGGACAACGAACCTACCCACAAAATTTCATAAATATCGGTGAAGAATTGAAATTTAACGGTTTTTAACTGCCAAAATTATGTTTTTCTTCTGGAAAAGTATGGAGTGAAAATAAGTTGGGGACAACAAACCTACCTTTAAAATTTCATAAGAATCAGTGAAGAAATAGGATTTAACGATTTTTTAACAGCCTTGACACTGAACATTTGATAAATCATTGGTGATGTCATCATAACCCAGTCGTTGTAGTTGTCGTCGTAGTTGTTGGTGTTGTTGTTGTCATGTTCGTTGTCGTGATTGTTGTTGTTCTCGTGTTGTTGTTTTTGTTGTTGTTGTTGTTGTTGTTGTTGTCGTCGTCGTCGATGTCATTTGTTGTTGTTGTTATCGTCGTCGTTGTCAGAGGTTATTTCTAAAGATTTCATTGATAGTCTTTGTTCTCGTCACCAAGACTTGCTAAGAACAAGCTTGGAACAGCAAGAGTTCCAAGAACAAGATTAGAACAACTCATTACATCATTACCAGTACGTCATTTGTATTTAGAACACACTTTAGAAAAAAACTCTTCAGCTACAAACCAGTCACCCTCACATTTCTGAAATGTTTTGACGTTTAATGACCATACACATGTTGAACCGGTGAGTGTCTTCCGCTGCTTAATTCGCAAATAACTATTTTATTAAAGTCCGCTTGAAACGCTCAAAGATGAAATTCCATGTTAAAAAGTGACAAAAGTTTCACATTTTCCCGTTGTAACAGCTTCCGATGATATTATATGAAAATTCTGATCCTCTGAGAGGATTCCCCGAAACAAAATCAGTTTGTACGCCTAATTTTAATAGAATTGTCCAAACAGTGTCGCTAATATTGTGCTAAAAGATGAATTCTAGAACAATGTTCACAGACAGACACCACTTGGCAAAAAAATTTTCAGTGCTGGGAGATGAAAAAAAAAACTACCTCGCTACGCGCGGGCTTCGCCCGCGCTCCGCTTGGATAAAGATAGCTTATATAGCGCCGCTTCACAAATTTAACTATGCTCTTAGCGCTGTACATCGAGATATAACAATTTCAATAATATAAATACAAAGATGATATTATAATAATACACATTTACAAATATCACTCACGTGCATACATCCTCGTGCACACCACGCGCATACACACTCCCACTCATTAGCAAGTGCTTCCATCCCCCTGCCACTGAGATGTTCATATACCCCCCTGGACAAGCTCACACCATGTCCGTCTCTCTAGACTGTACATACACTCAGCAAGAAAAAGAAAGACTAAATGCAAATTTCATACACAACCCTATGGCTCAATCAAAGCTGAAGCAACTATACAAAAAAGACACATTCAAACAACGAATCTAACTTCACCTCTAACAGTCTATAAAGATGGCAAGGACAATTTACAAGGATTCGCAAAAAAGGTGCGTTTTAAGGGAACTGCGGAAAGAGTCCTTAGAAGCAGAATGGCGAACGGAGGAAGGGAGAGAATTCCAGACAATGGCAGCCGCAGAAGCAAACGAGCGATCTCCAAAAGAAGGCAGGCTTCGCTCGATAGTTTCCAGTTTGCGACTGTCAGCGCGTGAGCGGAGGTTGTAGTCAGAGGGATTGTCATATGTGACGAGCACGTTATCAAAAGTATACCAACCCCAGGGGCGGATCAGTTTATTTTATGGGGGGGGTTTCCAAAAGTATGTTGTGAAGATATGGGTGTGAAGGCGCGAAGCGCCAAACCGACGGCGCGAAGCGCCTAGTATGCTAGGGGAGTCCGGGGGCATGCACCCCCGGAAAATTTTGAAAAAAAGGATGCAAAATGGTGCAATCTGGTGCATTCTGAGGATGATCATTACCAGTTTCAGGCAGCAGATTTTGTCACTGATTAATGCTGATGGGGTCTATGTCGACCAAAAGAGTGGGATTCCCTGTAGGTGGAGTTCCTGGAGGGGGATTCCCTGTATACAGGGAATACCACAGGATTTAGTTCCTGTAGCGTGTCGCTGATAGTCACGTGATGCTTGGCGACATCGGTAGAATTTGATGTTTTTCAATCTTTTTTTTATATTTCTTAGAAATTCGAGTATGGTTTGCAAGTTTTATTGAAAAACTCCACCCTGTGGGATTCCCTGTATACAGGGAATCCCCCTCCAGGAACTCCACCTACAGGGAATCCCACTCTTTTGGTCGACATAGACCCCATCAGCCTGATTAATACCCCCAAACAACACCAACAACCCCAAAAAACACTATTTTTAAAAAAAAATTTGGCTGGGGGGGGGGGGGGGGGGGGTTCCGAAAACCCCAGACCCCCCCCCCCCCCCCCTCGTCCGCCCCTGAACCCGAAAACAAAAAGGCTAATGCTACTGCTGCAAGGAAAGTTCTTGCACACAGACACACATACTGCCTCCTGTACCACAACAACAAAACAAAAACAAAACAAGTCGCGTAAGGCGAAAATACAATATTTAGTCAAGTAGCTGTCGAACTCACAGAATGAAACTGAACGCAATGCCATTTTACTCGTAGCATCGTCAGGCCACCGCTCATGGCAAAGGCAGTGAAATTGACAAGAAGAGCGGGGTAGTAGTTGCGCTAAGAAGGATAGCACGCTTTTCTGTACCTCTCTTTGTTTTAACTTTCTGAGCGTGTTTTTAATCCAAACATATCATATCTATATGTTTTTGGAATCAGGAACCGACAAGGAATAAGATGAAAGTGTTTTTAAATTGATTTGGACAATTTAATTTTGATAATAATTTTTATATATTTAATTTTCAGAGCTTGTTTTTAATCCGAATATAACATATTTATATGTTTTTGGAATCAGCAAATAATGGAGAACAAGATAAACGTAAATTTGGATCGTTTTATAAATTTTTATTTTTTTTTACAATTTTCAGATTTTTAATGACCAAAGTCATTAATTAATTTTTAAGCCACCAAGCTGAAATGCAATACCGAACCCCGGGCTTCGTCGAAGATTACTTGACCAAAATTTCAACCAATTTGGTTGAAAAATGAGGGCGTGACAGTGCCGCCTCAACTTTCACGAAAAGCCGGATATGACGTCATCAAAGACATTTATCAAAAAAATGAAAAAAACGTTCAGGGATTTCATACCCAGGAACTCTCATGTCAAATTTCATAAAGATCGGTCCAGTAGTTTAGTCTGAATCGCTCTACACACACACACACACACACACACACACACACACACACGCACGCACGCACACACGCACGCACATACACCACGACCCTCGTTTCGATTCCCCCTCGATGTTAAAATATTTAGTCAAAACTTGACTAAATATAAAAAGAGAAACAAGGAATAAGATTAAATTGTTTTTATATCAATTTCGAAAAATTAATTTCAATCATAATTTTCATATTTTTAATTTTTAGAGCTTGTTTGTAATCCAAATATAACATATGTATATGTTTTTGGAATCAGAAAAGGACGAAGAATAAAATAAAATTGTTTTTGGATCGTTTAATAAAAAAAATCAAAAAAAATTACAAGCTTTCGATTTTTAATGACCAAACTCATTCATTAGTTTTTAAGCCACCAAACTGAAATGCAATACCAAAGTCCGGCCTTTGTCGAAGATTGCTTGGACAAAATTTCAATCAAATTTATTAAAAAATGAGGGTGTGACAGTGCCGCCTCAACATTTACAAAAAGCCGGATATGACGTCATCAAAGAAATTTATCGAAAAAATGAAAAACAAATATCTGGGGATATCCTACCCAGGAACTCTCGTGTAACATTTCATAAAGATCGGTCCAGTAGTTTACTCTGAATCGCTCTACACACACACACGCACAGACACACACAGACAGACAGACAGACAGACACACACAGACACACACACACGCACAGACACACACACACACACACACACACACATACACCACGACCCTCGTCTCGATTCCCCCTCTATGTTAAAACATTTAGTCAAAACTTGACTAAATGTAACAAGTCGCGTAAGGCGAAAATACAATATTTAGTCAAGTAGCTGCCATTTTTCAGCAAGACCGTATACTCGTAGCATCGTCAGTCCACCGCTCATGGCAAAGGCAGTGAAATTGACAAGAAGAGCGGGGTAGTAGTTGCGCTAAGAAGGATAGCACGCTTTTCTGTACCTCTCTTTGTTTTAACTTTCTGAGCGTGTTTTTAATCCAAACATATCATATCTATATGTTTTTGAAATCAGGAACCGACAAGGAATAAGATGAAAGTGTTTTTAAATTGATTTGGACAATTTAATTTTGATAATAATTTTTATATATTTAATTTTCAGAGCTTGTTTTTAATCCGAATATAACATATTTATATGTTTTTGGAATCAGCAAATGATGGAGAATAAGATAAACGTAAATTTGGATCGTTTTATAAATTTTTATTTTTTTTTACAATTTTCAGATTTTTAATGACCAAAGTCATTAATTAATTTTTAAGCCACCAAGCTGAAATGCAATACCGAACCCCGGGCTTCGTCGAAGATTACTTGGCCAAAATTTCAACCAATTTGGTTGAAAAATGAGGGCGTGACAGTGCCGCCTCAACTTTCACGAAAAGCCGGATATGACGTCATCAAAGACATTTATCAAAAAAATGAAAAAAACGTTCGGGGATTTCATACCCAGGAACTCTCATGTCAAATTTCATAAAGATCGGTCCAGTAGTTTAGTCTGAATCGCTCTACACACACACACACACACACACACACACAGACACACAGACACACACACACACACGCACATACACCACGACCCTCGTTTCGATTCCCCCTCGATGTTAAAATATTTAGTCAAAACTTGACTAAATATAAAAACAGCTATAACTTACCCCCATAAACAGTGAAGACTGCATGGCGGCTGGCCCAGAAGCTGCAGCCACTTTCTGCTCCAACTCCTCCCTGGCCAGAGCCTGCGCCCGCTCCACTCTTTCATCATCCTCCCTGGTACGTCGCTCGCTCCTCCTCTCTCTCTCTTTCCCCTCGTCCCGACTAGGCTCCCTTTTGCGAGGGTCAGTTTTCCCTCCGTCCCTTCTCTCTCTGGTGTCTCTATCTCTGGACTTTTCTCTGTCCTGTTGCCGTGAGGGTCTAGCGTTGCCTCTGTCATCAAGATGTTTTTTGCCTTTAGGCGCCCTGCCGTCTCTCTGTTTGGAATCGCCGGCATAGCTACTGTCGAGGCCAGGAATGCCGCCTGAGTCTTTGTCAGAGTGTCTGTCAGGTTGACGTATATCTCTCTTTGCCCTGGGATAACTAGGTTGATCGTTGTCTGCCGAGTTGAGAATACTGCCGAACTTGGCTTCGATGTCGTGAATGGCCTTCTGGAGCTTCTCAACCTGTAACAGACATGGATATTTTCTGTCAAAAACAGGGGGATAAAACAAGATCACTCGGTCTGTGAGCAAGTCAACTTATTGTTATATTTCCTTTTTCGTCTTCTTATTTCTCCCTTTTCAGGTGCAGTGATCTAACCAACAATGCAGCTTCCATCATGGAAAGTTATTGACAGTCTTTTTCTTCTTCATTCTACAGTCAGCATCATATTCATTTTGATGCGAAATAAATGTATCACCTCTTCCATCTCTTTGCACACATCCGGGTTGCTCTCCTGACGTGCTGCTTTGGAGCGTGGCTTCTCTTTCCCTTTTTCCGGTGGGTTAAAAAAGTTGTCATACTTTGCTTCAATGTTGTCAACAGCTGTCCGCAACTTCTCATCCTGAAACAATGGCACACAGATGTCACCATACTAAAAGTAAACTCAGGTAAGGAAACCACCAAATGAGTACTTTAACAGCAGCACAAGGAACACTTGGCTATATCAGTCTCTTGTTGATACCACAGGCCGTTGATGTCATAGACTTTGACAACTCTTCCAGAATAATTCACAAATTAAAATACATGCTCTATATCTCAAAACTACACAAACACAGAATTTATTTTCTCAGACAAGTTAATAAAGGAAACAAAAAAACACGCCAATGCATGAATGCAAACAAACTCAAATCTTTCTTTCAGCATCAGAAGGCACCAAGTAACAGTATACCCCTTTAGATTTGAACTGGCCGCCTGTCTCAGGGTCTGATTCTTGTTTTTGCCTCGGGGCCCCACCCCCTGGGCGACCCCAGGGGTCATACTCCGGTCCTTTACGCTTCTTCTGGTCTTCTTCCTCCGCAGCTGTCAGAAAATACAAACATGGTTGCAGTTTGAATATAGGTTGTCAAATTCAGCTGAACTCAACAGACAGAGAAACATACAGACACAGACGAGTTGAGTTGGAGCACTGTCTGAAGGGCAAAAAGGAAATAAGGCAGGCAAATCTGGGAGTAAGGAACCCAGATCACATGGAACGCATAGTTAGAGCATAGTTAGAGTATAATATAGGGGTGGGTAGAGGGGAGTAGGAATAATAGTGATAAATGCAGTTATGTCAAACTCAGAATCAGTTTATCATTCTGAAACTTAAAATGCAGGCATGGGAATTGAAAAAAAAGTAAAAAAGGCTGACATTTTGTAAGTGATAGCAAAGTCGACGGCGCGAAGCGCCAAAGCCCTACTAGGGGGTCCGGGGGCATGCTCCCCCGGAACGTTTTTTTCTCCAAAGGACCCAATTTGGTGTCATCTGAGCTTACAGTTTGCCATCAAATTCAGTTTTTAGAAAAATTTTTGCCTTCCCCATTTATTTTTTGGGGCGGACACTTGGCTTTTTCGGCAAAACAAACAAAACAATTCGGCGAAAATTTGCCATTCGGCGGACAATTCCCATGCCTGAAAATGGTAGGACAAAACAAAATAATTCACGCAGACACACATATACACACACAACTTTAACTTTCACACAAGCTGCCAAACTAACTGCAATTCCAGTGTCCAGCTTGGGCTCACCCTTCTCTCTGGCCCACTGAAGACGCTTCCTTTCTGCAACTGTCATGTGTTTCCATGGTACCAGGGGTGGGGGTGCAGAGGGTGCAGTGGGCGCCTCCTGCCGTTCTTGGTTCCTGCCTGCGTTGAACCGTACCTCTTTGCCACCAGACCTGTCCTCACTGATAATGAAAAAAGTAAGTCACACAGCAGCAATCAATTACAGTCAAACCCACCTTCACATTCATCATGATAATTCTCTGTCAATTTTCTTTTTGCTTGTAATCATTCAGATGATGTGGATTAATACACTATCAATGAATCCTGCCATTGCTCAAATGAATAAAAACCTGTTTGAACGTGACTGAAAACAGCTTTGTGAGACCCAAAAATCTGTCAGCGACTGCTACTGAAAACAGAGGAAAACTCAACGATGAAGTGTTTGGTTACGCATAACTCTCACTCTTGTTGCATGTGTCATGTTCATTCAGAGCGCTTATGTCCCTATATTTCTCAGATCTCAATGATAATGCCAAAGAGTGACCAACCTGTTGTAGCCAGAACTGTCTCTGTAGTCTTCTGGCCCCGGGTGTTTGCTCTTGGCCATGTCAAAGATACTGGCCTCCCCTTGCACAGAGGCCTGGTCGCCAGCGTCAGGGCGACTGTAGTTAGGCATGTTGTCACGAGGAGAATCCACGTGCAGGGCGTTGTTTTCTGCATCTGCAAGTATGGTGGCAACCTTTTGTCACATATTCTGATATTTTGCAAACAAAGCAAAAACAATTTAACAAAGAAGATTCCTGGGGTACGTTCTGGCATCTCCAAGGAAGAAAATTCACGAAGAACATATCATTATCAATCATACAAATTTGACCAGGCTCATCATGAAAATATGGTAACAGTCTTGTATTACTGTAAAAATTCAGCTGTAATCCAGACAAAAAAGATCATTCTAAGACAAATAATCAGCAGAGTGTCTGAGTTCCAATGTTTACAGATAAAAAGCAACAAAGAAGTAACAGTCTTGAGTTGTTGTCATAGGGCCACTGCTTATTTACATGTCTGAAGAACATTTTTCATCTGATCCAAATCAGTGACACTGACAGACCTATTTCACTCCCCAGGCTGATCAAGCAACCCAGCATTATTCAATTTAAAAACACACACAATAAAACAACACATACCAATGCTTATGCGCAAGCCGCTCCCCTCCCCAGGTTTAAGCTTTCCAACCGTCGCCAGCAAAGCGTTCAACTGATCCTGGGTCAAGGTCACTGTGCCTGGTTTAATTTCTGACGAGGTAGCACCTGACCTGAAGCTGTTGCGACTGTAGTTTTCTTTGTCCCAGTCTGCTTGGTACTTCTTCACTTCTTCCCTGTTCTTCTTGATGAAATCCTTGCCTGGTTTGGGTTTGTCTATTGGTTCCTCAATATATTCCGATTCCGGTCTCCGGATGGCATGACGCAACTGTTTGTTTTTATAGCCAAACTAGAAAGATCAAAGTAACTGATAAATCACACAACAACAACAAAAACAACAACAACAACAGATGTAAACCAGAATGCAAAATCAAAAGGCTACAAAATAAACCCCAATAAAATAAAAAAAGTTAATCGAAAGGACCAAGGATAGCTCACATTCATATAAAGCAGCCTGACCCAAACAAAATACACATAGAAACAGTTTCTCCTGTGCAGTAATCCTAATTGGAGAACTAGGTTTCAAGACTAACTCCTTTTACTAAGGTATTCTATAGCATTTAAAACTAAACTCCCAAATTATCATTGTCACACATGTCATGTATTTTGTGATCAAATCAATCTTGAAGTAACTTACCTTTCTTGGTTTCTGTTTTGGTTTTTCTGAAATAAAATGTAAGCAAAAGTAATACATGTATAAGCATAATATGAGTAGCCTCATTTTTAATAAAGAAGATGATAACTT
Organism: Littorina saxatilis; assembly: GCF_037325665.1. Taxonomy (NCBI): domain Eukaryota; kingdom Metazoa; phylum Mollusca; class Gastropoda; order Littorinimorpha; family Littorinidae; genus Littorina; species Littorina saxatilis. The sequence continues at coordinate 12,806,487 of NC_090248.1, forward strand.
TAAAAACAAACAAATCAGGGGAGAAGTGTCAACATCTTGCACTGATCAAGAGAGTTCTAACTACAAGTACAAAGCTTTCCTACAGTTTTCTGTGTCTCTATGTCTTAACTCTTATTCTATCATTTTCATTGAATAAAGGTCTTATTTTAGACCCATTTTTCAAATCGGAAGATGTACACTAGCCAATGTCTTTTGCTGGCCATCAACAAAACATGTATCGATCATGCCATACCCATGCAGAAACTATTGGTCTGCATAAAAGTGCATTTGTCTTCATGCTCTCTCTATCTCTCGATCTCTCTCTCTCTCACACACACACCACATATACACAGGGTGTTCAAAAAATTACCTTTTTGCCAAAATATCCCTCCTTTGCCCCCATCCTTGACCTCAAAACGCATGTTTGACCTGAAATTACATTTAATAAATGTCAAAAGCTATAACAAACATGACAATATATGCAATCTCACAATTTTTAAGACAGAAAATACTTTGCATGCTATTCAGTCTGAGTTGCAGGTGTGAATCTGTCTACTTTGTTAGGGTTTATCATATGAATCAAACATATAATGATATACTATTAGTATTATACATGTATATGAATGTTTTGTAAAAGAGGCATTCCTTCTTGTGTAAACCACAATAATGCTTCATTGATTGTTATGATTGTGAACAATTACTACTGTTAAATATTCCATCAGCATGATGGATCAGTTTCACTTTTTTTCTGCCATATATATAGCTGAACTGAGCACTCATGATGAGCTTAATTACTCTAGCTTTATAGCACTTTCATAATGCAGTTATTTAAACATTATAATGAGGAAATACACTTCTTCAAAGGTAGAAGGGCTTCTGAATTCCTAGTCCTACTGCTTCTGCAACGAAAATTACGCCTCAATCTCCCTCCCCTCCCCCTACACACACATTGACAACTGCCACACTGCTAAACAAACATCACAAGAATAAGAAATCAACGCAAATATACCATGGGGAAAATTCTGCAGGGCTCGAACCGGCATGCTCTTTTTGGGCACCGGTAGCAGTTGGAACATGCCCAGATCTACTGGAAGTGGTACTGTATCATGTACAGCAGTAATGCCATTCGTGTTTCAACATGACACAACTTGGAATCGACATTTAACACAGCCTTTCTTAAATAACAACGAAAGATTCTCTACGTACCCAAAACTCATTCTCGGTCCTTATCCTTAGGGCTTCATCAGACAAAAACGCGCTTTAAGCAGCTGCAGTTTAGCCTTCAAACTGTATTTTATTTGGTGGTGTTTCTCAGTTGTCAACAACTATTTCAATTTGAAGCATGCGCACTGAACATATGTCGGCTTCCGGTAGAGAAGGGAAAACACTCTGAACAGAAAATTGAGTCGTCTGCTTCAACTTAACACCGTAGGGGCCTAATCCGTTGAAACTTCCCACAGTTTGTAATTTTGCTCTATGTATGCGGTTAGAAGATTTCCTGTAAAATGTGTTGAAATTCTGTTAAGATTCAATTCCGACGTAATACAAACTTTCGACTTGTTGTAGCTAATATTTGGAAAATATTTGGAAAGGTACTCTGTTACTTCCCCTGCAAGCGGTCTGACTAATTACTGCGCGATCGACCACGCGCGATTCCGCGCGACCTCAAACAAATGCATTGAGTGGTAGTCGCGCGTGGTCGCGCAGTAATTAGTCAGACTTCTTGCGAGGGAAAGGTTACTCTGACAGTCCAAAATGGCAACCATTCGGGTCTGCTCCGCTCTCACCGCTGTAGCAAAACGAAGTTCACATGGCGTGTGTAAGTATGCATCTGTTCAGTTTGCTCTCTAACACACATTCGTGAAATGTTTTATCTGAGGATGTCAACTCTTTGTGCTCAATCAGTCAATGACACTGAAAACATGACAAAATAGACTATAGACTAGAGTAGAGACAGAAGGGTCACTTTGTAAAATACTAAAATGCAACTTACCGTAATTAATCAGTTTATGTTAAATGCAGGCATGAGCAAGATCGGTCGCCCACTCGCCACAGGCGACCAGAAATGAGTGTGGGCGAGTAGAAAGTCTTATAACGATCGCCCACTTGGTGAGTGAAAATGTTGAGTCTGTGGTATTATCATTTTCCGAGCGACGATTGTCTGTTGTGAAGCGTCTATGACTGCTAAAATTAGATGTGATCGGAGCTCCACTTCGAGCTGATCGTGAAATTCTCTTTAGTGACCTTTAACCAATCAGAATGACCAGAACCGTATTTCGGGGTTATCAGGACTTTTTGTAGACGCGATTTTAATCAATCAGAATTGTCGACGCAGCACGCGTGTCTCAGCAGCCTAGGCAGATCTGAAGCTGTAAACATGTGGAAATACTTGGACAACTGCCAGCCCCCAAAAGCCAAACCAGAGGGAACGGAGTCCGAGAGACTGAAACAGTATGACTCCGGACAGAGGAAGCGTTCCTTCCAGGCAGACTGGACAAAATCTGACTCTGGTGAGCAGAGAGACTGGCTATAAACTATGATCGGGAAAAACACGTCATGTTGTGTACTTCTTGCGAAAAGCATGCCGCTTCTGAGGAGAGAAAGCGGCCATTCGTTGTTGGTACGGACAAATTTAAGCTAGAAAACATACGTGCTCACGAAACATCAAAGTCTCACACCAGAGGATGAAATGACCGCATCATCACGCATCATCTCCCTCTGAAACTTGGCCTTGAGAAAGATGATGATTCAGATGCATATTTGTGAATCCAAACATTTCCTTGCAAAATGATCTCCCTGTGATTTTGGTTTAATGATCTGTTATGTAAGTTTGTTTTTCTCTTCTTGATTACTTCTGTGCCCGACGGGCGCTGTGGCGGGGTGGTAAGACGTCGGCCTCTTAATCGGAAGGTCGAGGGTTCGAATCCCGGTCGCTGCCGCCTGGTGGGTTAAGTGTGGAGATTTTTCCGATCTCCCAGGTCAACTTATGTGCAGACCTGCTAGTGGCTTATCCCCCTTCGTGTGTACACGCAAGCACAAGACCAAGTGCGCACGGAAAAGATCCTGTAATCCATGTCAGAGTTCGGTGGGTTATAGAAACACGAAAATACCCAGCATGCTTCCTCCGAAAGCGGCGTATGGCTGCCTTAATGGCGGGGTAAAAACGGCCATACACGTAAAATTCCACTCGTGCAAAAACACGAGTGTACGTGGGAGTTTCAGTCCACGAACGCAGAAGAAGAAGAAGAAGAAGACTTCTGTGCCCAAATGCGCGCTGCTAGCAACCTAATCCATGGGTTACATCTAATATGGTTGAATAAAACTTTGCTGCCAAAAAAAAAATCATTTTTTTGTTCTTTGGTAACTCATTTTTGTGGGCGAGTGAATATTTTTGTGGGCTAGTCAATTTTGAAATTTACTAGCCCACAAGGCGAGTGAACATTCTGGAACTTGCTCATGCCTGTAAATGTGATGGCCATCTCACCCTTGCCTCGTCGAAGGCTTCTGTGTTTCGGAGCAAGGGCGGCAGCCGTTTCGGCGCTGCGCTTCCGGTTTTACCGGAAGCATATGGTCCTCCGTCACAAGTACACTAGTGGCTTGTCCGGGGTTGATCGAGGACTGGCCTACGGGCGTTCGGGCTTCCAGAATGGCCATCTCCGTTTACTGCTCTTCGGAAAATTTGGAATTTGTTTTATTACTTTCAGTTTGAATTGAATTGTATAACTCATTCAGTTATTGTGACTCATGTGAGACTGAGAGAGTAATCTTTTAAAGTTCTATATTATTCTATGTCTGGGTTTTGTGAGACTGAGAGGCTGTAACTTTTATTATCCTACATACGTGAGAGAGACACTCGTGAGATAATAATCGTTCAAATCACACATGTGTATATCATGTAAATGAGGTCATGTCAAGCAAGTCTGCCAGGGACCTGTTTTTCCACTGCTTATGATGCCAAAGTCACCGAGACAAACGTCATTATAGAGACAAAAAATTGCGCTCGCTAACTACCCTCGATGAATTTTTAGAACTAACACGTCACGCCACACTTTCAGAGTGACGTTTCTTTACTTTGACGTAATAGATTGCACGAGGCTTTAGAAGAGATCGAGGTTCCAAAACAAGCGTCTTCAAGTTAGCTGCCTCGACTGCAGGACATTTTCAGTAAAATACACGTAAGTACAGTATGTAGGATAAACAGAATACTACATATGGCTTGCTGTGTCGTACCAGATTTACACTCTTTGCTTTTTCAAATAGTGAACTGCTCGCTTTCGCTCGCAGTTCAATATTTAAAAAAACAACTCGTGTAAATCTGGTACGACACAGCAAGCCATGTAGTATTCTCTCTTTATTAGTATTAGGCAGATGATAATTTAGGCAGATGAATTATCTGCGGAAAAGAACAAATAAAAATGTAGGTTTGATTGATTGAACAGTCTGATTGCAATGCTTTCTTCTTAATTACTATCATTCCATCAAGAGAAAAATAGCTCTACCCTGCAACATGTTTTCTAGAAACACATTTCCATTGGAAAAGATTCCTGCAGGTAATTTATTCCAAACAGAATAAGGGCTTACTTTTGTGGGTTTTTTTGTTGTGTGTATGTTTCAGTGAGAAATTACCTCCAGCTGCGACAGTCATCGTCAGGAGCACTGTGTACACCTGGCCAATGGCAGCTAGTCAGCGCTGTGTGCCTTCAAAGACAGCCAATCATCACGGCAGAAAAGACAGAGCTTGAGCAGCAGTATGCTGACATGATGGCTCAGATGGAACTGGAGACAAGTCTTCTGTCAGATCAGGAGCTCCGTGCTATTGAGGACAAGTGAGTAATACTAATAGTAATACTAATAGCTAGGATTGAATGTCTTTGTGTACAACTGTATGTGTGTTTATATGTGGGTGTGTGCATGATTAACAGGTCATCCTCGTGATTTATGGTTCATCTGCATGATTCAGCTGCAATACATGCATGCATGCCTGGGCCTGTAAGTGAGGGAGAAAGATTGACAAAGAAGCAGAGAGAAATGTGTGTGTGTCTGTATTTGTGTTCTTGTGTGTGTGTGTGTGTGTGTGTGTGTGCAAGCGCATGTATTTGAAGACGGATGCAACCTGATTCTTACAATTAAATCATTCTTGAATGACTGCTTAATTGCAACAGCTAGAATTAGAACTTAGCCACCTACACAGTACATTGGTATGAAGTTAAGTTTGATTATAAATCATTTGGTTAAGTGCTTGTATCATTATACATTTTTCATTAACTCAGCAATGTAATTCTGTGTTCTGTTCCATCTCAGAGCCATTGAAGCAAAGAGAAAGCAGCAGGAAGAGAATGAGACGGGGGAAGGTGAAGTGGAGGGAGCAAGAGTTACAGCCCTTGATCTGGAGGATGCGTGGGAGGCTGAGGCCAAACAGTTCACACCTGCTGCAAGAATCACAGGTACATGTACGCGGTTGTGTGGTTAACATGTATTGATGTAACTTGTATGTAAGGCACAAGTCTTTCATTTCAGAAATGTAGCAGCTACATATATCATATATATATCCAGTTTTCTTGAAAACATTTCTGGTGAATGGCCTTTGGTTGAGAGAATGAGGTGTGTTTATCATAATGGTTAATGATGTTAATATAACATGCATTGCTGAAATTCAAAAATGCTGTGTATTTACATGTGCATAAAGAACAAAATGTTTATGCTCACAATGTGTTTGAAGAGAGAGAGACAACAATGGCAGAGTGTGTGCGTGGGGGGGGGGGGGGGTAGATCGAGAGTATGTTGGCACAGAGGTGACACTCTAGCCACATACATGTACAGATTTGTGTGAATTGAGTATTGAATATTTTCCCCTTCTTGTTCAGAGGCAGATGAAAAGAATGACCAGCGGTCAGTGGAACGCAGACTGGACAAGCCACTGGTACTTCTGGTCAAACAGACATTGGGGGACAAGTCACACTGGGTGTTCCCACAGGGACCAAGGCAGGAGGGAGAGTCCATGAGACAGGTAAGATTGGATTTATTTGAGCTACGGTGGACACCCCCCCCCCCCCTCCCCCCCCTCTTTCTCTCTCAGGCATGGGAATTATCTGCTGATTTTTTGTTTTTGTTCCGCCGAAAAAGCAAAAGTGTCCGCCGAAAAAATAAAGGGGGAAGGCACACAAAAAAAGCACCGGTTATTTTTGCCTTTGCGCAAAAGCCCACGAAAACTTTCTGTACTTTGTTCACGCACTGCTACCGCCCGCCTCAGTTACTTGAACTTTTATGTTTGAAAGTAAACCAGATTGCACTGATTGTGTTACAAGTTACATTTTCCTGTTTGTCTCAACAGATCAATTTTTTTAACAAATTTAAACCATATAATACATGTACATGTATATTTTTTTTTCTTCAAAAAAGCAAAAATTGGTACTAAAAAAAAAACCAGAATTTAATGGCAAACTTGGAGCTCAAATGACACCAGATTGCACCATCTGGGTTCTTTGGAGAAATTTTTGTCCGGGGGGACATGCCCCCGGACCCCCCTAGTAAGACTAGGCGCGAAGCGCCGTCGCCTTGACGCTAATTCGCGTCTTCAGTTATAAATTTTCAGCCTTTTTTGCAATGTTCAATTCCCATGCCTGTCTCTTTTAAGACCTCTAAAACTATGAGTAAAGCATGTCTTTAAAGGGAGGGAGGGTTTATGAACAGAAAGTGTGAGAAACCAGGGTTCTAAAAGTGAGGGAATCTTTGAAAAAAATGGGGGGAGGGGGTTGAAATGGGGTTCCACTGTATTTGCTCTGTTCATACCTGTGAGTAGGAGGAGTAGCCAAGGACCTGAAGTGATGTGAATGTGATTTTTTTGTCATTGATTGATGATATCCAATACCGATATATGCACAGCCTAGCGATGACCTATGATGAGTAGCCTAGCGATGAGTAAAATTCTACTGCTGACATGAAGTCACTGAGACAAACTTTGTTCATGAAATGCTTTGTCAGTTTATGGGAGAAATACAGAAGAAGCGACAGAATGTTTATGTGACACTATTGTTCGCGTTATGATGTCTTCTCGAACATTGTTTTGCTTTTGACGTCAGTTGTTTCACTTCGGAAGACGGGGTCAAGAAGAGACATCTTGGTTTGTTTAATCAGCCTCGTTTGTCTTTGAACATAAACTTACCATTCTTTTTCTTATTACGTTTAGTCAAGTTTTGACTAAATGTTTTAACATTGAGGGGGGAATCGAGACGAGGGTCGTGGTGTATGTGCATGTGTGTGTCTGTCTGTCTGTGTGTGTGTGTGTAGAGCGATTCAGACTAAACTACTGGGCCGATCTTTATGAAATTTGACATGAGAGTTCCTGGGTATGATATCCTCAGACGTTTTTTTCATTTTTTTGATAAATGTCTTTGATGACGTCATATCCGGCTTTTCGTGAAAGTTGAGGCGGCACTGTCACGCTCTCATTTTTCAACCAAATTGGTTGAAATTTTGGTCAAGTAATCTCCGACGAAACCCGGACTTCGGTATTGCATTTCAGCTTGGTGGCTTAAAAATTAATTAATAACTTTGGTCATTAAAAATCTGAAAATTGTAATAAAAAATAAAAATTTATAAAACGATCCAAATTTACGTTTATCTTCTTCTCCATCATTTTCTGATTCCAAAAACATATAAATATGTTATATTTGGATTAAAAACAAGCTCTGAAAATTAAAAATATATATAAAAATTATGATCAAAATTAAATTTTCGAAATCAATTTAAAAACACTTTCATCTTATTCCTTGTCGGTTCCTGATTCCAAAAACATATAGATATGATATGTTTGGATTAAAAACACGCTCAGAAAGTTAAAACGAAGAGAGGTACAGAAAAGCGTGCTATCCTTCTCAGCGCAACTACTATCCCGCTCTTCTTGTCAATTTCACTGCCTTTGCCATGAGCGGTGGACTGACGATGCTACGAGTATACGGTCTTGCTGCGTTGCATTGCGTTCAGTTTCATTCTGTGAGTTCGACAGCTACTTGACTAAATGTTGTATTTTCGCCTTACGCGACTTGTTAAAGGTCAGATAGATGGAGAAAGTGCTTCACCATCACCTATTAAGAATTTGAGAGTTGTGAGGGGTGGTGACAATATTAAAAAAGAATTTACAGTTCTGTGTGTTGAGTAGGTGGGGGAACGTGGTTTGTTTGAAGGGGGAATGCAATGTCTATGACAGTGGGCAGTGAGGGGTTTAATTACTGTGGGTTATGATGCAATACTTGAGATGAGGTAGTGGGGGGGGGGGGGGGGGGGGGGGGGAGAGATTTAGTTGAATGGGAGAAAACAATCTGCTGCAGACACACACATAATGAACAGTTACATTCAGAGATGTAACAGCAATGTAACTGTTTGTTTGTTCATTTTTTGGTGTCACAGTGAAAACAGTGAGACATGATACGGAAAAAAAGGTACAATTTATATGGCTTCCTGAATCCTGAATTATGGCTTGTCTTAATGTTTTAATGATTTAAAATACGCCTGGCTAATACTGTGAAGTCAACAGTTACAGCTGAATAATGTTGCAGGCAGCAGAGAGGGTTTTGCAGAATCTGTGTGGCCAGCAAGTCGGTGCTCAGTTTCTTGGGAATGCACCGTGTGGCTTTCATCAATATCGCTTTCCACCCAAAGCCAGCATAGGCACGGGAGCAAAGGTGGGTTGTTGTTTCACTGGAGCCTTTTTCCTGCTTTTGTGTGTGTGTACTGATGAGACTGTATGATTATGAAATGATTTTGTATTCTTTTTTTCATTTTCATTACAGAAAACGTTGAATTTGAAAAGAACCTTTTGTACAAAATTATTCTGGTTTCTTTTGTTCACCTGAATTTCTGGTTGAACCAATTTGCACATTACCGTTTAAGTGTACATGTTACCTGTGGTTGTGTTCACTGGAAAAGTCAGACAATACAATAATTTTGTTTGAGCAGATTTCCTTTCTTCATCCCAGGTGTTCTTTTACAAGGCATGGTATAAAGAGGGCGACGTTATACCAGACAAGGAAAACTCCACAGATTATATGTGGGTGACGTTCGATGAGCTGTCTGACCACTGTTCCCGGCCCTACCTCAAAAGCATCGGGAATTTTCTTGTAGATTTGTGATGGAATCTTGTGTGGTTGAAAAAAATGTGCATTACTGTGTGAAAGCGATCAAAAACTTTTAAAATTTACATCGTTTTTTGTTTTTTTTCGTGTGTGTGTGCGCGCGCGCATGTATGAGTGCTGTCCCCCATTTGACTTGGCTGTGAGAAAAAATTCATGCATGCTCTGAACATCTGTAAATGCAAGTCGAACATGAGGAAACAGAATTGGTAATGCTGAATTGTATTTATTTTGTTCAAACATAGCATTTCAATCATCCACACAAATTCATCACACAATACATCTCCAATCTCCAGTTTAAGAGACCATACAGCATGAAAGCATACTGTTGACATTTCCCTGCAGTTATCTACAAAGTGTTAAATGCAAGCCGGTCCAATGCTCATTCATTCAATAAGTTCCAATGTACAGAAGCTGATATGGAGACATTTTTCCTCTCCCAATATGGTTACACATGTGTACAGATTTGTCATGTGCATCCTCTTTCTTTCAGTTCCAATAAACTTGAAACCACTTCAGACCTCAGGCATCCCAAAAATTTCATTCAAACATAAACGGAGCTAGAATTCAAACTGCCAAACGAAAGAAACACAGACAACTGGCATTTCAACAATCCTCAGACTTCATACTTTTTCATCAGTGCATCAATTTCTCCTTCTTGGTGGGCTGATTTCCCTCTCAGGTACTGGAAGATCTCTTTAATACCTGCACAAAATCGAAGGGTAAAACAGACAAACGTGTCAGAATGTACAACTTAAAACTGTTGACAAGACCGGAGATACAAAAACAAATCTGTGTTATTTATGTTACGTTACACAGTTAACGACATCTGGCTGTCTAACGTTGAGGCATGGACAACACCCAGTGTACACGGTGAGAACAAATTCATCTTTCATAGCATTAACTTCACGCAATGTCCCAACCTCGTGTCGCCGCTGTGACATGAAAAAGACCTAGCTTGGTCAGTCTGCCAGCAATGCAGGTGGCTGGTTACACCTCGACGCACACCTCCGTAAGTGCGACTTTTATCGCTGATTAGCTTTCCACTGGGAGGAATCGACCAGGATTTCCAAGCAATAAAAATTAATGAAGTATGAAATGAGACCTGCATTGATTGCAGGACGGGCGCAATGGCCTAGAAGATAAGACTCCGGCCTCCCAAACATAAAGTTGAGTGTTCGAATCACGGCCTTGCCTGGTGGGTTCTTCTTCTTCTGCGTTCGATGTTGATGGCCGTGCTAGCCTGGTGGGTTAAGGGTGGAGATTTTACTGATCTCCCAGGTCAACTTATGTGCAGACCTGCTAGTGCCGTATCCCCCTTTGTGTGTACACTCAATCACTAGACCAAGATTCTGTAATCCATGTCGGAGTTCATTGGGTCATAGAAATACAAACCATGTATCCTCGAAATCAACGTATGGCTGCCAAAGCGGCGGTCTGAAAACAGTCATACAAGTAAAACCCCACTTGTGCAAAAACATGAGTACCCCACTTGTGCAAAAACATGAGTACCCCACTTGTGCAAAAACATGAGTACCCCACTTGTGCAAAAACATGAGTACCCCACTTGTGCAAAAACATGAGTACCCCACTTGTGCAAAAACATGAGTGTACGTGGGAGTTTTCAGTCCATGAACGCAGAAAAAGAACAAGATTGCAGCATGTCCTACCATTTTTAACACCATTTACAAAACAGCTTTATTAATTGCAGGTACACAATATCACACACACACACACACACACATGAACACACGAAGACTAAACAGAGACATGTCGAAAGAGATATGCATGCAATCACCTTGTTTTTCTTTGGAGGACAGGAACATGACGATCATTGAGAAGCGCTTGACTTCCGAAAGGCTCTTTAGGCGGTCGAAGCAGTCTTCATTGGCTCTGGAACAAAAGTAAAGAAAATCTGCTGAAAAAGAAAATGTTTCTCTCGCATTTAAATCAAACAATTATCACACTTTAGATATTTGTACAGTAATTATGAAATTAACTGATATTCCTTTTACTATAAGTGATGTTAGCCGTCATCAAACTTTCATTCTTTCAATGCCAGGTAACAGTTTAATATGTATGTACCAAGCCGTTCTCACTGTTGTCTTTGTCTCCCTTGCCTGAAGCTCATTCAATAAAACTTGTGTATTTGTAACGTATGCACCCCAGTAATAACAATTGTGAGCATACCTTCTTGTTTCAGTTTTTTGTTGTTGTACATTTTTGGTAATCATCCTGAAAAGTCCTGCTTCTGTGTTTTTACACCCCCGGTATAGGGGTGTGTATAGGTTTCACTCGATGTGTTTGTTTGTTTGTTTGTTTGTGTGTTTGTGTTCGCATATAGATCTCAAGAATGAACGGACCGATCGTCACCAAACTTGGTGAACAGGTTCTATACATTCCTGAGACGGTCCTTACAAAAATTGGGACCAGTCAAACACACGGTTAGGGAGTTATTGCTGGATTAAGATTCTACAAGGATTTATACAGAAACATATTCATGGTCAAAGGGAAATAACCTTCTCAGTTGGTGGCAGTGAGAATGGGTGCAGTGAGAATGGTTATTTCCCTTTGACCAACGGGGGTGTTTTTCCTATCGGAGGAATTTCTTGTTTGTGTGGAATCTGCTTATGATTCAGTTCTGCATTTTTATTATCTTCAAAGAGTGACCATTGCTGGTACTATAATGCTATTACAAAAGTACAAATACTCACGGTATGCAGCATTCCTGAAGACAATCCATGATCTTCAAGAGAATGGGTGCCTCCAGACTCTGACCAAACAATTTGGGGTACAGAGCAGGGTCAATCCTCTGCACACCAAAAAAGAGCTGATTGAAAATCTAAGCAAAAAACAGTTTGTGCATAATACATGTAATAAAGAAAGTGGTCATGGCACAGTGGTTAGTGCACCACTCTTTCTTTCTGGTCTTGGGTCCAACCTCGGCTGGAACAGCAAGAGATACTGATCAAATTTCTCAAATTTGAGCGCATATGACTTTGTGACACTGTTAATTAATACTTCTTTTTGTAACTGTAAGACAGACGACAGGAATTCTACAAATGGTGGGGAAGGGGATTTAGGTGTAAGACTGACAACAAAAATGCTGCAAAAAGGGTGTTGGGGGGGGGAGCAAAAACAAAGTATAATAGAAGGTGAGATCAATGCCTGTGCCTCCTGATAACCTGCACAAAAGATAGAGATCTCATGCTCCTCACCTTGAAGTATGCATAGAAAGCCTGGAGATCATTCTTCAGCACTTTGAAATCGCCCTGGAACTGGAAGGACGTTTGCGGCGGTTCTCTCTCAAGAGGATGAGCAACTACTCCCCCACGTGGAGAGATGGGCTTAGGGGTGGAAGTTTCCTTCTGCGAACCTTTTGAATCCTTTTTCTTGTTTGCTTGTGCAACAGTCTTCACTGGAGGCACAATACTGTTGTCCAACTTGGAATCTTTAGAGCCTGCAACGTCTTTTTCACAGGTGTGTGAATTGTGAGAGTATGTTTGTGAACCATTTTCAGTGCTAGCAAAAACCTGGCTTTCTGCATCACCATTAAGTTTTGAGTCTCTGCTTTTATTTGTGTCACCGCTAGCTTTGCCGGTGAATTTCTCAAATATCTGTCTGTCCTTAGCTTCAATCTCTTTCTTAACACTGCTTTGCTGTGCTTCGACCTTGGCAATGGCTGCTTTCCGCTCTGTGTTCTCTTTGATGCCGATCTCTTCAATCTCTATCCTCCTCAGTGGTTTCTGCAAGTAAGCAAAAGTTCATTTTACTTCCATGCATACTCTATGCAACTGTAAGTGTAACATCATTAAAGAGTTGGGCTGGTCAGTCAAACAAAATAGTATTTTTACTTGATATGTTCTTTCAGACTTTGGTATAGCATTGCTAAAAATGACACTGAAGAATAGTCTCGGAACCTCCTGCTTTGCGTTTTTGACATTTTACCTCCAAAAAAAGAATCATCAACAAGCAGTTGACCCAAATCTAGAGGAAAACGACAATAAGAGATGAAACAATGTAATGTTTGTACTTACCTCATTTAGGTGTGTCATTGGAAACTCTTAACAAATCATTGTGAAATGCAAATAAATCAAGTACTAATGTTAAGTGTGCTTCAAACAACTGGAATGGTATTCAAACGTAACTGCTTGAAAATACCCATTCAATGTACACCACACATGGTTACCTTAGATCTCTGTTCCGGCGGTTTGTACACAGCTTTCACTTCACTGGTGGAAATCTTCTCCAATGATGATGCTTCTGGTCTTGGGCCATCTTTCTCCCTCTGTATTTCCTGAAGATAAAAGAGGTTATATGTCAGGGTTGTTTCTTTTGGTGAAATAGCGCTTGGTATCTTTTTTTTATTAACACATCTTGCACACACATACACAGACACACACAAAAAAGAGACACACACACACATGCACACACACCCACATACAAACACACACACACGTACACACTCCCTCTCTCACAGCACCCTTTCAAACACATGTCAACCCATCTTCCCTTCTCCAACTCTGTTCTACTTTTTGTTGTTTAGATTTCTGTTCTACATATTCATATTCATTTTATTCACACTAATCACAGACACATTAGCACCTTCTGCAAAGCACACACACATGTGTACACATACACCTATTTCGCATTCCCCCACCCATCTCGCACCAACACTCTTCCTAAACCAACCTTCCGCAGCCTTTCAGTTTCCTTCTGGGCCTGCACGTTGCCTGGCTCCAGCTGCAGGACTCGGTTGTAATCCTCCAGCGCCGGCTCAAGACGTTGAAGACCCACTCTAGCTGCCGCTCGTCTCAGGTACGCCTTCACATACAGAGGGTCAAGAGCGATGGCCGATGTGCAGTCCACTTCTGCTGCTCCATACCTGTAAATGAAGCCAAAAAATCTCTCTTGTATTACTTAATGTCGAGTTACTTCAAGGAAGTCTAAATCATCAGCTGAAAATGAAAGCTTGACGAAACACCAGTGCCCACTTATTATTTTAACACATACCACACCCCCACCCTCACCCTTTCCTTCTACTCTCAACACTTACTCACAACCCCATGGATGAACAAAACACAATCATAATCACCAGACTCATGCTCAAGATGCAGAAAACTCACTTCTCCATCTTGATCAGTGCCAACGCACGGTTTGCTGGGAGGAGGGCGTTGGTGGGATCCAGCTCTATGCCGCGTGAATAGCACTCCACGGCCACTTCATAGGCCCCTGCAGACAGGTGGGAATTGCCCTGCAAAAAGATGGGCCAATGTTTCGATAGAAAACTTGTTATCTCTCAGCAGTAAATGAACTCCATGTAGTTCAACCAAGTTCCAAGTCACATTCGTTTAGCCAATTAAATACGTGTACATGTACTATTAGCATTAACAGACTTTGGTATAGCATTGCTGAAAATGTCTGTTTGTTCTTTTAGCCAAATACATGTAATAATAGCATTAACCTAAAGGTGTGATGCAAACTCACACAAATATTAACCCTTAAACTGGTGCAATTCTGCAACACATGTTACATAGCCACTGGTGAATTAACAGAGAGAAAAATAAAGAGAAACGGTCATTTAGGTTTTCGCATCCATGGGAGGTAATCGGAACCGACCAAACAGACTGAGCCAGTAGCGCGACATATGTCGTGACAACCAGGTGACAGTATACGTAAAGTAGCGCGACATATGTCGCGACAACCAGCCTATGGGTTAATACATCAATATCTACTGTGATATATATATATATGTACAACCAAAATAAAAGTTAAAACAAACCTACAATCAAACAAGCTTTTGAAATGTCACATTAAACTGTAAAAAGACAATGGCATACTTTTCATACTAAGTGAGAAAAAAATCAAATGTACCACCAGTCAGGGATTGCTACTAATTGTATTATACTACTAGTACCACTATAGATCTTTGACTAGCCTATGCACTGGTTACACTTACTGTGTTCTTTTCTTCGTTGGCGAGATGCTTCTTTCTCTCCATCTCCCATTCCTCATCCGTTTCATACTCTGAAGAAGACTTTTTCTCTTCTCCATCAATCTCTTGCAAGGCTTTGTCCTAGCAAAAAAGATAGCAAAATCAAGACAACTGACAAAACAAATTATTTCTATATTGTTATGATATTCATGACTTTTATGTAAAAGAAAACATGTAACGAAGAGGGAGTTCTTTGCAGTTACATTTTTAAGTTCAACTTTGAATGTGTACCATAATGCATACAATTGAGAGAAAAAGACAAATTTTGAAAGTGTCACTTTTATGTGAATTTCTCTATAGTCATTAGACAATAGCTGATTTTAAGATGACAAATTACACAACTTTATCTGATAGTTTTGTTTATCTGAATCCTGATGCACACTTACCACATCAAATTTATCCCAGGCTTTGAAGTCAAAGCCACTAATTTTCTTTGGTTTGCCTTGTTCTGGCTTCTTCTTCTTTTTCTTTTTCAGCTTTTTCTTGACCAGGCTGTTCCTTACTGGTGGCATTTTCTGAAAGTTCAGTTCAATTCACATAACAGTTACTATAATTATAATAAATGTACATTCATTATGTAATTAATTCACTAATTGTAAGCTTCATACTCACTTCAGATTCTCCTTTCCTTTTTACATCAAGGGTAGAAGGACAGGTATTCTGTACACTCTGATGGAGATCTTTGAGAAATTAATTATTTGATCTGTATGCATGGCTCTACTTATATACATTCAAGCAAAATCAATAGCTAAAAACCTGGCCCCTTAGATGTAGCAAATTGATACCTCACACATTCTTCAGTAAAACGTACATTACCAGACAATTGTCTTACTTATCAACGCACAAAACTAGAAAAAGTCTTGAGTTGCAACCTTTAATAAGATTTTCAAATGCTGCTCTTAACACAGTCCCGAATATCCTTTACAAAAATATTGAATTTGGCAAAAAAAAGAAGATCGGACAGAAAAAATATTGATAGATTTGTAGCCAAACGAATCCTTGCGAATGTCTTACGAATGGTTGCGAGTGCTCGCGAATTTCTGCCGATCATTGCGAATGCATACAAATCCATATAGAATTTTTTCCGAATTTATTACCAATGTTGCGAGTGGCCTTGCAAGTGCTTGCAAACACCTTACGAATGAAGCCATTGTGCAATTGAATGCTATAAAAGCTTTTGCAACCGCATCTCTTTGTCACTTGTTCTCCAGCCGCCAGACAGTGCACATCAGTTTACTTTTCACTGTTGGTATTTTCAGGCCTGAAAGTGGTGACTATTTTACTTGCCATGGCGAGAAGAAATATGTAAATAGCGAGTAGAAATATTAATCTACTCGACAAATGCGAGTGTAGTTGCTGAAACAAATGGTTGGTTTGGTGAGTAAAATTTGCTCTCTGGCTAGTAAATTATGAGAAGTACTAGCCAAAGGCCAGTCATAAACAGGGGAGGGGATCGGAGTCGGAAGTTTAGTTTTTATTGAAATTTTACTTGTTTGCTTGATAGTCAATATAAACATTATAATAAGTCCCAAGTATTATAAGTCCCAAATATAGTAAGTCATAAATATAATTACAGCAGTCCCTCTCATGAACGGACACCCTTGGGCCATAGCAAAACTGTCCGTACATTGCAGGTGTCCGGTCACGGGAGGGGTGACCACACCACCCCCTCCCCCATACACACACAAACAACAGCATTGAGTCTATGCTAATCACTTCTTGTGGCTGCTAAACAATAAACTCCTAATACTTCTTTAAACGTTCTGTAAAAATGATTTGTATGAAAAGTGTTGAAAAGAAGAGATAAAATAAATCCTCAAGGCAGTGAACACACTCACCATGCACTGACATACGAAAGCAGCCACACAAACACAGCACAGAGGAGCGTGTGCAGATGCCTTGCAAGAATAAGCTTGAAGACCAGTTTGAATAAATAGCAGCAGATAGAGCTGCATGTCATAATCATGTAATTTATTTTCATCTTTATTGACTGCATGCCGATCATGTGGCATGGCAGTGACTTTTCACTCTTCAGTCGGAAATACACTGTACATAACACAGCTCTCACTCTCCCTCACTAAATGCCTACCCCAAGCCGTGACAACTGATGCTTGGAAATTGTGTGGAAGAGTACACCTCTCTATTTCTCTCCAATGCTCTTCCTGCTGACATGCAGTGACACCGGACACCCCACCGAGTTTAGCCAGCTACCCCTCCATCCCCCCCTCCCTCCCTCTCTCTCTCACTCCCTCCAGCCATGGCCAGAGAGGTCAGCTCCAACTGTTCACTCAGAGCAAAACCAGTTGACTGTGTCGTAACTTTTGACAAAGCAAGACAACTGAAGGGTTCACAGATTAGGCAACCGACTCATGGTCAAGGCTGAGGGGAAACAAGAGTATCTTGTCAATGAAAGAGGTTACACACAGACACACGATGCTGAGAACTGTGGCCGGTTTTTCACTCTCTTTCGCTCAGGACCTTCATCGACTGTGGTTTCTGTTGTTTACGTCAACAGACAAGAATAATGAGCACAGTGCAGTTTCATGTTGGCATCTTCGCATGTACTCCACTTCTGACCAAAACTACCCCCCCTCCTGATGGGTACAGGTGCACTCAAGTTACCAGTGACTGTCGTCACGCCATTGTGGCTGTGATCTTTGTACCAAGAGCCGGACTGCTCTGTTATCGATTTTGTTGTGGTGAAAATTTGACGATGGTCTGTCCGTACATTGGAGGTATGACCTGCTGTTGGGACCGAAAATGAGTGTCCGCGTCCACGTTTTGCAGGTGTCCGTTTAAGGGGGGGCAAATATAGAAGGAAAACACTCCGTGCCGAGCAAATGTGTCCGTACATGTCAGGTGTCCGCTCACGCCGGGGGCCGTACATTCGGTGGTGTCGCCAAATGGTATAACATTATTACAATTTGTGACTTTTATGGGTTTTTTTTTAATGTATATTATGGTGACCATGTCCCGATCTGTAAGATTTATTGGCGAATTCTACTCGCAAGGGCAATTCTGCACTGTGTCAGAGCGGCATAAGGACCATATATGCTGATGCAGGTTTACTCAATGGATGAGTTGGTAATGCTGAACTTTAGCGTTGTAAATTCAGGTTTTCTACTGAAATGTACGCTTCTAATTTTGCAGAACATGCTCTTATAGTTGTAAGCACAACATTTACTGAACAAGTCATTTTACTTTTTTAGATACCTTTGAAGTTTAAGGAATGAACTGAACAGAAACCTTTCATTTACATTGATTTTAGAGAATAGAAGGAAAACATCGGCACAGCCATTATTTTTAGCAGGAAGGGAGACAATTCTGTTGATATTATGTATGCCTTTTCCCTACCATATGGCCGCCATTTTCCTTGATCAAAGGACCAAATTAATTATTCATGCTTTTAGTTGGAGCTCAATCCGTCAATTAATTTTACGATAAATATTCCCTGGTTTGATCAAAGGGACTTTTAAGTTTTATCAAAAATAAATTAATACATGTAATGACACTGGATTGTCAGCTTTTATTTCACAACACTATAGTTCAACATTACCAACAAGATTGTTTACTTTATACATGTTGTTCTTTTTTTTAATTTTTACTGAGGCAATTCCTATACAGGGCAACTGTCCTCACTGTTTGGTGAGCCTGAGGTCACAAAAATGAAAGAGAAAGTGTATATAGTGTACCTATGACAGGGATGTTGCTACAAATTCATACCTATAGGACAAATGTCCTAGCTCTTCAGCATCAATAGGACATTTGACCGCTTTCAGAAATTTCAATAGGACGTCAGAATTTTTTCCTTTTCAAGAATGACGCTCGCCGTGTTCCACACTGTTTTTGACCCTAATGTAGCACAGGATGCCATTGAATAGCCAAACGTGTTCAGCTTTTGTTGAACTTTGGCAGGCTTTATTTTTACTTTTCGGTGGCATAACTCAGTGCGCTTCGTCAAAATGTATCGAACTGAAAGCAAAATCAGACGCAAGACTTAGTCAGTAGGAGTTGTCTCCCATACTTCTAACTTTAATGTGCTGCAGACGGGCGTCACCCAAACGCAAGATCCGCACTGCATAACTTTAGTGCACCTGTACGCGAGGGTGCTTGGTCACTTTTTGAAAATGTGTACCTTAAAAGGAACACTATGGAATATCGCGCTGTCCGAAGGAATTGAGTTATTATCGGAAATTGCCAGCGCTCAGTTGAAAACGATAGGACATCTGACCACCATGCGGCAATGTGAATCGGACATTTGAGCCTCTTAGTCTTAATCGGTCTATGTCCAATGTCCGACGCCTAACGACATCCCGGCTATGAAAATGAAAAACAGAATTTGTTTGGAAGGCAACCTATACTGCTTATAATTTTTGGGTTTCACCCCAGCCCTGAAAGTGGTGAGTATTTTACTCACCATGGCGAGTAGAAACATGTAACTGGCAAGTAGAAATGTTCATCTACTCGCCAAATGCAAGTAAAGTTGCTGAAACAAATTGTTGGTTTGGCTAGTAAAGTTTGCTTTTTTGCTAGACACGCCAGTAAATACAGCACCCTAAACTCATGTGACATGTACATTTAACTGCAGACTGAATGTTTACTCCTTCAATTTCAAGCAGTACAATTATCTTGAGGGGGAAATCATGGCAAGATTTTGCAACTGAAGCAAATTTGTGATGTTATTCGATCGATTTTACCCCAAATTTGATTTATTAGAAAACTCACCTTGAATAAGAAAATAAATATTTTGCGTTGAAGCTAATTTCAAAGTCAAAATACCATTTATCATCACAAACTAGAATGCAAATGAGGGAATACATGGTCCTAAGTTCGATCAGCAGCACCGCTCGGTGCGTTTTTGAATAAATCGAATTTGGGGGATAGTCACATATATACAATCATGTCACGTGAGTATAGGCCTAATAGGGTGCTGTATTTACTGGCGTGTTCTTGCTGGTACATTTTTTGGACTTTTAGGGCTGTGCACCCTGAATCAGTCCAAGTTAGAAGTACCAACTCTATCAGAATAAAATCTATCTATCTCTGCAAGTGCAACGCCTTTTTTTTATTTTTTTTTATCTATCTGGGAAAATGATTTTGCAATATTACTATCAAAACCACACAAAGACAAACACATGTGCCAAACCTCCGGTCCATCGGTTTTCTTCTTTTTGAGATCTTGTTCTTTTGTTTTCATCTCGTCTTCCCAGTTCCCTAGATCAGCAATAAACTCCTGTAGATCCGTTTGATTTTGCCTCATCTGATGCTGAAGATTCACCATCTTTTCTTCGTGAGGTGAAACTGCCATGTTGAGGTTGATAAAAGATCAAAACAAGCAGTAAATTCGCCAGAAAAGCAGCGTGTTGCTAAGGAATGTTCCAGCGCTGTCTAACTCATGGGCGCAGACATGTTTGATGACGTCAGTTCCTGTATAATGAATACGAGAAAATGTCGTCTGCTGGAATAGCGGCAGCGAGAACTTTACCGAGAACTTTGCCGACTGCAGTAAACCATCACAGATACTGTCAGGCTTTTACACACAGTACAAACACCCTTACATTTAAACACTCACCGCTTGAGAACATCCTAGGTAAAGAGCGAGCAATCTTGATCTTGATATATTACCGTCGCCAACAGGTCCCAAACTTGGGAATATTCCGACCCGTTGCCGTTGGCAGAAAAATTGGGGAGAGCACTTGGTGTTTTAATCAGCGGTTGGCAGTTTTCCTCTGCCCATTCGTTGACCGTTGACGACTGGATCGTGTTGTCATCAAGGTTGTTCCAGTCAATAACTTCTTGTGAAAAAAGAGTACCTGTACACTGGTGTCAGTTTTAGTACACTCCACTGTGACAGTAAAGCACTGGCTGTTGTTTCTTGTGATATTTCTGACTGTGGCTGATGATGTAAAGTCTTTGTTCACTCTTGTTTCACTTGTCTTTTTGATTTTTGTTGCTGGAGAAATTTCTCAGGGGGTACTGCGGGGACCAGCCCTCTGACCACTTTGAACAGAAATGTGAGTCTCAAATTTTCAAAGAATTTATTTTTGCGTGGTTTATCTTACCCCTGAGCCATCGTGAACCCAGTCAGTTTCCCTTTTTGGCTCACGTAAGTGTAGCCTATGCGATGGTAAACTTTGTCTGTCTGTGCGTGCGTGCGTGCGTATGTATGTGTGTATGTCTGTGGTAGAAACTTTAACATTTTTGGCTAAACACCGAAATACTCATTTCACGTGGTTAATTTTCAAGCACCATCTTCAAATTATTGAAGCAATGATCAACATTGTGTCGGCATGTGTGTAGTTAAAGCGTGTATCCAAAGAAAACGGGTGGTGGGGGGTTTTGAAGGGGTACAAGCAGTTGACTGGTTTGTGTCGTGTTTGGCATGTAGACGGCAGGAGTCAGGTGTCAAGATCAGGTCAGGGGTCGCGCGAAGGATTGTGGTCCAGTTCTCACCTCGCCGATTCGCCGGGGAAGACGATTTCATGTTGTTCGGTTTCTAAGCTCCAGAAAAGTAAATAAAGAAGATACCAAAGGGAGATTTCCTACAATTTGATCTGCACAGCGTGTTTCCAATGTCCACGCGAGGAAGAGCTGTCGAAAGCGCGGCAGTCAGTGTCGATCTTGCAGCCGTATCCCGGTAAGTTCAGAGACAGATCTAGTGTCTCCCACTCTGATAACGTGTCACCTACTGTTAATCCGTTTTGTTTTAATTTCTTTTTATTTCAGCAGACACGGATGTCAAACACAGTGCTAGGCAGTCACCTCTAGTGAAATGAGTTGATCTAAAGTGCCTGTAATGTTTGGATGTCTTTGCTCGTGGTTCGATTTATGTGAATTTCAAGACTTGCAGTACATAGAGTCTCAAGTTTACTCTGCCCGAAAAAAACTGTCCACCATTTACTTGAACATGCAGATATAAGGAAACGGAATGAATCTGTTCTCAAAGTCAAAATGATCACGATTTTTTCCTCAGATTCAAAACATGCACTGTCATGGTTTTGTCTGTACAATTTAGTAAGTCTTAAGTACTTTGCAACAACTTCCTTGAACGTGAAAGACAGTTTTTGAATGCTAGATCTGTATCGCGTTTCATTCCAGACTCAATCCTCTCTTTGATTGTAGATCTACTGTGCTGTTTACGCACTATCATATGATTCGCTATGTAACGTTTGGTAAGCTTACCTTGCAACAGCTTTCTTGTCTTTGTTGGCATTTCTGGCTGTGTTGACCGTCAGAATTATTTTAAGAACCAGGCTGCTGCAGTCGACATGTTTCGCATATTGTAGGGTTACCATGCTGCATAGGTAAAGTGGCTTGTATAACCTGACTATTCTGTTTCAAAACACTGTTTATATTTGTGTAGGTTGTAGTCATCATAACTAATCGCATTTTGCCATTTGTTTCAGAAATAGGCTAGGCAGATTTCATCAGATTTCACCTCCTGTGTGAACAAATTGCTATAAAATTTATTTCACCTTTTTTGTACTCTACATGCATCCATTGATCAGGTAAAACCGAGTTGGCCAACGTTTTCCCATGCGAACTATATTTTTGAAGCTTTTAAAGAATGATGACAACTGCGCAATAACGGTATTCCGAATATGCTCCGTCCCTCACTTCTCACGTCTATAACATGTCTTATTTTAAGGGATGTGCCATATGTCACTCATATAGTATGTAAGAAAAGCACATTCAGTTGATAAATAGGTTGAATTGCATTTATTTAGCGCGAAATAACGTAGCCGAAGCTCAAATCTAGCGCATTCGGTGTGGTTTCACAGGGCGCGTCTCCCGGGTCGCGTTTGACAGGTATGTGAGTTGACAATTACTGTGCTGATATTCTCCCTCCTTTACCCGTTACTGTTGCATTACATATGTGAACATGCACACGCACACTCTATTCAACATGACCTCGTACTTGCGCTAAAGCCCGTCTTCATCGTCTGATGTACCTACACAGGCAACCTCGGTCACAGTGTTGGCACAGCTCTCCCCTCTGCACTCTCCACAGCCAGACGTACACACGAGGCCGTGTTTTCGGCATGAACATCTTGCTGTTCGACACTCTGTCTTGCAATTGCATCGGATGACATCGAGTAGATCACCAGGAGCAGCAGCAATGTCAATGAGAATAGGAAGCATGGCGCCTTGAACAATCTCCCATCCCCAGTCCATCGGATCCAGGAGGAACTGTTCTTGATGCAAGTGCATCCATTCTTGCGCCTGGAAGTATGTTCTCATGGAATGGAATTTAGCTGCTGCTGATGTAGGTGGGAGTTTGCAGGGCTGAAACGATGAGGTACATGTAGAGACTTTCTGCATGTACTTGATGTAGCGGAGGAAGTTCAAAGTGTCTCTTTCCTTCCCCCCATAGAGTTCTACAAAGGCCCTTTCTCCTGCTCCTATCAGCTCATCAGTGTGTAAACGAGTGCCGAAACACTATGATCACCTCGGGAGGCGAAGTGCAATCAAACAGGATTGAAAATGTTAGAGCTAATTTCTTAGCCCTATAAAAACTGTTATGCAAACCCGAAGGTTTCCATGAACATACAGACAATCGGAAACCACCAGACCCCATCACAAACAGAATTCTACAATACACCGGTGTTGACTTTTAAAGGCCAACAACTCGGGTGCAGAGTCTGTTGTGAAAGGAGCGGTAGCCTCCCCTGTCACAAGTGTCTCTGCAAGGACTGGCGCTGAAGACATGGGCCTGCTGCACGAACACTGTTGACTGGGTCAATTTCGTTAAACACATTGGTTTTCCAATCCCGAATGGACTGCTAATTGTATCGCATCCACCAAAGGCGTGCGCAAACAGGATGTTCTCACAAACTTGAGATCCAAGAACAGTCTGGACTTTTCTGATGTCCCACACTTTTGCAGCTGATTTTGCTGTCGATGATCTCACTGATGTGAAGAAGACGGAGCAGTGATCTGGCGTAAGATGGTACAACAGAAGGATGAGCAGATCGGTGTCCTCGCCAACCAGAATCACGTTTCCCGTCCTTGCCAATTCCAGAGAAGTCTTTACGACGAGCCTATCAGCATCAGCAGTTGTATGGACAGTGTCAAAGCCGTGCTGTGAAAAACGGGAACTAAGGAGGTTGATGAACCGCTGTTTGTTGTTTGGATTCGTCAGGAAGCGCTCCTTTGGTTCGCACAGGACCATGTCACCCTCAAAAGTGATGGCACATGCTGTATTGGCTCTGCTTGTTCTTCGCAAATGGGCTGCATCTTTGGTGGTAGGTCCGCAGCTGTATCCATCAAAAACAACAGTTCCTTTGCCAAAATGACGAATGAGAAAGTCTGCGTAACTCTGAGTAAGCTGGTTGTATGTTGAACCACGGCACCAGGGCAGAAGGTGCAACAGCAAGCCACCATCGATGACATATGTTACATCATCAGGAATAACACCATTTACCTGCTTTGTTGAAGTCCAGATGTAAGTTGCCAGTGCAGCCTTGGTACCTTGTCTTGGCAGACCACCCAAATCAAACAGCGATGCTGGGACACTGCACATCTCAAAGGCAAAGGCGTCCTCAAGACATCCGTTGGTGTTCTTCACAGTTGTCACTAGTCTCTGGAACAACAGCATGGAGTGAACATGTACTAGATCATCGTGCAGATTGGACGACTTGGCTTTCAGAGCCATGGTTACAGCTTGATCCTTCTTTTTAAAGGTGAAATCCACAACATTATTTCCGATCATGCTGCTCAGAATCTTGTTTCCTACGCCTTTTGCTTGTTCTGCATTCACAGTAGCTTCAGCTTCTTTTCCGCTTGAAATGGATCGGAGAGCTGTATCCACAGTGAAAGGGTTCCTATCAAGCAGATATCTGAAGATCAGCTGAATGTCTGTGTGATCTCGCTTCTGCCTTGCCACGCTCAACTCTTTGTGCTGCGTTTGTTGCTCGCTAGAATGGAATGCATTGCGTCGGGGATTTCTGCACAGGCAGGCATACACAGTAGTAGGTGGGAGATCAATGCCATATGATTGCGCAGCATTCAGTTCAAATTTCCGTACCTCTGTGTAAGAACAGCTAAAGCCAAGGTGGCTGAGGGTATCGATCAGAAACCGTGAACCGAATGATCGGTGCATTTGCACGCCAAGTGCAAACTTCAATGGTGCAATAACAGTGTTTGGCCTACTGAGCTGAATGATTGCTTGTCCTATTGCACTGATATAATGTTAGGTAACCTTGAAAGAAATACATGTACATATCCACTAACAAATGCACAGATTAATAAATAAACGCAACGTAAGTAGGTGAAGCTGAACATGGAAAAAAACTTATTACCTAACAGTCACATGCACGATCCACATTGTTCTCAATGGACATAATTTCACAAGGCACATAGAGAAAGACTGAATCTGCAATCGCCCAATAATCATTATAATGCGAGCAGTGAAATGCGCCCCTGGGAAACAAACAAATATATCTATACATAGATGAGACCAATAAACTGCTAACGCCATGCTGATTAAGCTATCGTGTGATGTTATTGAATAGTTTCCTTGGGTAGCTTGTGAAAAACTGTCACTCCGAAAACTAAAATAAAATGTACGATATTTCGGACTCATCGCATGGTTTTTTCCCGGCCAACTCGATTAGATGTGTGCAGGCACACTGAAATGAATCAACTGCACCTAAAATGAATTTTATAGCAATTACTTCGCACACATCCAAACGCTTCCCAGCCTAAAAGGAGGTTAACCTACAACAAGATCGACGCTATGTCAGATATATGCCTCAGCCACATGAAGACTTCCGAATTTAGATCTACTCGGCATGGTGACAAGTCTTGATGAAAAGTATAGGACTGAGGACTGCCCACATGGCAGGTACCTAACCTATTACCCTAGTCATTTTATCTGTTTGCCTTCTTTTGAAAATTATACATGGAGTTGATATGATGCGTTAGTTTTAACTGTGTGTGTGTGTGCGTGTGTGTGTGTGTGTGTGTGTGTGTGTGTGTGTGTGTGTGTGTGTGTGTGTGTGTGTGTGTTACGGAGTGAGTGAGTTTGTGTTATGTTACTGTTTGTTGATTTCTTACGGGAGCCTTGAAGGCTTCGCCTCTTGTTCACAATGCAGTCGTCAGTTAGTAATTTGAATGCGACTCGCTGTGAGCTTATCTGTAATATCACATTATTATGTACCTCTGACTGCACGAAACAAACGGCTGTGGTTCACAAGAACTCTCGCTATGGCTTTTGACTGACCCTATCGGTATTCCAAGCTCTCGTAATCTCTCGCAAACTTCAGAGCATAGCAAAGCATGTGGTACAGCGATCTCGTGCGAGCAGCACAAGCCAAGGTTCGAAGTTCAAAGCATAACAAAGAGCGTGTCTCGCGAGAGCTGTTCAGATACAGAAAAGGGCATAAACCGTCGTCTGCTACGAGAACCACGACCTTGCGTGACCCTGCTTCCGGGCGTTTCTTTTTTCATCAAGACAAGATCAGTACAATTCGAAGTTTTGAAAGTTTGAAAAAATAAAGAATTCGTTTATGATTTAAGAATGTTTGTTTAACAAGCTGTCAATTTATTATTATGGGGGCCAGGAGGTCCCCATTCATACGGATAGTTTCGAGGTTGACCATGGGCAGCGCCATTTTGTTGTGAAATACGTCATCAGTTTGTGTACACAGGAAGTTGTGACATCCGTCACCCTATGGGAGGGGTGAAGGCAACATTGTTCATCAGTAGAAAGTTGTGAAATCTGTCACCCAATGGGAGGGGTGAAGGCAAAATTGGTTATCACTGAGTTTGTGTAACACAGGAAGTTGTGAAATACGTCACCCTATGGGAGGGGTGACGTCAAAATTGTTCAGCAAAAACAGTCGAACTGTGCAGGGTCAACCGCAACAAACTCAAACCATTCATACTAAACTGCATTTGAGTGACTTATATACCGACATTTCTATTTCTTATTTTCAGCACAGGTATAGGAAAAAATCATGAACCAAAATGTTATTTATTTTCTAATTTAAAGGAAAAGTCCAAGGTTTAGCGTCACTTTTGATATGTTGACCCTCTTAATTCATCAACCACAAATGCGTGTGTAAAAATGAACACAGACGTCCAAAAAGTATACTTTGACTCGTTTGTTGGCTGTTCTGAATCGTTCCATCGCGCGCGCAGTCTTGGCTCATGACCTTGTGCACATACATGTGCTACGTCACGGGCCTTGAACAACAAATATGGCCGGTCCAGCAGTGAGGAAGACAAGTGGAATACGGACCGGTTTTCAGCCAGCCTGAGGTTTTACCGTGCCCGTTTGAGCCTCTTCGTCGTCAAAATGCTTGCGAGGCCACAAGGAACTGCTTGAAACAGAGCCAGCATAAGCGGCAATACGAAATGGTATGTGATTCTCTTTGTTGTGATGTTGACACACAAGTCCGTAGTCGCATAGACCTATATATTAAATATAGGTCCCTGGTAGTCGCTACCTCTTGCAGTGCTAGATCGAAGTCATGTGTGTTTTTCACAGATCAGTTGATGTGCTTCCACAGATCTGTAAGCATGTAAAGATTATGGATTTATGCTATTATGGTGTTGTTTATTTTCCTATCTTTAATCACGGATTTCGTCCTTGAACTGCCCAGTTTAGAATAAATGCTTCCACCGTGATGTTCACACGCGACTATCCTTATTTTCTCTTGGAATTCTGAGTAATTCTTCAGTCACACAACGAAACATGTAGACAGCAAGTTAACATTGTGCAAAGCCTGTTTCTTTCGGACAAAACTGCACTTATCCTGGTATTTTTATTTGCAACAGTAAGACACTACATGACATTGACACCACTAAACAGTGAAACTTATTTCAAATGGCGTTGGGCTAATGTGCTAATAGTGAATGATCCTGACATTTTTCTTGCGAAACGGTCAAAGGGAAGTAATAAATGAATTATGTTTTTTCAACGAGCACACGTGATTTCCGATCTTAAACTAGATCTGAAATCATAAGATTTTCTGATCAGTGGCGAAACGCTGATGGCGTGATATCGCAAGCCGTTTTGGAAGCAAATAAGCACTGTCAGACATATATGCTGAAACACGATTACAGCAGTTCAAACTTTTTGATCATTGATTTTTAGGAGTACGCAATATCGGACAGTCACACTACAAAAAGACAATGCGTTAGTGCATAGATCGGTATTCTCAAAGGTTACATAACTTACAACTCGCTATTGCCGCGGCCCGTTGTTGCCGCGGCCCGTTATTGCTGCAAACCGCTATTGCCGCAACCCGCTATTGCCGCGGAACTTTCCAGCAAGAAAGATCCCCTGATTCCGTTTAAAAAAAAGAAAAATTGCGCCAGTCAGATGCCATCAAACAACAGAGTTGGTAACTCTGCCGTGTGCTGACAAAACCGAGTAAGTCCATTTTTTTCAAAAATGATATTTTTCGTTCATCAAAAAGAAGAAATCAATGCACATCTTTTGTGTTAATTTCTACTTTTTAGAGTGCTTAGATAAGCAGATAATAAGTCCACATCTCTCTCTCTATCTCACTACTTCCCTGCCTCCTTTTCTCCCTCCCTCCCTGCCGCCAACAATCGACTTTTCTCTACCTCCCTCCTTCACTCTCACTCCCTCCCCTCTGTCCCTCCATCCCACTCTCTTTCTCTCCCTCCCTCCTCCTCTCTCTCCCTCCCACTCTCTTCCTCCCACCCTATCTCCCTCCCTCCTCTCTCTCTACCTCCATCCCACTATCTCTTTCCCTCCATCCCTCCCACACTTTCTCTCCCCCCTCTCTTCTTCCCTCCCTCCCTCCATCCCATCTCTACTCTCTCTCTCCCTCTCTCTTCTTCCCTCCCTATCTCCCTCCCTTCCCCTCTCTCACTCCCTCCCTCCCTCCATCCCACTATTTCTCTCCGTGCCTCCCTCTCTCCCTCCCTCGGGAGGGCCGCCGCGCCTGCCTCCAATGCACAGGATTGCGAGTTCCAATCCCTGCGGACGTGGCGAAAACTTCCGCTGGGGGTCGTCCTTTCTCCTTGCGTAAGAGATTTTCTCGTCAATAAAAATTAATGTACATAATGAAAAAAAGAAGAAACAAGTCGCGTAAGGCGAAAATACAATATTTAGTCAAGTAGCTGTCGAACTCACAGAATGAAACTGAACGCAATGCAACGCAGCAAGACCGTATACTCGTGGTCCACCGCTCACGGCATTGGCAGTGAAATTGACAAGAAGAGCGGGGTAGTGGTTACGCTATGCTGCATAGCACGCTTTTCTGTACCTCTCTTCGTTTTAACTTTCTGAGCGTGTTTTTAATCCAAACATATCATATCTATATATTTTTGGAATCAGGAACCGACAAGGAATAAGATGAAAGTGTTTTTAAATTGATTTCGAAAAAAAAATTTTATAATAATTTTTATATATTTAATTTTCAGAGCTTGTTTTTAATCCAAATATAACATATTTATATGTTTTTGGAATCAGCAAATGATGGAGAATAAGATAAACGTAAATTTGGATCGTTTTATAAATTTTTATTTTTTTTTACAATTTTCAGATTTTTAATGACCAAAGTCATTAATTAATTTTTAAGCCACCAAGCTGAAATGCAATACCGAACCCCGGGCTTCGTCGAAGAGTACTTGACCAAAATTTCAACCAATTTGGTTGAAAAATGAGGGCGTGACAGTGCCGCCTCAACTTTCACGAAAAGCCGGATATGACGTCATCAAAGACATTTATGAAAAAAATGAAAAAAACGTTCGGGGATTTCATACCCAGGAACTCTCATGTCAAATTTCATAAAGATCGGTCCAGTAGTTTAGTCTGAATCGCTCTACACACACACACAGACAGACAGACACACACACACACACACACACACACACACACACACACACATACACCACGACCCTCGTCTCGATTCCCCCCTCTACGTTAAAATATTTAGTCAAAACTTGACTAAATATAAAACAAGTCGCGTAAAGCGAAAATACAATATTTAGTCAAGTAGCTGTCGAACTCACAGAATGAAACTGAACGCAATGCCATTTTTCAGCAAGACCGTATACTCGTAGCATCGTCAGTCCACCGCTCATGGCAAAGGCAGTGAAATTGACAAGAAGAGCGGGGTAGTAGTTGCGCTAAGAAGGATAGCACGCTTTTCTGTACCTCTCTTCGTTTTAACTTTCTGAGCGTGTTTTTAATCCAAACATATCATATCTATATGTTTTTGGAATCAGGAACCGACAAGGAATAAGATGAAAGTGTTTTTAAATTGATTTGGACAATTTAATTTTGATAATAATTTGTATATATTTAATTTTCAGAGCTTGTTTTTAATCCGAATATAACATATTTATATGTTTTTGGAATCAGCAAATGATGGAGAATAAAATAAACGTAAATTTGGATCGTTTTATAAATTTTTATTTTTTTTTTACAATTTTCAGATTTTTAATGACCAAAGTCATTAATTAATTTTTAAGCCACCAAGCTGAAATGCAATACCGAAGTCCGGGCTTCGTCGAAGATTATTTGACCAAAATTTTAACCAATTTGGTTGAAAAATGAGGGCGTGACAGTGCCGCCTCAACTTTCACGAAAAGCCGGATATGACGTCATCAAAGACATTTATCAAAAAAATGAAAAAAACGTTCGGGGATTTCATACCCAGGAACTCTCATGTCAAATTTCATAAAGATCGGTCCAGTAGTTTAGTCTGAATCGCTCTACACACACACACACACACACACACACACACACACACACAGACACACACACACACGCACATACACCACGACCCTCGTTTCGATTCCCCCTCGATGTTAAAATATTTAGTCAAAACTTGACTAAATATAAAAAGAAGAAAATAAGGGCCGCGGCAATAATGGGCCGCGGCAACACTGAACGGGACGCGGCAACAACGGGCCGCGGCAATAGCGGGTTGACCCCTTCTCAAACGTCACGAACAGACAGTACGTTGCTACTATTTTACTGTAGTAACAAAACCTCACAGTCCCATTAAAAATGTATGGTGTGTGCCGAAAAGCAACCATATGAGATTCAGTCAGTGGGACCCTGAATCTACCTGGGGTTAAATCGGGTTATTGACTCTCATTGCATGAATTTTTAAACTGTGAATATATGTACTACTGTTCGTGTTGTTTTTGTGATCCACTGCAATTTCTGTGTATACCTTAGAATCTCAAGGTAATTTTTGAACGGGGCATACAGATGATACATGTTGCCATGGTCACAGAGTGATACGTGTATTTTGCTTATCAGGTGTCAGTGCAGAAACTCCAAGAGGGAACTAAATTCGAATATCTGGAAAACCTGGATGAGGAGATAGACAGCCTAACAGCACATCCTCCTATGTTTGCTCGGACATCTACTACCTTCAAACTGCATACTATGCGTACACACAGGAATATGGACGACTCAACATTGATCAAAATGAGTAAGTAACACAACACAAACAGATGATTTCCATTATGATAGATTTATTTATCTGAAAGTAAAATTGACCACAGAGTGTACAATTTGTTTTCAAATACGAAAATATCACATTGGATTAAAAAACAAAACACACCATCATATATCATTAAAACTATTCTTTATTTCTAAACACATACATATCAGCATAGTTTATTCATGTAGACATCCTCATTTCGGTTCCCAGTCTATCTGAAATCAAGGTAAGATATGCCAGAAAGAATAGCGATCACACAGTGCTTCAGCATGAATTTGAAAACCTGCTCTACGTCACATAGACACAGCGTGTCTTATGATTCTATCCACCCTCTCCAAACAAACACGTACACGTTTTCTCTGGTACGAATGTCTTAAAAGCTCAAACTAAGCTGCTGTTTTATTCTGTCTTGCTTTGCAGGAAATAAGGCACGTCGCTTACCCATAACAGGCAGCTGGTGCGCTAGCGACAGGGGTTTTGCTAGACATTTTCATGTTGGGACATTTGGCCGAAACTGTCAGAAAGCTTTAGGGCATCTTGGAAAAAGTTCGGCTATTATTTTGGCTCATCCAAAGTCACCGTAACATTGAAGCACAAGACTCAAGAGGGGAACACCAATACATACAATCATTGTCTTAGGAACACAGATTACAGGGGCGGAGCAGTCAAGCCAGAGGGGGGGGGGGGGGGGGGGGAGAGTTACAACCTGGGGTCCTGGGTCCCGTTTGGGGGTCTGGGGGGCAAAGCCCTCCTGAAGCTGAAGAATTTTAGCTATTTTATAAACAATGTGTGGCTTATCCTTGATTTTAAACAGGATCAACTGGTGTCAGCAGCCACTCATTATTTCTTTTAACATTGGTATTAAATAATGGCAATTTATCTTCACTGATATCTGCTCCCGACATCATATATAGTATGGTTAGAAGGAAGACCTTTTGCATACTGTGACAATTAAAAAAACAATTAACTTCCCCCGGCTTTACAGACAGAAAAAAGAAAAATAATTCACGGACAGAATTTCTTCTTTTTTTCGAGGACAAAAAAAGAAATAAGTAAGCTTATAACCCCTCGCAAGGAAATCCACGGCCGTACGTGTTTTGCCATACACAAATAGCTCGTTTCCCTTAAAAAAAGCCTTTACATTGGAACAGAGAGTAGAAAAAGAAGCCTGAAAGTATTCAAGGTGAACCGCAGTTCAAGCATTACCTGGCCTAATTGGCAACATTCAGGCGGCGTCTACGTCTACGAGCTAATCCGTCAAAATCCGTACACAGGGTTGAAACGGGTGTGCACTGGGCTCACAATACACCTGTGGAAAAGAGGGATATGGAGACGTGCTTTTCTTGTTGCCATTAACACTGGAGTGGCGATAGCCCTATGTGATGGGGCTTATCCCTTTCATAGTCCGCGTCAAGTCATGCACTTTTCGCATCACTACCCTTCGTTTCAGTCCTGCGTTGGCACTGTCGCTCAAACAAGTCGCGTACGGCGAAATTACTACATTTAGTCAAGCTGTGGAACTCACAGAATGAAACTGAACGCACTGCATTTTTTCACAATGACCGTAGTCCGCCGCTTGTGCAAAACGGAGTGAAACTGACGAGCCTGTTTAGCGCGGTAATGGTTTCGCTGTGCTGCATAGCACGCATTTCTGTACCTCTCTTCGTTTTAACTTTCTGAGCGTGTTTTTAATCCAAACATATCATATCTATATGTTTTTGGAATCAGGAACCGACACGGAATAAGATGAAATTGTTTTTAAATCGATTTCGGAAATTTAATTTTGATCATAATTTTTATGTTTTTAATTTTCAGAGCTTGTTTTTAATCCAAATAAAACATATTTATATGTTTTTGGAATCAGGAAATGATGTAGAATAAGATGAACGTAAATTTGGATCGTTTTATATATAAAAAAAATGTTTATTACAATTTTTAGATTTTTAATGAGCAAAGTCATTAATTAGATTTTAAGCCACCAAGCTGAAATGCAATACCGAAGTCCGGCCTTCGTCGAAGATTGCTTTACAAAAATGTCAATCAAAATGAGGGTGTGACAGTGCCGCCTCAACTTTTACAAAAAGCCGGATGTGACGTCATCAAAGACATTTATCGAAAAAATTAAAAAAACTTGACTAAATGTAAAAACGTGGAATGCGATTTTAATCACGGTCTGTTTTTTGTGGGTTTTTCTTGGTGGTTACTTTTTTACATTTAATCAAGATTTGACTAAATGTTTCAACATAGAGGGGGAATCGAGACGAGGGTCGTGGTGTGTGTGTGTGTGTGTGTGTGTGTATGTGTGTGTGTGTGTCTGTGTGTAGAGCGATTCAGACTAAACTACTGGACCGATCTTTATGAAATTGGACATGAGAGTTCCTGGGAATGATATCCCCGGACAGTGTTTTTAATTTTTTCGATAAATTGATGACGTCATATCCGGCTTTTTGTAAAAGTTGAGGCGGCACTGTCACACCCTCATTTTTCAATCAAATTGATTGAAATTTTGGCAAAGCAATCTTCGACAAAGGCCGGACTTTGGTATTGCATTTCAGCTTGGTGGCTTAAAAAATAATTAATGAATTGTCGGTCCCTGATTCCAAAAACATATAGATATGATATGTTTGGATTAAAAACAAACTCAGTACACTAAAAAGAAAAGAGATACAGAAAAGCGCGACCATTACCGCACTATTCTGGCTTGTCGATTTCACTGCCTTTGCCACTAGCGGTGGACTGACGAAACTACGAGTATGCGGTCTTGGTGAAAAAATGCAGTGCGTTCGACTGCTTGACTAAATGTTGTTATTTCGCCTAACGCGACTTGTTATTCTCTGGCTCAGCAGATTGCGATTCGCGGTGACTATCGTCTGCTTCGATCGACTCGACAACATTGATACCACTCACACTGACACTGTCCACATTCGCGGTGTTTCTGTCATTTTGTCAGGAATCACTTACCTTGGCGAATGGTAGCAAACCTTAGCCAATTTAGGTTTTTTTCTTTTTTGGTTGCGACATGATGTTCACATCCAAATCGAAAGCACTGACTGACTGATAAACTATCGCGAACCGGCGAACGCAAACGCTGAGAGTGTGGTTTCCCTTGTCCAAGGGAAACCACTCTTGCATCTATAATTTTCGTCAATGGCTTCTGTTCAAAACATTGATGTTTCGTTTTTGGTATTCGCGAAGGAAATCAACGCCAGTCAGTTGACTAAGTACATCGGCAGCAGTTTTAGCAATCAAAGCCTGACCAATACAAAAAACTGGACAAACTTTGGCCGATTCAGGCGAATACTCTTCGGACATTTGGCCGATAGGGACATGAAAGTTTCGGCCAAAGTAAAAAAAAAAAAATCGGCGATTGGCCAAAGGGCCGACCCAAACGACACCCCTGAGCGAGTGGGGTTTCTCGGCAGAAGCATCATCGTACCATTACCAACCTGTGCAGTCAAAACAATCAGAAATACTTTCCTAAACGGACGAAGAGTGGGGTTCAAACTCCCTGAGCTACAGAAGGCTGAAACTATACTTTTACAAATCGTGTGACTGTGTTGAACAAGTATCTTTGGTTGAACAGCTTCCTGCATGGTTTGAAGATGATACTGGGTTGTCACGTGGTCCGGTGCATGGTTCACATGCTGCAACATTTTGTTCCAGATATTGTCCACTGTTGGTGTACTTCAGCATCAGGTAGTCAGTCCATGAGCCGGTCAGCATAGCCTGTGTCCAGTATTGTCCGTTTGCCTGTTGCCTGAAACATGGTTTTTTGGAAGTAACTCACGATCTCTGCACACATTTTAACATGTGAATAAGAACAGAAAAAGTTTGTCAAAAGTATACATAGTTTAATTTGCATTTACTTAAAGGCCAGACTTTCTTCTCGTTCATTATTTCTTCATAAAGATTCTGGAAATTAACAAAATGTTTCCCCCTCTCAATTGCCTCCTAACTTTTTTTAAAATGCATGTCGGTTTGTTGTCATCTGTGCATTACTACCTCTTGCCACCCGGCCGTGCGGCCATTGCCACCAGGTATCTCAACAATCAAACTGTCTATACAGGCTTAAAGGCACGTCCTTTTCCAAAAATTGCTCACTACACAGATCTGCGAAGACTTTTACATAGAAAAAAAAATCTCTTGACTTGAACATATACCAGGAATCAACATCCTGACTGGTTTTTGGAGCTGGATTTTTTAGGGAATGTTTTACACGTGTGGCGTTTAAGAATTCTACATTCGCAAAGAGAGTACCCATACAGAGTGTTCAGTTCTGGTATTTTTCAAAACGGAAGGATGTCCATATCCCATGTTAAAGCCTGGTAAGATTTGAGATTTTGAACCCAATCGTTTACACGGAAAGGGCTGTCGAAGGGCTGTCCATTTAAGAGGACGCATCCATGCCTGGATGAGAAATACACTACTATAACACAGAAAAGGCACGAGTTTAACCTGCATGTTCACAAAACTGGTTCAGAGGCCCGGTAAAGGGCACACATGTTAGTTATTTTAAGAGAACATCACGAAGACCTAATTATCAAATTAAAGCCTTTCTGCACGAATGTACATCTTCTATGAATTAATTTATAAAACGCCACATGTGTAATTCATTCCACACACAAAATCCAGCTCCAAGAAGCAGTGAGGCTGTTGATTATTGGTATGTGTTCAAGTCGAGAGATGATTTTTCCTGATTTAGTGAGCAAAGACCTGCATTTTTTTTAAACGTGTTCAGAGGCCTTGAAATGGTTAATCATTTTGTTTCTTTCAAGTAGTCTTTATGAAGAAAAAATTAACAATAAGGAAGGCAAATGCAAATTAGATTCCTCTTGACGAACTTTTTATGTTCTTCTTCACGTGTTACATTATGCGTACGTAGATCGCAAGATATTTTCGAAAAAAATTCATAGATAAGCCAATCTGCAAACGGACAAAAATTCACAATATTATTTTATGAAGCCAATAAATTTGACTCAAGAACTAAGCTTATGTGTTTGAGGTGATGTGCATGGGTATGAATGTTGAATGAGTCCGTCAAAGATACCCTTCATGTCGCCTTACAGTGGAACCTACCATTAAAATTATACCACCTTAAACTACCTTGCTCTTTCAAATGTACTGCTTAAAGTTAAACTTCTTGAACATGCAACTCTTGCTGTCTACCATAAAGACCATCAGGTCAACAACATACTCGTGAATGTTTCGTTTTGGTCTATAATTGAACATTTCAGAAAATGCTTTCATATTTTTTATTCGGAAGCATACTAACTTTATTTGAAACTACTTTTACAGATATATAGTTTTGCAGGTTGACGGGAGGTGAGTTACGAAAGAAATTCAATCCATATGTCGCTCAGCACAGAAAGCATAAACGATTAACATGAGTAGAAATGAACTTGTACTTGTTTTCATAATGTATTATTTGGATGGTATCTGTCAAAGACACTTTCTCGTTTTTTGCAAAGCTAGAATAAGGTCTGGAAGTAAAAGAAGAGAGAAAATGAGTGTGAGTATAAATCAATTCGAAAGTATGCTTCTCATAGATCTATACAGTACACTGAACATTTAGACACCCTCTGGAAGTCGTCTGGATGTGTATCCATGTTGTAGCAATTAGACTGGTTTTGTGTCTCTCAGTCAATGCAGAAAGATTAATTCCCTGCACAATTCGTAATCTTCTTGTCTCTAGCATGCAGGTGTCTGTTTACCTTACCGGTTGCACATCCACCAAATGCTTAGATCTGGTAAAAATAGCATTAAACCATGCTTCCAGCAAACGCTGCCAATTTCATGAATTGATATCAGGGCATAGTTTGCGACTGTAGGCATGGTACTGAAGGAATGGCAGTTTCAGCTGAAATAAAGCCGGGGGTCCAGGGGGCCGCTCAGGCCCCCTGGCGGGGTCAAGGGGCAGCGCCCCTTGTGGGGGTCAGGGGGCAAGGCCCCCTGAAGCTGACGACTTTTTACTAATTCAAATGTGTTTAGTGCCCTCTCCTTGAAGCTGAGAGGGATATAAGTGAAAGATAACAAGGCTTGAGTAAGAAAAAATAATAATCTCAAGTCAATCAGCAGATTTTTATTTATTTATTTATTTATTTTATTTTATTTTATTTTTTTTTCTTCAGATTTTCGTTTTCGGCGGATTTCCGCCGATCGGCGGAAGAGTACCATGCCTGGGTCACTGAATAGAATAGATAACGTGACACACGCATTGTCTTACGTGTCCACAACCCTGACTACTTTTTACTCTTACTCTTAGCTCAGCTCAGACCGTTCTGTAACTCTGTAGATCTAGCCTGTGGCGCATCTGTACTCCAGCGAATATCAGCCGTACCCAGACACACTGTTCTGCACCAATTCGTATTCGCTGCGCAGCAAAACAATGTTTACGTGTAAATGTTCTGCGCGAAGTTAGAATCCGGTTTCATTCTAGAATGGACCGGGTCCAGGTTGGAATTCTAACCCTGCGCAAGTACAGGGGTGCCATTCTAGAATGAAACCCTTGAATAAAGGGGGCCGTAATGTTTGTAGGTAAGACAGAGTTGTCTTCCCTTGAATTATCTCCACCTGCACCTTCCCTTTGATAAAATGGGGCTGATTTGTCTACCCCTGAAAAAAATCCGTTTTTTTGACAATTTTTT
This sequence comes from Littorina saxatilis, assembly GCF_037325665.1. NCBI lineage: Eukaryota > Metazoa > Mollusca > Gastropoda > Littorinimorpha > Littorinidae > Littorina > Littorina saxatilis. The sequence goes on from NC_090248.1 coordinate 12,844,675, forward strand.
TGACAGACAGACAGACAGACGGTCAGACCGACTAACCGACAGACATACCAACAGAAGGACAGAGTGAGTTATAGAGCTGTTGTCACAGGTTTAAAAAAAAGTTGACATTAACAAAAACAGAAATCAACAACAACTTTTGTCTGGTTTTATAATATTATGGGAAAACATTGAAAGCAATTCATAGTAGTAGTACTACCACAACAAATACTCTCAAAGGGGAATTCCATGCCTAAAAGTTTGACAGTTTTTATTTAATCTATCAGAATCCCTACCTTCCAAACTGTGATATGCCCACGTTTCAAACTCCTACAGCCCTGCATTACTACTACACAAAAGAACAAAGTTCCAAGAATTATATCCTGGTGCACATTTATTTGTAGAGGAAGTACCAATCATTCAAGAGAGTTCACTTGATTTACAAATGGATTGGAGGTCTGTCATTTCCAAGCAACTGAATTGTAGCTTAAAATCAGTGAATACCCTTTATTTCTGACCAAGCCTCATTGCAATGACAGTCAATTAATTTTTCTCTCCAAAATCACAACATTATACCATGTCATACTTTCAAATAACCTCTGATTGCCCTTGAAAAAAATACAGGCTCCTGACGTTCTCAGTGCCCAGTGACGGCAGAGATTGACGAATTGCAATTCAACCGTGTAGCAAGATGACACCACTTGAGCCAGAGGTCAACTAATGATTAGTAATGACATTCCAATTCACAGCATCTTGATTGACAAGCTTGATTTTCCGTAATAACTGTGGAAAGTCAGAATTTTCAAAAATTTTCCCTGAAAAGCATAAATACTCGAAGCTCAGCGTTCACAAATGAATCAAATGAAAGAATGAAATCGATGATTAGATGCCACAAGACCTTATGTCGAAATACAAACGCCAGTTATGGGATGATATGTCATTTTGGAGAAAACAGAGACGATTTTCTTCAGAAACTAGCCTCGCCTTTGCCGATTTTCGTGGGGCCCACCGCAGCCAATTGCTTTCTTTGTGGTCGGCGCTCATAACGAGGGGTTTGCTATGGCTGCGAGTCTTGTGGTCAAAGCAGCACCGTTCTTAAGAGGCGCATGCCTGATAGAACGTTAAAGCTAGTTAACAAAAAAAAAAAAAAAAAAAAAAAGCCTTTCCCTCGCTCAAACTATATAGTCATATTATATATCGATACAAAGCTAAATACTTTATCTTCACAATTCAGAAGACCAACTTCATGTATATGAATAAGATTAAAAGTTACAAGCGAGATCGGCAAAACACTGTCAGTCCGGAAATTTCCGTTCGTAGCGATCAGTGCTGAGTGTCTCTCAAAATCGTAATCACTTTCAGAACATCACAATCCCAATTCACGATGTCTTTGAGTAAAGTGTAAAAAACCCGAGAAAAAAAACCAACCAAACACACAAAAAACAAAAACAAACAGAAAATCCACATTTGTGGCTTTGGCTGTGTGATAGTCTAACTGAAATGACTATTCCAACTTGGACCCAAATTCCAACCTTGCGCACGGCCGATTCTAGAATGGACCAGCAACAAGGGTTTCATTCTAGAATGGCACCCCTGTACTTGCGCAGGGTAAGAATTCCAACCTGGACCCGGTCCATTCTAGAATGAAACCGGATTCTAACTTCGCGCAGAACATATGCATGAAAATAAAAGCATGTACTCTGACCTTCAACGCATTCCTTCTTGTGAGATAATCCGCTGTTCGTATGTCGCCTCGGAGTTTCGATGGCTCGTCGACTGTACCAGCCTCGCGTAATACTGCCCTCTCCGGACTTTTATGAAGGGAAGACACTGCCAGTGGTCAAAACATTTGTAACAGGAATGAAACGCCAACTTTTGTGCTGCAGAAAAATGGCGAAATTTGTGTCCAGAAAGTGCCCGACACTTTGAAATCTGCACGCTTGTGCTGCACACACCTCTTCCATTTCCACAAGAGACTCATAGTTTTATGAGGGAAAGTGTGCTATGAAATGCCTGGGGACATTGACGAGTTGTTGCAGTTTGCGGCTGCTCTCCACCGAGGCATTCTTTTCGGGCATACAGTGGTGACTTTTCTGTGTGAAAATCAAGCTGGTACTAGTCAGGTAGAATCAACACAAAACCTTGTGACGTCACAGTGCACCGACGTCACAGTGCACCGAAAACCACGTGACCACTACTTGACCCCAGGCGACTTGTCTTGGTTAGCCCCGCAACACTAAATCTTCAACTACAACAACAATTTTTTTTCAATTTTTACAATATTTTTCCAGAGATGTTTGTAACATTTGGCATTCGATTTTCAATTTTTTGGAGATACTTGAAAACTTTGGACTTTTCCTTTAACATTTGTTTTACAAATGTGACCATGGTCTTTCAAACATACAGTGACATTAAACATTGTTATGTTAAAAAAAAAGAAAAAAGAAAAAAAGCTTTTGTGCACAAATCAGAAAATACATTGTACATTTTACCTACAGGCTAAACAGTGTCTGTGGCGGCAAAGGACCCAGCAAGTTGCACTGATCTATATTTTTAGATCAGTGGCAAGTTGTCAAGAACAGGCGCTTGCATTTGGATGTGTCCACTGATAGTAGGTTTGGTTGTTATCAATCAGAATGATGTGGGAATAAAAATGTATGACAGTTTGGCATAATGACATGTAATTCACATATGCTGAAATGTAATATTATACATGATATAATATTATTATGGCTGTTGCCATGACCATGAACCCCAAGAAAGGTTTAATGTTATGTAAAATCAAAATACCAAAATCAAGCACCTATTAATCTGGTATACGGCGCGGGAAGATTGAGGCCTTCGTAAACGTTCAACGTTGGCGAATAATGATTTTAAAAATCAGGGGCGGACGAGGGGGGGGGGTGCACAGGGTGCAGGTGCACCCCCCCTCCAGCAAAAAATAAAAAATAAAAAAATTTGGAAAGCTGATTCTATGACCATTTCTAAGTTCAAATGGCACCAGATGGCACCATTTTGCTTCTTATAACAAAAAAAATTTCCGGGGGGGCATGCCCCCGGACCCCCCTAGCAAATTCGGGCGCTTCGCGCCCATCACATTCACTTTCAATTCAAAGTGCACCCCCCCTTACGAAGCAACTGATCCGCCCCTGACAATGTTGTGTCGTTTTGTATTGTTTTATTTTGTTGATCAATCTATCTATATATATATACGACTAGTGTCTGTCTGTCTGTCTGTCTGTCTGTTCGCGAGGAACGGCCAAAGTTCTCGGTGGATCTTTTTCAAATTTGGACACCGTATTCAGCTACACCCCGGACACAACCTCATCGATGAGATATTTCAACACGTGCCCTCAGTGCTGTGCGCGCTGAACCGATTTTTTATTTTTTTTTGTTGGTTTTTTTGGTCGGGATCCACTACCAGTAACTCTTCCTTATCTTCTCCAGTGTTTTCAGCCGCGATTATCTCCCTTCCTCCGCGTGGCGTCAATCCATATTCCCGTTACTACGTTACTATTTTTAGAAGGTCACTGCATGTTACTATTTTTAGAAGGTCTCCAGTGTTTTGTGCGTTTATCTCCTTTCCTTCCTAAGCCGGCGAAGCCGGCGTACACCCGGCTGGCCCAGGCGCAGCCTGGTATTCGGCTCTACTTTTTCCCGGCGAAGCCGGTACCCGGCGAAGCGGGTAATCATCTAGTATATATATATATACGACTAGTGTCTGTCTGTCTGTCTGTCTGTCTGTTCGCGATGCACGGCCAAAGTTCTCGGTGGATCTTTTTCAAATTTGGACACCGTATTCAGCTACACCCCGGACACAACCTCATCGATGAGATATTTCAACACGTGCTCTCAGCGCGCAGCGCTGTGCGCGCTGAACCGATTTTGTTGTTGTTGGTTGTTGTTGTTGTCGGGATCCACTACCAGTAACTCTTCCTTATCTTCTCCAGTGTTTTCAGCCGCGATTATCTCCCTTCCTCCGTCAATCCATATTCCCGTTACTACGTTACTCTTTTTAGAATGTCACGATTGCACCCGTAAGTTGTTCTTACTGTAAAAGTAAAAAGGTCGAATCAATTTATAGCCACGCGAAAAATACACTGTCATCTATCTCTATATATTTATAGAAATAGATATACATATATATATACGGCTTCTCTGTGTGTGTGTGTGTTTGTGTGTGTGTGTGTGGGCAACACCTGTGGATTGTAGAGTTCTGTTTGTGATGTGGTCTAGCGGCATTGGTGTGTCAGTAACTCAACCCCACCCCCTGCCCTCCTCTCCTTATTTTTTGTTTCTTTCTTTCCTCTTTTTGAAAGCGGACAAACACTCAAGTCCTTAATGGCTCAAAACCGTAGGACTTTTAATATTAATTTTAACGTGTCAGTAAGTTCAAGCCTTCCTTCGATAAGCCATAACAGTTAATCTCAATCCCGTTTGAGTGGACTTCGCCTTCAAAGGTGATTGTGGTGTTTAGGCACTCAGTTACATTTGGCGTCGTCGACAGCGATGGGACTCGACATGAAATGTTCAGGCCACTGAATCATTTTCGTGCTGTTCCCATTCCACCTGGGAGTGACCTAAGTTCATTCAAAGGGGGTCGAGTGTGACAGGGAGACTACCGTCGCCCTTCACAGCAGACTCTGCAGAGTTGTTCGCCTTAGAAGTTGTGGGCTTTCCTTGCATGTACCCGTAACTTACTGTAAAAGTGAAAAGGTCGAATCAATTTATATAGCCACGCGAAAAGTCCACTGTCATCTATCTCTATATATTTATAGATATAGATAGATATATACGGCTTCTGTGTCTGTGTCTATGTGTGTGTGTGTGTGTGTGTGTGTGTGTGTGTGGAGGCAACACCTGTGGATTGTAGAGTTCTGTTTGTGATGGGGTCTGGCGACTTTTGGCTGTCTGTATGTCTACCTGGCTACTGTTACAAAAGAAACCCTAAACTACAAATTCTCGGAGCATTTAAAAGTCTTTACTGACGGATCCAAATTTGCAGACGGCAGCGTTGGCTGCGCCTTTGTGATCCCAGATCTCAAAATCTCAAGGAAATATACTCTTAATAAAGACATCTCCATATTCTCAGCCGAGCTATTTGCCTTGCTCATGGCATGCACTTTTATAAATGACCTCCCAGTCACACCGCGTGCGGTAGTTTTCTGCTCTGACTCGCGCTCTTCATTACAAGCTCTGCATCGAAACACATCAAATCGGGCAGAGCTACAAAGAGAAATCCTCTTTATATGTCACCAGTTAATCTCATCCGGCACATCCGTATCATTTCTCTGGGTCCCCTCTCACGTAGGGGTCCGGGGAAATGAACTGGCGGATGTCGCTGCCAAAGAAGCGGCAGAATCTAGCCCAGCTAACACTAACATCGGCTACTCAGTAACCGAGTTCTACAGTAAAATCCGTAAACTCATTCGAAGTCAGTACGTAACATCTCTGTCCTATCAACCCATTGATATGAACGATCTACACCCCGATCTCCCAACAAACCTCCTCACTATCTTCAGACGCCTCCGTGCCGGCGGCTGCCGCTTCCATATCTCTAACAAGTCCTGCCATTGTGGAGAACCCTATTCATTTCAACACATTTTCGCTCCATGCGCTACAAATAGAATTACCTTTAAAACCTTATATGACCATATGCAGCTCCATGGTCTGAGTCCCCAGGATTATTTGCGCAGTAGCAGTTCTCTAGGCTGGTCACACAGCTTGCTGCTGTGCCGACTGGTCAGGGACTCGGACATGGGGCTGTGGGTATAACTAAGCCCAGATTATCACATCAGCGTGTTTCAGTTTGAGGTCGAGTGGCTCCCGCCATCCCTCCTGATTCCAGCGACTACCCTCTAGACAACATATCCTCACCCAAGGCCCACTAGTCGCCAAACTGTACATATTGTTTTTATTACCACGGCCTTCGTGGCTTACATTTTAATCCTTTTATTTGTAAAAAGTTTTGAGATTTATTGTTCGTGTTCCTCTTACTTGCTCATCTATTTGGTTTTATTGGTGATCCTGAAAGGTTCCACTTTTTAACTCGATTTGAATTAAAAAAAAAATCATTTTACAAACCCGTTATTCAAGATATAGAATACAGACTTATAATTCTTACCAAGAAACATCTTAACTACTTTTCATTTTAACAAATTCCACAGAGCATTATCAACTCAACCCCACCCCCTGCCCTCCTCTCCTTATTTTTTATTTCTTTCTTTCCTCTTTTTGAAAGCGGACAAACACTCAAGTCCTTAATGGCTCAAAACCGTAGGACTTTTAATATTAATTTTAACTGTCTGTATGTTCTGGCATTTGAGAAGCCATAACAGATAATATAGGGCTTAGAAATAATCTCTAAAATTCTCAATCCCGTTTGACAGGACTTCGCCTTCAAAGGTGATTGTGGTGAACCGCCACGCTGGCTGTATCTGTCTCGCGATTCACCCCGGCGAAGCCGGGTATTCCTCTAGTTGATAAATATGTCTTCCCAACATATTACAAATCAAACAGAAATAAAGTCTTAGAGAACTACAATAATTATTGTTGCCGTCAAAACCTTGCAAGGCCTCAACCGTTCTCACGAGATCAGTTACATTTCTCTCTCTCTCTCTCTCTCTCTCTCTCTCTCTCTCTCTCTCTCTCTCTCTCTCTCTCTCTCTCTCTCTCTCTCTCTCTCTCTCTCTCTCTCTCTCTCTCTCTCTCTCTCTCTCTCTCTCTCTGTATATATGTCTTTGTCTGTGTCTCCCTCTGAGTCTCTCCGCTTCTGTCTTTCTATGTCTGTCTCTGTCTATGTGTGTGTGTGTGTCTCTCTCTCTCGCTCTCGCTTTCTCTCTCTCTCATCTGACTCTTGGCACACAGGTCAAAGCAGAGGTTAACTTGAGTGCACGTGACCTAGCAGGAGGGGGGTGATTTCTTGAATTAGCTGAGGGCGGTGGTGAACATGGGTCTCAAAGCAGAGGTTGGGCTATTTTTAGACCGTCAACACAGACAGTACAGCGTCGTCAATACCCGCGTGAAGGAAATCGCTCACCTTCCACGTCCAAAACGTAGTGATATTATTGACACGCCAGATTAGCGCGGTAGCGTATTGTGCTAAGCAGGAAAGCGCGCTTTTCTGTATTCTTTTTAACTTCGCAATTTCCGGAAAACATCCACTTTCACTTTGAGACTGTTCTGTTTACATTCGACACTATCAAAACCACTTTGCATTGCAATACTGAAATACTTTTTTCTGTGTTTGAAAGCTACAGCCAATCGTTATTATATCCCCTTAGGTACAGTTTTATAACATTATTGGCACATGTAAACAATAGGAATTAATTAATGAACACTACCAAAAGGGAAGCCTTTAACCTCCCTGTTGTCACTCAGCATTTTTTTTTTTAATTCTCATCCACACTTTCAGCACTCCCCCCACCCGCCCTCCCCATCTCAGATGTAATTTGTAAATGACGTTTTCAGCCTTCAATCCACTATTTAACATAGTAAGTCAAGCTTTTCAAACCTTATTAATAATTGCTTTGATGTTTTGCTGATGTTCAGTTTATTATTTAATGAAGATCTCTGTTTACATAGACAGCATGTAGACTGCATCATCATGTTGTACTATTGGTGTGGCCTCCCGGCCTTCGGGCTGGGTTGGCGAGGAGAGGAATAGGAATAAAAGAGAAATGTGAATTGACAGCCATGGTTTTCCAGAGTTTCATGTTGCATCAAGTGATTCGTCGGTCTGTGCCAGTGAACTACTAGATAATCATTCCCTACACGGTTGACGGTAAAGTCCAAGACGAGAACAAGAGTGTAGGCCTAGTTGTTCGTTCAGTGCAAGACACAAAAGGAGGCAACAACATGGCGTTCTCCTTACTTCGGGGTCTACTTCTATTAGGTGACTACTTCACCCACTACTCAATCAATCTACTTCCTCCTCCTTCCACCCCATCACATAAAGGCCGAAAGCAAGCGGTTAAAACGGGCGTCGACAGAGCCACAGAAGCGGGCGGAAGTTGTCCCAGGGAGTGTTAGGGTCACCAAGCCAACTCAGGACGACTATCAAACGTCGCCTCAGCATGTTCAGTCGTGCTGATCGGGTTGCGACATCATAAAGACGAAATATCTTCACATGAAAACAATTGACTGAACGTTTGGAAGTACTGGTCGTTACAGTGATTGCAACACAAGAAAAGTTAAGTATCCCGCAGTGATGTTGCGAGGTGTTATTGTCTTCTGAAATATTGCCTCCGAACCGATGACCATAAAACTTTTAAAAGTTTAGGCCGAGTTTTCCAAATGTCAAGGCAATCCTTGTCGTTACCCCCCCCACCACCACACACACAGACAGACACACACACTGACACACCGCACACACACACACCGTGGCACACACACAGACACACACACTCACGTACACACACACACAACAACAACAACAAGTTACAGAAGCTGTATTTTAAACGATTGATGAACTTATTAGGCCTACATGAAGTGAAAGGAGCAAACAAACAAACAGACAGACAGACATAACCACTCACACACACACACACACACACACACACACACACACACACACACACACACACACACACACACACACACACATAGGATATATCTTATGCTTGTCCTGCTTCGAGCGGACTGATGACATATCCTCACACGGGCCGGTATTCAAACCTTTATTCCACCGATCCATTCTTAAATGATTTGGAGGGGGGTTGTATACTGGCACAATACACAGAAGCGGAGAGGATGAGACTTTTTGGGGCATACACAGTCTTCTCGTCAGTTTCAAGTTCAAAAAGGTCAACCAGTGTTTTGAACCATGCAGTAGCTCAGCATTTTCCCCATTGATTACATTCATGTATAGGTCCAATTCATTCTTCTTACTCGGCGTGACGTTATCAAATGGATCGGCTAGCTTTAGCCCTAAGGGGCACAACTCCGCTCATACTCTCTTCGCGCCGCCATATTGGATGCCGTCTTTGTTAGTCTTCTTCATTGCACTCTTGTTCTTTTTGCGTATTTCACTGTGTATGCAGACAAAATGAAGAAAACTGTGCATGCATGAGTCCAAAGGGGATCTGCCTTTTTAACACAACAGCACAACATAACATGTCGCGTAAGGCGAAAATACAACATTTAGTCAAGTAGCTGTCGAACTCACAGAATGAAACTGAACGCAATGCAACGCAGCAAGACCGTATACTCGTAGCATCGTCAGTCCACCGCTCATGGCAAAGGCAGTGAAATTGACAAGAAGAGCGGGGTAGTAGTTGCGCTAAGAAGGATAGCACGCTTTTCTGTACCTCTCTTTGTTTTAACTTTCTGAGCGTGTTTTTAATCCAAACATATCATATCTATATGTTTTTGGAATGAGGAACCGACAAGGAATAAGATGAAAGTGTTTTTAAATTGATTTCGACAATTTAATTTTGATAATAATTTTTATATAATTAATTTTCAGAGCTTGTTTTTAATCCAAATATAACATATTTATATGTTTTTGGAATGAGAAAATGATGGAGAATAAGATGAACGTAAATTTGGATCGTTTTATAAATTTTTTTTTTTACAATTTTCAGATTTTTAATGACCAAAGTCATCAATTAATTTTTAAGCCACCACGCTGAAATGCAATACCGAAGTCCGGGCTTTGTCGAACATTACTTGACCAAAATTTCAACCAATTTGGTTGAAAAATGAGGGTGTGACAGTGCCGCCTCAACTTTCACGAAAAGCCGGAGATATGACGTCATTAAAGACATTTATCAAAAAAATGAAAAAAACGTCTAGGGATTTTATACCCAGGAACTCTCATGTCAAATTTCATAAAGATCGGTCCAGTAGTTTAGTCTGAATCGCTCTACACACACACACAGACAGACAGACACACAGACAGACAGACACACACACACACACACACACACACACACACACACACACACACCACGACCCTCGTCTCGATTCCCCCCTCTACGTTAAAACATTTAGTCAAAACTTGACTAAATGTAAAAAGTAAAGCAAGAATACATTATTATATATTCATTTATTTATTTTTTATCTCAAATTACCATGCAGACAGTGCACCAAAATTCACAAGATAAAGCTCTCAAGACAGGCAAATGAGGTACAATGCAGCTCAGGTAACTACTGCAAAGTATAATTTTCAAAGCATCCTATCACAGTGTTCACTCTAAAGGCACAACCGATGGACAATTGTTGATTAGCGCACTGCACACAGCAAAAAATAACCAGTTATAATCGTCTTCTCCGCTCAGTAACTTCCTTCCAGTTGTCACCCTGATGGTAAACAACTTTAGGGATCCTAAAGTGTGCCTGCTGACTGCAGTTTTTGGCCACACAACGTGTCATTTTCACTTTTGTCGAGTCGCCACCCAACGCTCAAGCACTGTCAGAGATCGTGCAAGGCATCCAACATGGCGGCGGATGACCAATTCCAGAGAGTTACGACCCGTGATTCTCATACCGCGCGCGCCGAGTAGAAATGCTGTTGTTAACTTGAGTTTCTGCAATGGGCCTATAGTGAAGGGATGTGGGGTGGGTGATACATATTTCATCGTCTCCCCATCAGTCTTTTAAAAGCCCTGTGAAAATCGGGACTGCTAAAGTTGTACAGGAAGGGATTGATAGCCGAGTTGCAGTACGCCAACCAATACGTCACGTCATAGAATCGCTCTGGGACCAGAGTCCTGTCAATCGCCATGACGTCAAATGACACGTGAAAAGGCATCCAGCAGATAAGATACCCTACCACCACATAGGTCAAGGTCCGGAACACTTTCTGTTCTCTACGAAGTGCCGTTTTCATGTTGCTGGAGATACTTGACTGCTGGTAGCTCGCTCTCTGAGGTACTGCTGTTATTTGCGACTGAATGTTGTCTGAATCTGATTGTTGATTATTCTGACCAATACAGCTAACGCTATGGTCTCGTGTCTGGTTGTTGTCACGAGCCTGGCCGGTATTTGTGTCTGCTGATAATTGTTTTGGTTTCTGTTCTTTTTCGGATTTCGCAGCATCGGGGTGAAGAAAGTGTCCTCTGCTGGAAGATTCTTGGACGACAGAGATTGTGGTTTGAATTTCCATTGAGCCCGTTCCTTTCTCAGCTGTTCCTTGATTGGTTGACACGGCAGTGACGTACGGATTGGACTTGTTGTCGTCATCAAGTTCCATGACGTCACCAGACAGGCCTTCCCTCGGTATGTTCGTCGTTGGTTGAAGGGACGGTCCGTTGGATACAGCGGTGTCTCTGAGGGTCGTGTCAGCGTCAGGGCCGTTGTTTCTACGGCGCAGAGGCCCGACTTTGCTGCGTCGTCGCACGAACATAAACACCTGGAAGAAAAGAAAAAAAGAAAATGTCCTTGCGTCAAAAAGGGCACTCAATTACCACATCACGAGGGGGGAAAATGACAACTTTCAAGACAGTTACTTTCGACGAAGAAAGAGGCGGAGAGACGGCGAGAAAGAGAATGAGAGCTAGATTTAGAGACAAGAACAAAGCCCACCACTTTCTCTTCACCACCTCATTTTCTCTTGCCCGCTGGGATGCGCGCGCACAACGAAAAGGTGCGTGTTAAAAAGTGTCGCGGTTTGGACTGACGCCAGCAGAGAAGTTCTGTTCGCAGAAGAAGCGCGATGTTTGTTATGTGCGATTAATTTGCAACCCGAAGCTCTACTCATACAATTTATAACTGTTCAAAGTGAGACAGTTCACAAATTGATTTTCCCAAGCGCAACCTAGGCAAGTGTAAAAGAGAACTCTGAGAGACACGAGAGGGAGTGGACCTGTTTTGGAGTGAGCTCTACATAACAACAAGATGTATAGTGACTCTGCATTGTAATGTGGCTGTAGCCACCCAGCTTACGTCGGGTAGGCGGAGAGGAGGAGGGAAGAGAGACACAGGAATAAACGAATAAATCCAATGGCAGAAATGACACTTTTACAAGTTTGTTTGTTTCTGTGTGTTTGTTTGTTGTCCTTTGACCTTAATGTAGCAGAAGAGCATGACCACTGTGCTGCCATGGTAACCGAAGACGGCGACGATGGTGACAAAAGTCTGGTTCTTTTCAGGATCGTAGAAACATTCCCCTGGCGTGCTGTTGTTCAGCCTATCCACCACGAAAGCCGGCGTCCACAGCGCGAACATGGCAGTCCTGAAAATCCAAAGCACAACTGACGGTAAAGGCATAGTTTTGCTCAGTTCTTTCGTTCGTGTGAGGGTGGATGTGAATTGTTGCACTGAACAGTCAGCCACATGCGTGAGTGTGTGTGTGTGTGTGTGTCCCTACCTTCTCTCTGTCTCTTTCTGTCTCTTTATTTCATACCTTTTTTTTTACGCCGCCTTATATATGGCGGTGTGTATAGTGTTCACTCCCTCTGTTTGTCTGCCAAACTTAGATTATAACTCTGGTACGCATTCATTACCAGAATATTTGAGGAGGACACTTCGACTGTACCAAGTCAAATGCAACACACACGAACACTTTGTTCCCGCGTGAAAATGGGATAATTTGTGGTTGCACTTTGGCTTAGCTGCATGACGACTAAAGTCGGACAAGAGTATCCGGGACGCACGACAGAGGAAGTTGAGTGCGTCCCGGAACCCGCGCTTTGTAGGTTAAGTGCGTCCCGGGACCCCCTCTATGAATTTCTAGTGCGTGATTTCTGCTTCTAGTTCGTATATGACGCAGGGACACGCTCTCTGGGGAGCCCTTTTAAATTCCTGTTCCTGTCTCTCCTCGCCAACCCAGACCCAAGGCCGGGTGGCCACACACACCACAAGTACTCGTGCAGTCTACATCATGCTGTCTCTATGATATAACAGAGTACAAAACAAGTTCTCCTCTCTCAAAAAAATCGCAAACGCTAACATCAGGGACAAAGCGTGGGCCGGGAATCAAAACAAAGCTAGCGTTGGAGAAGGAAGCAAGGGGAAATCAATGTCCCGCAACAACACACGTCGAGATCCACTTTAGATTTGAATAACTGTAATAAGGTGTTCCTGGTGTGTGATGTCATAGTTTTAACCCCAAAACCAAACAGTATAGCTCTTGGGAGAATAAGAGACACCTTTTGACCCATTAGGTTCCTTTATAAACCTACAATGTGTGTTTTCTTTTGACGCTGGGTGGTATCCATTCCCTGCGCTGAGCGTTACCCACTCGATTATGATGCTGCCGCTGTGTTCAGTATCACCACTTTTCTTCAGTGATCATCTTTGAACGATAATGGTGTTTCTTTTCTTTTCTTTATTTGGTGTTTAGCGTCGTTTTCAACCACGAAGGTTATATCGCGACGGGGAAAGGGGGGGGAGGGGATAGAGCCACTTGTCAATTGTTTCTTGTTCAAAAAAGCACTAATCAAAAATTTGCTCCAGGGGCTTGCAACGTAGTACAATATATTACCTTACTGGGAGAATGCAAGTTTCCAGTACAAAGGACTTAACATTTCTTACATACTGCTTGACTAAAATCTTTACAAAAATTGACTATATTCTATACAAGAAACACTTAACAAGGGTAAAAGGAGAAACAGAATCCGTTAGTCGCCTCTTACGACATGCTGGGGAGCATCGGGTAAATTCTTCCCCCTAACCCGCGGGGGGAACGATAATTGTGTCCTTATCCTTCCAACGTCGATGTCAACGTTGTAGGACAGCAGCGATAGGACGTCATACAAGCTATTGTAAGCGATGTTTCCCGTACAGACCCAAAAAAAACTTTGTAATAAGCACATAAAACACAATTTTAGTAAACAAAATTCAACACCTTCGCTTGTAATTGCATTGGTAGCTCGATCCATTGCCAATTACTGAATTAAATTTCATGTATCCTTTTAACACATGTACTGTGTACCTCTCAAAAAGAACATTTGAGCGTATTGAGTCAGTTTTCTGTCATTATTTGACACTTTTCTGGAGACACCCACGTTTTCTTGATGACGTCAGAGCCTAGACACAGGGCCACTGCGCAATTCCACAAGGTCTTGCAGACGACGGAGGTGGACATTATCTCCACACATAACACCTCCGACTCTCCCCTCCCACAAGAACTGACCTCGCCACCTCCTGTCGGTTTAAATGGGCAAGGCCCGAGACAGATGACCGCTGAAATATTGCAACCCCGTATCGTATCTGACCATTCTTCATCGACGTGATTGGCTTGTGGCTCCACTACCTCTGTTTCTGCTCACGTCAGGCTGCCGCGGTTGTATCAGTTAGAGCCACAGCGGTATACCGAAAAGTCGGTTAATTCGGTTGAAAAACATAATACCGGTTCGTGTTTTCTGAACCGGTATTTTGTGTGCATTGCGATTAACACCTGAATACAACAACACCGGATGTCAATGAGTACAGCCAAACACTGTACATAAGGCCCATTGTAGTTTCTTTGGTACAGCATCGAAGCAGTACTGGGACATGGCTGATTACACCTAAATACGCACACACCTGGGTAGCGCGACTCTTGTAGGAAGCGACCCGAGTTAGTCCCAGCAATGGGATAATAAAGTAATGGAAAATGGAGAACAGTCACGCGACATTTTGCAGTGAGAAGGATGATGTGATCAAAAATGTGTGCTTGAAATGCCTTGTGGAAGTAAAAACGGGTGTAACTAAATGTAATTGTACAAATTTAGGAAATATTGTCATTTATTATTTAATACACAAACATAGTCTTTGCACACGTTAAATGACCTTTCAAGGGGAGTATATAAAGTAGCTTTAGTTAATCATCGGAGCTGCACAGTGATACAGAGAAACTTTGCTGCAGCTATTCCAAGGTGTTGAAGCAAAGTTTGCATGGGGCACTGTGTGGGTCTTATAAAACACCTTGAGTGCTTTAAAGTAAAATACAAACATTACTCAGAGAAGAGAGAGACAGAGACAGACAGACAGACAGACAGACAGGCAGGCAGGCAGGCAGGCAGGCATGCAGACAGGAAGACAGAAAGACTGATAAGGCAGGCAGGCAGGCAGACTGACAGACAAATATTGACACACAGACAGACATACCGACATACATACCGTCAGTCGGACAGACATTCCACAAAAGTGCATATCGGTGGCGATCAACTCACAAGAAAAAGATTTTCAGGGGCCAAGCGACTGAGGTGCACCGCCGAAACTCCAGCAAAGCGTTTGAACACCTGCACCCCATTACGTTTGAACTCTTTCATTTGCAGATGAAGTTACTGTCAACCTTTACAAGATCCTCTACAATGACAAAAGCCTAGAGACAGGCACGCTTGGAGCAGAAAAGGTACGCCTGTGTCGTACAAAGGCAGATGGCAAGGATGTCACCACTCACTTCAACGATTGTAGTGAGCTGGCTCTTGTCAATGCTTACATTGTGGAAGCTGCTTGCGAGCATTTTGGAGTAGACTGCACCGAGAGAATTCTTTCTGCACGCTTTTTTGACAAGCCCTTGAAATCTCTGTCTTCTCAAGAGAAAATGGACTGGATGCAGGCCAATGTTGGCGATCTTGTGGACACTTTGGTTTGGCCACACACAAGGAAGTATGTGAACGACACTGAAGCAACATCAAACACAACAGAAGTTGTTGTGAACATGCTTCCTTGTGATCATCAAAAACAGTCGCCATAACACAGCCACCATCACAAAAGCAGTCGTCTGAAGCTCAGCATGATGATTCCTTCATTATGGTCAAAATGGCCTGGAACTCGGCCTTGTGTACACATATTTTGCAGCTTCAGTAAAAACTCCAAACAGAAACAGCATGCTGAGACTTCTGAAGGGACATGAGAGTTCCTGGGTATGATATCCCCGGACGTTTTTTTCATTTTTTCGATAAATACCTTTGATGACGTCATATCCGGCTTTTTGTAAAAGTTGAGGCGGCACTGTCACACCCTCATTTTTCCATTAAATTGATTGAAATTTTGGCAAAGCAATCTTCGACGAAGGCCGGGGTTTGGTATTGCATTTCAGCTTGGTGGCTTAGAAACTAATGAGTGAGTTTGGTCATTAAAAATCGGAAACTTGTAATTAAAATTATTTTTTTATTAAACGATCCAAAAACAATTTCATCTTATTCTTCGTCATTTTCTGATTCCAAAAACATATACATATGTTATATTTGGATTAAAAACAAGCTCTGAAAATTAAAAATATAAAAATTATGATCAAAATTAAATTTCACAAATCGTTTTAAAAACTATTTCATCTTATTCCTTGTCGGTTCCTGATTTCAAAAACATATAGATATGATATGTTTGGATTAAAAACACGCTCAGAAAGTTAAAACGAAGAGAGGTACAGTAAAGCGTGCTATGAAGCACAGCGCAATCGCTACCGCGCTAAACAGGCTCGTCACTTTCACTGCCTTTTGCACTAGCGGCGGACTACGTTCAGTTTCATTCTGTGAGTTCCACAGCTTGACTAAATGTAGTAATTTCGCCTTACGCGACTTGTTACCCTTAGTCTTAGATATTTTTGTTTACCTATGGCTTTCGTGTCGGTGTGTTTGTTTGTTCGTACTCATAAACTAGTTTGCTATGTTTTTGTTGTTATTAATGTTTTGTTCATTCGTCCTTTTACCCCTTTTATGAATGATGCAGAAATTGTTGTTTTACCTTGTCTATAAGGCTTTTATTAGCTAATGACAATAAAGTGTCAAAGCGTCAAAAATATCTCTCTCTCTCTCTCTCTCTCTCTCTCTCTCTCTCTCTCTCTCTCTCTCTCTCTCTCTCTCTCTCTCTCTCTCTCTCTCTCTCTCTCTGTGTGCGTCTTTTTCAGCGTGAGACTGTCTTTGTGAACGACGAGGGAAGGACACTATGAAACTATTACCCAAATTAGAGGCACAACAAGAGATGACCTTTCCAGCCTTTCCCATAAATTAAGGCCCGTCGCATGTTGCATCTAAAGCAAAGATAAAGCTCCCTTTTATGTGATTGGCCTAATAACAGTCCAGGGAGCAAGTCAAACGATCCGTGGCAAGAAAATGACACAGGACAAAGCGATCAAAGCTCTACATGAAATTGCCAATTTAAATTTTCCCTCCAAGTTTTTGCAATCTTCTAACTCTTTTTAAGTATTCCGGGGCTTGCTTCTCAAGTTGTCCAACAGCCTATTATCTACGTTGTAGCACAACGAAGTAGCTCAATGGGTTGGGTGTTTTTTTTTATAGTAATAACAACATATGAATATAAGTTAGAGAGAGAGAGAGAGAGAGAGAGAGAGAGAGAGAGAGAGAGAGAGAGAGAGAGAGAGAGAGAGAGAGAGAGAGACTCAGAACTCAGACAGTAATCGCTAACACTTGAAAGTTCATTGCGACGGGGAGGTTTGGGGCGAGGGAAACAATTTCAAAATTAAAAGACGTTTTACAATGTACAAATTTTTACCCGACATGAACATTTCCGCGTCAGTTTTGTAATTGTATTGTCAAGATTTGTTTCTCTGTGTGCAATGCAAATTACACCGTTCTCTCAAATGCAGGGGCTCACATCCACGTTGGACATCGGACATACACGGATATTTTTTCCAAATGTCCTAAACATTTTTCATGCAAGAGGACATTATGTCCTATTGTTTTTGTCACAAAGTGGTCATTGTCCGATTATGCTTTCATTTGATCTGGACATTGTCAGTACTTTCCAATTTACAGTACTTTGATTTGCTATTTTATGGATGTTTTGCGAAGCGATGTGTCTCTCCAAGCAGACGAAACCATGCTGTTAGTGTACGTTTTGTTGCGAGAAAAAAAGGTCCTATTCATTTATTTTTGTTCGGGACAAATGTCCTATCACTTTTGCATTGTCCTATGCCCCTGAAAATGCGAACCGAACTGTCAACCGAGATACAAATTCGTCACGTTCCTTAACAGACACTTTGTGAAGCACTGTTCTGAGTTGATCTTCGAACTTTCCTCTGTCGACTGGTGAACCATGTTGAAGATTGTCCAGGTACTTCTGCTCTGTAGAATGACAGGGCCGGACCAAATGAGTTGTAAGGGGGGGGGGGGGTTCCTCCTTTTTGGGGGGGGGGCAAATCAGCGAAGTGGCGAAGCCACAAGCGCGCGCCTGCTACGGTTAAAATCTGTGCAATCTGGTGCATTCTGGGCCTTGTTTTGAGGGTTAAGAGCAGCATTGTTTTGGTTGTTAGAGACACACACAAAATTTATTTAAATCTTTTTTTTTTTAAAAACCACTCAAAGCAAGGTACATGCTTTTTCCAGGGGTGGGGTCCCTGGAATGTGGCGAGGTGCCTGTTTTATCATCCAGTACGTACGTGCCTGGATTCTCGTCGCTGCTGCAGTCCTTGACGAACGCAAAATCGTCAGTTTCTGCAGAGCAGTGACTGTCTGTCTCCTGTGTTGTCACTGACCACCCGTCGGAAAGAATTAGAGAGAGAGAAAGAGAGAGACAGAGAGAGAGAGAGAGAAATTGAAAGAGAACGTGTGTGTGTGTGCGCGCGCGCGCGTGTGTGAGTGTGTGTGTGTGTGTGTGTGTGTGTGTGTGCATGTGCGTGCGCGTACGTGCTTCCGTGCGTGCATGTGTGCGCGCGCGTATTGTGTATGTGTGGGAGTGTGTGTGTGTGTGTAATCTGTAATCACTGTGCCATGTCAGACTGACGTTGCCGTAATCTTCTTGTCGTTCACAGATAGACATAATCGTATGTTCCTTTTTTCCCCAAAAATCCGAAAGTATAGGAGAAAAAAAGCTTTGCTGTCAAGTTTCCTGATTTTACGCGAAGCCAGTTGTCGATTCTTCGTGTTGCCTTTGTCCCTGTTCGATTACCTTTCAGTTTTAACAAGTATAATGTCTGTTCGTCCATATATACATTATATATATATATATGGGTTTTGGTTTTCTGTTTGCTTTTGCCACGCAGTTCTACAGTACGTCTACCGAAGTACGTCAAATGATTATGGCACGGCGTTCTGAAAGCGCCCTGGTTCAGGTGTTTGAATTTTAGGTGTTTTTATTTTTTGTTTTACAATTTTGTCAATTTGTTTTTTTAAGTAAACCACAACACACAATCCTCGACAAGAGAGTTCTTTACCAGACGAGCGTTAATTTGGAAACACTATTTTCATAAGTTTTACATTTTATCAACGAGTGATGTGCGCAATACACTCATTTCAAATCCATACTCTTGTACAGTACACAGGGTGTGTCTTTTTCAAAACTGAGGACTCTGAATTAATGCATTCTCTCTGGTAAAATTGATTTACACCTCTCCGACTAGCACCATCCCTCTGTTGCGCAAAAACTAAAATAAGATTGCGTTTGTACTTCGAAATCTTCTGCACTTATGTTGGTAAAGGACTAAAAGCATGGCATGAACATTCTTCCAAAAGAAAATTTCCTAATTATTACCTAGCACCATCCCTCTGTTGCGCACAAACAAAAATAAGATTGCGTTTGTACTTCGAAATCTTCTGCACTTATGTTGGTAAAGGACTAAAAGCATGGCATGAAAATGCTTCCAAAAGAAAATGTCCTACTTATTGCCTCCCTTGTGGTCATTAAAGCATCGACACATTATGAACACAGAGGTGAGACTTTCTCCAGGGGAATAAATGCAATCCCACTCAGGCTCCTCTTGCCCCCTCCCTCCCCCCAGTCCCCCTTCCGGTCCCCACATTATCTCTCTTTATTGGGGTTAGCCGGCATTTGGAATTCCGAAAGTGTCTGTCACTTTTAGAATGGTTGAAAGGACAGTTCGCGTATTTTGGAAAGGTCACCAAATATAGCATCGACCAACAGGAACGTACAATCAAGCCTCACGGACGAAAACTTCGCACTGATTAGGGGAAAACACCAAAAAACACTGAATTCGGCCATGCTTGGCATATTGGAAATGTCATCAACATGGATACATATGGGAATGTCGCTAAACCTGGAACAGTTAAGGAGAAACAGCCGTACCAGACAAAAAAATTATTATTGCAAAGCGTTTTTTATATTGTCACATACTAGACTCTATCAGTAAACAAACGAACAACATAAGATACAATAAAAGTCACACAACTCATCAAACTGACTATTATAAAAATTTCTGCATTTGTTCCAGGTTGGACGCATGGGTGTGTAAAGTGGAACACTGTGTTGTCAAACTCGGAACACATGCAAAAACACACTGACTCTCTTTCTAGCTCTGTCTGTGTCTCACACACACATATATACACCCACACACTCTCAATCACACGCACACAATTACACATTGCCACACATACAAGATAAATTCATACGTCATAACATTTTGATTTAGCCATCTTATTTAAATGTCTGTTTTTCCACATAACATTGGATTTTTACCAAAGAAATAGTAAATTTGATAACAATTAATGCCTCAAATGTGAAAAAAATATAAATAAGGGCTAGGTCTAAACAAATCGGATAAAAAAAACTTGTTTTTGTAAAACATGAAAAAAGAAGATAAGAAACGATTTTTCACTCAATGTCCTTTTGTTTTCTACTTTCAGTGCAGTCCTCGTGTGATCAATGCCGTGTGTATACTGCTGGCACTGTATAATGTTCAAAGGGGTGTTGGTGCCACACAAGAAGCAGTACCAAGATATTTCGCAGCATAATTTTTACCCCTCTTCTGATCACAAACAGATATTAAAAGGGCTACCTGCCCAATTAACTAAATGCTAAAATCAATACGCATAAAGCCGCAAAGCAAATAACACAAACAAATAACTATGTACAGATGTCGCAGACAAAGTCCCTTTGTCCTCTGCTGACAGCGCAATCCTCGTGTACCCATAAAGAGCACTGCTGGCACTGCACCATGTCCTCAGGGGAGTTTGTGCCACACATAAAACAGTACCAAGTGTATTCCTCCGGGATAGCACGCATCGTCGATAATTTTCCCCTTTTCTTCCTCTGAGAAGATGTTCCCGTCTTGTTTCTCTGAGTCGAACATTTCGTAGCTACCTTCTTTCCTCTCTTCTGTTCTTTTGCATTCCTTTTTGCGAGTGACATCTCCAGCTTTTGTTTGAAAGGAGAAGAAGTGATAATTGCAGATTGTTTTCTTCGTGACACACACACACATATATATACACACACACTCACACACATATAGACACATACACATAAATACTGTAAACACCCAGACAAAGACAAACTGACAGACATACACACAGACAAACCGACACAGACACTTGCACGCCCACACTTACGCCCGCATTTACACCAGCAAACACACACACACACACACACACACACACACACACACACACACACACACACACACACACACACACACACACACACACACACACACACACACACACACACACTCTTATTGAAGTGAACGGCTTTTGCAAAAACTTGCACGAAGAGTGGTGAGAAAAAAATTGGGGGGCAGGTGTCCGGGGGGCAGTTGTCCTCCCTCGGTGGGGGGGGGGGCAGGTGTCCGGGGGGCAATTGTCCTAGTAGGGCAATTATCCGGAGGGGGGGGGGGGCAGTTGTCGGGGAACAATTATCCAGGGGGAAATTAGCCTGCCACGGACTAAAAACACCAGTGTTCACTTTATCGTTTGATGAGGGTAAGATGGAACAGAATGCGTCAAAGCTGGAACACTGTTCCATGTTTGCCTCTATATGTGTTCCAGCATAGCCGCATGGCACCTGCATGGATTTCGACTTTAGCTGTAGGATACATGTGACGTTTCCAATCTTTTTTCCCCGTTCATAGTGTAACACATTGATGTAGGTTTGTAATAGCAATCAACATTTTATGTGAACGTATATAGATAAAGAGTAATAAAACGAATTCTAGACAATAGAAATAAGAAGAAGAAGGGAGAAAAGTTAAAAAAACGTACCTCTTCTTTGGTTTTGCCGCAGTTGCCATTTTTGAGTCACTTGAGAAAAAGTGACTCTATGTAATCGGTCAGTGTTAGTCTGTCCGGCCGGCCGTCCGGCCGTCCGGCCGGCCGTCCGTAGACACCACCTTAACGTTGGACTTTTCTCGGAAACTATCAAAGCGATCGGGCTCATATTTTGTTTAGTCGTGACCTCCAATGACCTCTACACTTTAACGATGGTTTCGTTGACCTTTGACCTTTTTCAAGGTCACAGGTCAGCGTCAAAGGAAAAATTAGACATTTTATATCTTTTCTCGGAAACTATCAAAGCGATCGGGCTCATATTTTGTTTAGTCGTGACCTCCAATGACCTCTACACTTTAACGATGGTTTCGTTGACCTTTGACCTTTTTCAAGGTCACAGGTCAGCGTCAAAGGAAAAATTAGACATTTTATATTTTTGACAAAGTTCATCGGATGTGATTGAAACTTTGTAGGATTATTCTTTACATCAAAGTATTTACATCTGTAGCCTTTTACGAACGTTATCAGAAAAACAAGGGAGATAACTAGCCTTTTCTGTTCGGCAACACACAACTTAACGTTGGGCTTTTCTCGGAAACTATAAAAGTGACCGGGCTCAAATTTTATGTGAACGTGACTCATTGTGTTGTGAATAGCAATTTCTTCCTGTCCATCTGATGCCTCATATAATATTCAGAACTGCGAAAGTGACTCGATCGAGCGTTTGCTCTTCTTGTTCTTTTTGCAATAACATCGGGGGAGGTCACTAGACATTTCTGCTAAACAAAATTTCATGAATTGTTTACCGTTGACCGCATATTGAGGTGCTCCAAGTTAGCCGACTGTTCCGGGATTGGCGACTTTCCCTTAAGTCGTGTTTTATTACCCGAGCTGCCGAAATTGTGTAGGTATAATTTAGCCCTCACGGGATGAAAAGCATCATTATCTCTTTCTCGGGAAGACGTTCTATCAGTTTGTTCTGTATGTTGATAGTGTGCAAGAACGCTCCATTTCCACGGCAGAATTTTGAATGTTATTTTCTTACACTATCCATTGATCATGAGAAATGATTCTCTCCTAATTTTGTTGCAGATTAGATAATGCGGTTTCTGCAGCCTGTTCTTTGCAAAATACCCAGACCTCCACTTTTAAATCAAAGAGTCACTGACCAAGAAATATGAAATTAAAAAAGAGAAGTCAAGCATTGAACATGTCAGTGCAGATCAGCCAATTAATGTGTTTGCTTTAGTCTGTCCAATGCAGCTCACACTTGTCGTTAACCGTAACAATCAGAGGCGCTGTGTTTCTCGTGTACTTTTTTTGTTTTTTGTTTCTTTTTTGCGGATCAATGCATGGCTCGTACTCCTGTTTTAAATTATCTTTCATAAGGCAGCTCAAAAACATCGAATCTCTACCTGTGGCAAGGTTGAGAAAATTAAATAAATGGTCGTCATATCTGCTTGAACCCTTCAACAGCCCCATGTCTCAGCAATACAACCCCTTTGAAGTGCTCATATGTGTTCGTACCGGAAATGTTTGCCAATCCTTACATGATCTGTTGCAGGTAATTCATAACACTGCTGAAAAAAATGTTCATAATATCCTGTCTACTGTAAACACACACACACACACACACACACACGGCACACACACACACACACACACACACACACACACCACCGCCACCACCACCACTGACAGGTAATTGCTAAAGTACACATAGCACACAAAGAATCGTACACCCACCAGATGATTGCTGTAACGATGGCGGCTTTACGCCGGTTGTTATGCAAACGGTAATGGTTTGACCAGTGCACTGACCAGTAGCGGTCCAGAGAGATCGCCAGCAAGGTAAAGATGGAGGAGAAGGTCATCCCAAAGTCGCCGTAGATCCATAGGCCACACAAAGCCTGAAATAAAAAATATACGAAAATGGTATGGGGCGCCACGTGTCCATTAAAGGCACAGTAAGCCTCCCGTAAACCATCACAGATACGGTCAAGCTTTTACACACAGTACAAACACCCTTTCATTTAAACACTCACCGATTGAGAACATCCTAGGTGCCCTCCGTAAAGAGCGAACAATTTTTGAGTCACTTGAGAAAAAGTGACTCTATGTAATCGGTCAGTGTTAGTCTGTCCGGCCGGCCGTCCGGCCGGCCGTCCGTAGACACCACCTTAACGTTGGACTTTTCTCGGAAACTATCAAAGCGATCCGGCTCATATTTTGTTTAGTCGTGACCTCCAATGACCTCTACACTTTAACGATGGTTTCGTTGACCTTTGACCTTTTTCAAGGTCACAGGTCAGCGTCAAAGGAAAAATTAGACATTTTATATCTTTGACAAAGTTCATCGGATGTGATTGAAACTTTGTAGGATTATTCTTTACATCAAAGTATTTACATCTGTAGCCTTTTACGAACGTTATCAGAAAAACAAGGGAGATAACTAGCCTTTTCTGTTCGGCAACACACAACTTAAAGGCAGAGTAAGCCTCCCGTAAACCATCACAGATACGGTCAGGCTTTTACACACAGTACAAACACCATTTCATTTAAACACTCACCAATTGAGAACATCCTAGGTGCCCTCCGTAAAGAGCGAACAATTTTCAAAGAATTTATTTTTGCGTGGTTTATCTTACCCCTGAGCCATCGTGAACCCGTGTGATCCAGTTTTCCCTTTTCACAATGCAGTCGTCATAGTTAGTCATTTGAATGCGACTCGACGTGAGCTTATCTACAATAGCACGTTATTTTTATGCACGAAACAACGGCTGTGGTTCACAAGAACTCTAGCGATGGCTTTTGACTGTTGAGAGGAACGGCGATTTGCACTGATAAACCGGCCGTCGTCTGCTACGACCCTTGCGTGACCCTGCTTCCGGGCTTTTCTTTTTTTAAACTTTCACAACTTCGAATTGTTCTGATCTTGTCTTGATGAAAAACGAATTCTTTTATGATTAAAGAATGTTTGTGTAACAAGCTGTCAATTTATTATTTAGATTTTAAAAGTTAGGTCTAGCGCAAAAACGAGGCGCCGTTGTTGTTAACGGAACAAGTCTACGAAAATAAATTCTTTGAAAATGTCTCACGCTCGACAGAAAGCAGCCAGGATGTTCCCGTTCGGTGAGCGTTCAAATGGAAGTATGCTTGTACTGTATTTAGACGCTCGGGGAGCTCTGTGATGGTTTACGGGAGGCTTACTGTGCCTTTAACGTTGGGCTTTTCTCGGAAACTATAAAAGTGACCGGGCTCAAATTTTATGTGAACGTGACTCCCAGTGACCTCTACACTTTGACGTCTGCTTTGGTGACCTTTGACCTTTTTCAAGGTCACAGGTATGTCTTGAAGGAAAAAAATTGAAATATCATATCTCTGAAACTATTCATCGGATTTGATTCAAACTTTATAGGATTATTCTTTACATCAAATTATTTACATCTGTTTTGTGTTGTGAATAGCAATTTCTTCCTGTCCATCTGATGCCTCATATAATATTCAGAACTGCGAAAGTGACTCGATCGAGCGTTTGCTCTTCTTGTTAAAGAATTTATTTTTGCGTGGTTTATCTTACCCCTGAGCCATCGTGAACCCGTGTGATCCAGTTTCCCCTTTTCACAATGTAGTCGTCAGTTAGTCATTTGAATGCGACTCGATGTGAGCTTATCTACAATAGCACGTTTTTATGCACGAAACAAACAGCTGTGGTTCACAAGAACTCTAGCGATGGCTTTTGACTGTTGAGAGGAACGGCGATATGCATAAACCGTCGTCTGCTACGACCCTTGCGTGACCCTGCTTCCGGGCTTTTCTTTTTTCAAACTTTCACCACTTCGAATTGTACTGATCTTGTCTTGATAAAAAAAAAGAATTCTTTTATGATTAAAGAATGTTTGTGTAACAAGCTGTCAATTTATTATTTAGATTTTAAAAGTTAGGTCTAGCACAAAAACGCACCACGGTCTAAAAACATTCTGATAATCATCGATCCACGGCTGTCGCCAGTTTACATCGATAGAATGAGACCCGAAGGGAAGTAACTCATTTTTGACCTGAGTTCAGGATGGGTCCAAAAAGTGTTCGAGACAATCTGCAAAATTAATTCTTTAAAAATTGCTCGCTCTTTACGTAGGGCACCTAGGATGTTCCCGTTTGGTGAGCGTTCAAATGGAAGGGTGTTTGTACTGTGTGTAAAAGCCTGACAGTATCTGTGATGGTTTACGGGAGGCTTACTGTCCGGGCGTGATTTCCGGTATTCGGAATATTCATAAAAGCCGTCCAGCACCAAAACGAGGCGCCATTGTTGTAGAGGACCAAGTCCACGAAAATAAATTCTTTGAAAATTTCTCACGCTCGACAGAAAGCAGCCAGGATGTTCCCGTTCGGTGAGCGTTCAAATGTATTGTATGTAGACGCTCGGGGAGCTCTGTGATGGTTTACGGGAGGCTTACTGTGCCTTTAATTCTAAATTGGTATTTCTATGCAAAAGATGCAGTGACATGTATGTTACAAGATGACCCCTTCTTCCATAAACAAGCTTGAAGGGCAATTTCCCATAATGCAGAGCTTTCATTAACTGCTGTCTTTGAAGTGACTTATCTCTGCTTAACTTTGGAAAGCAAATTAACGTATACTTCTTATTCCGTAAAATTACTTGATGAGCAATTTGCAGGCTACTTTCATTTGTGGTTGGCCTTTGTTCTGATTGTTCCACGGTTTACTTTTGATTAGGCTTAAGGTATAGTATCTAAAAAGTCGCTTTTCTGCAGTGAAAAAGTTGCACAAAATTATCCAGAAGTCACCATTACCCCCTATGCTCATCTTCACAGCTTAAAAGACATTTGAGAAAAATCTCGTGTTCGTCCACGTCCACTAAAAAATAAAAAATAAATATGTTTATATTTATATTTATTTATTTAACAATATCAGTGATACATCAAAGCTTATGGCCATGCGCCCTCTTTTCAAACACACCGTCTCCACATAGACCTCGCCAGCTACAAGCCTACCTCGCCAAAGGGCCATCTTTGCAGGACGTTGAAAACCGCCAAAACGTTTATGAGCGATGAGCCCTACGCCAACAGAGATATCAGTAATGTATCAAAGCGTATGACAATCCACCCTCTTTTCAAACACACCGTCTCCACATAGACCTCGCCAGCTTACAAGCTTACCTCACCAAAGGGCCATCTTTGCAGGACGTTGAAGACCGCGAAGAAGTTCATAGCGATGAGCCCCACGGAGATATCCGTGATCGCCAGGTTGACGAGGAAGACGTTGAAGACAGTCTGCAGACATTTCTCACGTGCCACGGCCAACAGAACTAGGGCGTTGCCGCACACTGTCACCAGCACCAGCCCATACAGAACCACTCCTAGCGCTATACGTTGCCATGAGATACCGGGGTCAAGGCCGGCCAAGGTCAAGTTGGCCGTGTTGTTGTGCGATGCCATCTCGGTTGTTGAAGTGATGTTTCTCAACGTCCCGGTAGCGTGTAGGTTGTAGGCAGTTATTTTTAGGTGACAAATTGCAACGAGATTGAGAAGTCCCAATGTGTCACTTTGCAAAGGCCCTCAACAAGAAAATAAATCAGAAAACATCAAATTCCAAAGATAACGATTTAAGATATTAAAGGCATACTAACGCACTCCCGTGTTTACAAAGTGTAGTTTGCCCACAATCGATGTCAAACGCACCATTAAGACCATATAATGACGATACGTCACCATGCGCGGACCATAATACATGCATTACAGCTTGTTCTAGCCTCTGAAAAAGTGAGGATGTCAACAAAGCCGCGGTGTTCTCTCCCTTGCATCAACGTTACATGTGTTGCCAAATCTATAAATAGGACGATCCAGATCAAAATGAAAATTCAAATATCTCAACATTTAAGGGGTCCCAGACCACAATATTTTGCAGGGAACTTAATTTAGTCTGTCTCCAGCTGTTGGTAAAGCAATTAGCGTGTATAGTCATCGAGTACATATGGCTTTAAACAATTAAAATGGCCGAGAAAAAGGACACGCTCAATTTTCCGATCGCTGCTTACCTATCTCGCTTTCTCGCTTTCATCTTATTGTCCTCTTTTCTCTTTCTCTTGCTTAGTTTCTTCCGGAAGATAATTCTTTCCTTTGTTTCGTTTTATTTTCATTTTATCCAAGCCCAGATCTCAGCATGAAAGGAATTGAAATGACATTCGAATAAAGAGAAACACTAAAACGAGAAACAGATCTCATGTGGAGGAGGGAAAAAAGTCACGGCACATAAAGATCTAAGAAGCGTACAAACACACTTACTCGGCTTCTGTGTCAGTTCTAATGGCTGACTAGGAATAGTGCAACTTCCCCGGAGTCTTTTAAGGGAAGCCAACAAAATTGTCTGAAAGCGCTCATCAGTACAGTTCTCTTCAAATCCACCCCCGGTTGCTGTCTCTGTGTCTCTCTCCCTCTCTCTCTTTCTATCTCTCTGCGCGCGCGTGTAAGTATAACAACAGTATTTGTGTGTATCTGTGTGCGTGTGTGTGTGAGTGTGTGTGTGTATATATATATCCTCCCCCCTCTCTCTCTCTCTCTCTCTCAGTCTCTCTCTCTCTCTCTCTCTAATACACACTCTCTCTTATTAGTCCCCTCTCTGGGCGAGGGCTGGTTGAAAAAAAGCTCGTTGTATTGCTTATGCCACAACCCTCGAAAAATAAAATTTGATTTGATTTGATTTGATTTGATCTCTCTCTCTCTCTCTTTCTGTCTCTGCGCGCGCGTGTATGTATAACAACAGTATTTGTGTGTATATCTCTCTCACTATCTGGGCGCGCGCGTGTGTGTTTTTGCGCGTGTGTGTGCATGTGACTCTCTCTCCCTCCCTCCCTCTCTCCCTCCTTCCCCCCACCGCCCCCCCCCCCCCTCTCTCTCTCTCTCTCTCTCTCTCTCTCTCTCTCTCTCTCTCTCTCTCTCTCTCTCTCTCTCAAGAGAATCATCGCTTTTTAGGGGGGGATTCGTATTTGCGAGGACAACGACTGTAAACACTCAAGCTCGAAGACCCAATCAAAGTTGACAACAAGAAAATTGGTTAATTAAAATCAACATGGCCGAAGCAATGTTTTCATAAAAGAAGCAGTAGTGTACGGGCACATGTTGTATTTGGGTTACATGTGTTGCAGAGTATTTGAAAATACGTAGGCATAAAAACATGCAAAGAAGAGTGATAAGTCCCTGTTGTGAATTTGGTCAAGTGGATAAATTGATTATACTTATGTATCAGCGATATCAAAACATTCAGTCAAAATGTCGACCTGAAACTAAAAGATCAACATTAAAAACCAGCCATCACTGTGACCGAGACGGGCCCCGCGTAGTATGCGAAATTAGAACCTATTTTGTTATATGAAGTCTTATATCGCGCGCGTATCTCCAGACTCGGACTCAAGGCGCAGGGATCTATTTATGCCGTGTGAGATGGAATTTTTTACACAATATATCACGCATTCACATCGACCAGCAGATCGCAGCCATTTCGGCGCATATCCTACTTTTCACGGCCTATTATTCCAAGTCACACGGGTATTTTGGTGGACATTTTTTAATCTATGCCTGTACAATTTTGCCAGGAAAGACCCTTTTGTCAATCGTGGGATCTTTAACGTGCACACCCCCCCCCCCCCCCCCCAATGTAGTGTACACGAAGGGACCTCGGTTTTTCGTCTCATCCAAAAGAATAGCACTTGAACCCACCACCAAGGTTAGGAAAGGGGGGAGAAAATTGCTAACGCCCTGACCCAGGGTCGAACTCGCAACCTCTCGCTTCCGAGCGCAAGTGCGTTACCACTCGGCCACCCAGTCCTTTTATTTTCTTCCTATTTTCTTCAATTGTGAGCACATGTTTACTGCAAACATAACATATCTTAGTATTTGGAGTCTTGAATTGATGCGGAATACAATACAATCATTTTGAAATCTGTTAGAGAAAATCCGATTTTATTGACAACTTTAATTAACAAACTCATCAATTAATTGTTAAGCTTCCCAGCTGACATGCAATCGTATAGTCCGGGCTGAGGCGAAGATTTCTTGACCAATTGCAAAATTTCAATCAATTTGAGTGAAACATTGCGTCACCATGCGGCCTCAACTTTCACAAAAAGCCGGATAGACATCAAAAAAATGAGAGAGAAAAAAGTCTGCGGATATCATCTGCAGGAACTCGCATGCAAAATTTCAGAAACATCTGTCAGGTAGTTTTCTAGGAATCACTAAGTACACACACACACACACACACACACACACACACACACACACACACACACACACACACACACACACACACTTACTTGATTAAATGTTAAAACATTTCAAGGATGGTTTGATCAACTGGAAACAAATTTTATTAAGAAAAAAGAAAGTAGAAGAGGAAACATGAACAAAGCAATAATCAAACATAACCTAAGACGTACGACAAGAATTCTTGTTTGTTTTTGTTTTTGTTTACATGCATGCAGTATATTTGACCAAATTCTAGAATCTAGGCCTCTCACAGAAAAACGTCAAGTTCATTACATTATCCAGAACCTCGCCTTCTAAAATGCAACATTTTGTAGAGAAGGCGTGGCAAAATATTGACTCTGTCCAAGAAGCTGCTAGTTAACAGAGAGAAGCGCATGCCTCGCCTGTTCCAATCAATGTTCCAATTGCAACATTAGTTAGCTAATGGCCTTAGATTTCAAAGAAAACAAGTCGCGTAAGGCGAAATTACTACATTTAGTCAAGCTGTGGAACTCACAGAATGAAACTGAACGTAGTCCGCCGCTAGTGCAAAACGGGCAGTGAAAGTGACGAGCCTGTTTGGCGCGGTAGCGGTTGCGCTGTGCTTCATAGCACGCTTTCCTGTACCTCTCTTCGTTTTAACTTTCTGAGCGTGGTTTTAATCCAAATATATCATATATATATGTGTTTGGAATCAGGAACCGACAAGGAATAAGATGAAAGTGTTTTTAAATTGATTTCGAAAATTTAATTGTGATCATAATTATTATATTTTTAATTTTCAGAGCTTGTTTTTAATCCAAATATAACATATTTATATGTTTTTGGAATCAGGAAATGATGAAGAATAAGATGAACGTAAATTTGGATCGTTTTATAAAAATGGTGTTTTATTTACAATTTTCAGATTTTTAATGACCAAAGTCATTAATTAATTTTTAAGCCACCAAGCTGAAATGCAATACCGAAGTCCGGCCTTCGTCGAAGATTGCTTGGCCAAAATTTCAATCAATTTGATTGAAAAATGAGGGTGTGACAGTGCCGCCTCAACTTTTACAAAAAGCCGGATATGACGTCATCAAAGACATTTATCGAAAAAAAGAAAAAAACGTCCGGGGATATCATTCCCAGGAACTCTCATGTAAAATTTCATATAGATCGGTCCAGTAGTTTAGTCTGGATCGCTCTACACACACACACGCACAGACAGACAGACAGATATACACACACACACACATACACCACGACCCTCGTCTCGATTCCCCCTCTACGTTAAAACATTTAGTCAAAACGTAAAAAGATTGAAATATCGCGTGATGATATTTATATAATCGACATCCCTCTACCAACCGCACCCACCCCTCAACTACCCCGCTAGCCCTCCCAGTCACCGGCTAACTCCATCTCTGTCTTTATCTTCCTTTATCTGTCTCTGTCTGTCTGTCTGTCTGTCTGTCTGTCTCTCTCTCTCTCTCTCTCAGAAATGTTTGCTCTCTTTTTATATTTAGTCAATTCGTTCCATTTGTATGCTTCTTTAGTGGATATTATCTGTTTATTTGTTTAAGGACATGCTGTTAGACAAGGCAATGTGACTTAAACCTTTATCCTTGTAAAATAAAGTTCGTTCGTTCGTGTGCTCTCTCTCTCTCTCTGTAAGAAATGTTTGCTCTCTTTTTCATCTATCAATTCGTTCCATTTGTATGCTTCTTTTGTGGATATTATCTGTTTAGTATTTGTTTAAGGACATGTTGTTAGACAAGGCAATGTGCCTTAAACCTTTATCCTTGTAAAATAAAATTCGTTCGTTCGTTCGTTTGTTTTCTCTCTCTCTCTCTCTCTCTCTCTCTCTCTCTCTCTCTCTCTCTCTCTCTCTCTCTCTCTCTCTCTCTCTCTCTCTCTCTCTCTCTCTCTCTCTCTCTCTCTGCGTCTTTTTCTCTCTGACAGAAATTCAAAACATGCTACCCGTCCTCAAAATCGAGGTTTTTAAATCAAAATTAGTGTAATCATGTTGTGTCCTCTGGAGTTCTTTCCTAACAATATGTAGTTCAGATTAGAGATATAAAACACACACACACACACACACACACACACACACACACACACACACACACACACACACACAGAAAGAGAGAGAGAAAGAGCCCACACTATTTGAATATCGGTCGCGCTGCTTTTTTCCACAGCAAATGATTTATTCGGTATCCGGTGTTTGAACCTATGAAAATGAAGTATGATAGTGACTAGCGTGCAGTCAGTGCAGTAAAGTACCTTGGAAGCGCCCAGTATTGAGCACAAACGCCCATCCCCTACTTCGGGTCAAAAACTGTGGAAAAGGTATAGTACCTTGCTAGTAAACGCAACGTTGGATCACGAAGTGAGGAATATATTTCCGCTGATTGGGATTTCATTATTAATTTCATGTACAACAAAAGTAATATAACGACTGTTACATCAAATAAAATAAATTATTCAAGGAATAAATCTGCTTTGAATTATCAGTTTTCTGGACTATTTTCGTTTTGCATTAAACAAAAATTGTATCGCAATAACTTAATGAAAATAATCGAGACATTCTACATCAAATTACTGAGAAAATAAAATAACAGACTGCGCCATACGAAAAATGGTAACAGCAAACAACTTCTTATCTTCTTCAGCGTTCCAGAATTTTTCTGGTTACGTGTGAGCTCGTTTGCCCATTTGGGTTCCCCAAACTATACTCTGAGAGCGTAGTCACTAGTCAGCTCACTCCGCTTTCGACCGGCACGGTTGGCCTAGTGGTAAGGCGTCCGCCCCGTGATCAGGAGCTCGTGGGTTCGAACCCCGGCCGGGTCATACCTAAGACTTTAAAATTGGCAATCTAGTGGCTGCTCCGCCTGGCGTCTGGCATTATGGGGTTAGTGCTAGGACTGGTTGGTCCGGTGTCAGAATAATGTGACTGGGTGAGACATGAAGCCTGTGCTGCGACTTCTGTCTTGTGTGTGGCGCACGTTATATGTCAAAGCAGCACCGCCCTGATATGGCTCTTCGTGGTCGGCTGGGCGTTAAGCAAACAAACAAACAAACAAACAAACAAACTCCGCTTTCGTTGAGTAGGCATGCTGGGTATTTTCGTGTTTCCATAACCCACCGAACTCCGACATGGATTACAGGATCTTTTCCGTGCGGACTTGGTCTTGTGCTTGCGTGTACACACGAAGGGGGTTAAGTCACTAGCAGGTCTGCACATACGTTGACCTGGGAGATCGGAAAAATCTCCACTCTTTACCCACCAGGTGGCAGCGACCGGGATTCGAACTCACGACCTCCCGATTAGGCCAAAAAAAAAAATTAGGTGTGGTTACGGTAACATAGCCCCCAAAAATAGGGTAGGAAGGTAGGCAATCACTTTTTTTTTTTTAACTTTTTTTCTAATGTGTACAAATTAAACCTACTTGACAGGGAACTATAAGTGTGCGACTCGAGCGCTTTCGCTTTCATTGCGTTTTCTGCACTCGTTTTCTTGTTTTTTGTGGGTTTTTTTGACAAATGTAATAAAAAGTTATAGGGTCGGCCCCTAAAAATAGGGTAGGTCGGGTTACCGTAACCACACCTATTTTTTTTTTAGGCCTTAGGAGGCCGACGAGGAGGCCGACGTCTTACCACCACGCCACTGCGCACGTCATCAAACAACATCAGAAAGGAAAGTTATGCAAAGAGGAAGAAATCTTGCACAAAGGTAAAGAAAAGCAAGAAAAGATGGAAGCGAAAAAAAGATACCGTACATGCTATAAAACAAAGAAGAAACTACAAGAAAAAAGAAAAGGATTGTGATCACAAAAACTACCATGTGCGCTCAGCCTGAAACAGTCACGGACAAAAGAACGAAATCATACTCACTTTTAGGTCCTCTAGGAACTAAAGCATTTCAGACCTCTTCCACTGTTTCCACAAACGATGGATATGCGCACGTGTTTTAGAGTAGAGCGCGAGCCTTGAATATTCCTCACGTAGCGGCTTCTCCCGAATCGCAGACACACGCGAGGCCTGATCAAGACACTTGTACCAAACGACACCGGGGATACACAATTATATCATACTGTGGGATCCTCAGTAGCGTAGGATTCTATCATTTTCAGTGACATCGCGCGCGTGTCAAGATGCATTGAAACTGTGGTTAGAGTCAACTTTGATCTTTGGTAAAGAAATATGCGGTTTTTTGCAGGCGTTATTCCAAGTCTATGGCTGCCGCACTTTCGAAGAAAAGAACATTATAAGATGTTTGGTGGCTTGTTGACAGACCAGCTTTTTTGTTGGTCCAAGGGGACCATATCGTCTTTTGTTTCATCTTTATCGACCAAGGCCAAGGCCGCGGTTGATAAATATGAGACAAAAGGCGATATGCTCCCCGAGGACCAACAACAAAATGCTGGTCTGACGACAAACCACCAAACATCGTTTTTGTCATCATTTTGGTTGTGCAACAAAATGCACAATAACCCACAGGGAGACGAATTTTTAGAATCCACCTCCGGGCCACAAAGCATCGTCACAGTAGCTCGAGATAACACGTCAACCTTGTATGTGACGTCAAACGTAGCTTGTTGACGCTTTTCTTCCAGTCTGAAAATGTACAGAGCTGCGATCATACGTGTGAGTTCAGTAAGTGTTGAGCATATTTCTTTTCTTTTTAAGTGTTTATGACTTTTCGTTGTGGATTTTGCGATTACAGAGATAAGTTGCAAATTGACCATGAGTCGCCGCGGTAATTATCAACATTGATTGGGTCTTTGAGAGTGAATGCTTACAATCGTTGTCCTCGGAAACACAAATCCAAAGCCGCGATGGTTCCACACATCAAACAATCAGCCTGATTGGCTTTTACTTTGACAATCCACGTTTCACCTGAAAGCTCAAACCCATTCACCACCTCGATTTATTGCATGGGGAACATGAGATTTATTTCCCAGGTGTTTGTGAATGAAAACTCGTGAAAATGATGACAATATTTTATTTTCATACAGCGAAAACTGACGATTTGTGTTTTACAGCAGCGGTCTCCATACCCTTAGCGGATTATGACTTTATTCAGTTATTCTGCAGAAAAGACAAATGCTGGAGAAAAACCGTTCTTTTCTGCAGCATTTCTGCATAATGTCATCTTTCGCCGAAGCAGCGTTTTTTTCTGCAGCAAAACATTTTACTGCAGTAAAATTGAAATCAAGAATGCTGCAGTAAAACGGTGCTGTTGTTTTACTGCAGAAAACCTGTTTACATTTTTTCTGCAGCATTTTGTACTGGCTCTTGGCGGATTATGACATCATTCAGTTATTCTGGAGAAAAACCGAAATGCTGGAGAAAAACTGTCTTTTCTGCAGCATTTCTGCACAATGTCATCTTTCGCCGAAGCAACGTTTTCTTACTGCAGTAAAACAGTTTTTCTGAAGCATAATGTTTACTTGGTTTTCTGCAGCATTATTGCGATTAACTTTTTCTTCAGAATAGTCTGGAGAAAAAAGAACGACCTTGTAAAGTAGCGTTTGTATTCGTCGCCCCCTGGGATAGTATAATAGTTTGTAACTATTGGTAATTCTGGATGAGTCCATCTCTCGACAGAGGGGGGCTCGCGTGCTCCAACATTATAATGAGCCAGTACAAAATGCTGCAGAAAAAGTGTCAACAGGTTTTCTGCAGTAAAACAACAGCACCGTTTTACTGCAGCATTCTTGATTTCAATTTTACTGCAGTAAAATGTTTTGCTCCAGAAAAACCCGTTGCTTCGGCGAAAGATGACATTATGCAGAAATGCTGCAGAAAAGACAGTTTTTCTCCAGCATTTCTGTTTTTCTGCAGAATAACTGAATAATGCCAAAATGCTGAAGAAAAAGTGTAAACAGTTTTTCTCCAGTAAAACAACATCACCGTTTTACTGCAGCATTCTTGATTTCAATTTTACTGCAGTAAAATTGTTTTACTGCAGACAAAAACGTTGCTCTCGCGAAAGATGACATTATGCAGAAATGCTGCAGAAACAAACAGTTTTTCTCCAGCATTTCTGTTTTTCTGCAGAATAACTGAATAAAGTCATAATCCGCTAAGGATACTCCAACCATCAATCTTAGCGCCCCACCCCCCTTCCCTCACTCACCAACCCTCTTGGCGTTCTCTCTCTCTCACTCTCGCTCTCTCTCATTCTGGAAGTAATACCAATGGAACTAAAACCACAAATCGTACACGTGTGTGTACCTAGTTGTAGTTTTCAAAACAAAACAAAATAGCTACCAGATCACATGAGGATGAAGATGATGACACACGCGCGAACGCACCAAGAGAGAAAGAACGGCCGAACTAACGAACGAACGAAAAAACAAACGAACGAAAGAACGAACTTTGAACAACCTGCACATCCTTATGCAAATACTAGACATGTAATATTCGCTAGATAATCATACACATGGGAAGTAATATTTTTTTAAATGCGAAATGTAATCGGAATATATATAATAATAAAAAATTAAAAGTGCGGAGAAACTGAGTTACAGACAGACAGACAGACAGAGAGACAATGAGAGAGACAACAGACAGAGAATCTCAGATAAAGGTGGAGCACCGTGTATTTTGCTGGTTGCAAGAAAAAAACGGCAAATTATTTCCCTTGCGTCGCGCCATAATCAGCAATGTTAATGCGGTTGCGATTTCCGACAATATTCGAAATTCAAAACAAATCGCGTAAGGCGAAATAACAACATTTAGTCAAGCTGTCGAACTCACAGAATGAAACTGAACGCACTGCTTTTTTCGTCAGTCCACCGCTCGTTGCAAAGGCAGTGAAATCGACAAGCCATGCAGAAAAGTGCCACACACACACACACACACACACACACCACGACCCTCGTCTCGATTCCCCCTCTATGTTAAAACATTTAGTCAAGTTGACTAAATGTAATGAACATTAAACAGACAAAGGCACACCTTGCTTAAAACCAGCTTGAAAGTCTGGAATAACCGTGAAAATGCTGTGGGACATCGTAATGAACTTTGTCAACAAGTCGATCAATATATGCACAAAAGTCTGCTTTGCTCTCAAATATTTCCATATTTCATTTATATGTATTGAGGATCTTGTCTTTTTAATGCCGGGGGAGGGGGGCAGGGAGGGGGGCTGTGATAGTGGTGGTGTTATGGGGGAATGGGGGGGGGGGGGGGGTGGAGGTTTTCATAGTTAAGTCGCTTGTACCGTCGGCACCTGCGTTGTAGTCTCAGAGGTAAGCTATTGACTCACTCTGTACTGTTGATCAGATAACGGAGATTTAGAATTTTAAAACAAAAAAGTCCTTTGGTGTTTAGTGTGGTGACGTTTTAGCACAATGCTAAAAAAGTGTTGTGCTGCGATATTATAGACATACATGATTCTGATCATGACCAAACAAAAAAGGGAGAACTACTTTTTCTGTTTATTTGGTCAAACTCACTTCGAAAAATTTTAAAACAAAAAAGTCCTTGTGGTGTTTGGTGTGGTGACTTTTTAGCATGATGCTAAAAAAAAGTAGTGCTGTGCCACGATATTATAGACATACATGATTCTGACCAAAAAAACAGGGAGAACTACTTTTTTTGTTTATTTGGCCAAACTCGCTTCACAGAATTTCAAACGAAAAAAAAAGTCCTTTGGTGTTGTGGTGACTTTTTAGCATGTTGCTAAAAACAGTAAAGTGCTCAAAGAGAACTTCTTTTTTTATATTTTTCTTTTTAGAGGAAAGATATCTATCTCTCCGTGTGTGTCACGTGGCGGAGGAGGAATATCAGCAATATTATTAGCAGCCAATCAAAATTAGTGCTGTGACCTTATTTTTTTTGTCGTAGGAATAATAGTAAGTGCTTCGGGTTCAACCAGCCAATGAAAACGCCCGAGAGAAAGTCAACCAATCAAAACCAAGAACACAAAAAGGCCATAACCAATCACTGGCCTTAAAAAAAAAACCAATCACAGGCCTCACCAATCCACCTCAACATCTATAAAAAGCAGATACCCTCGGGAGCGGGTGGGGTTGATTGGTGGACGTCAGACCGACATCTCAACGACCGAAGTGGGAAAAATAAGTCCCAATATAATAATACAACAAAGAACAAAAAACAAAAAGAATAAAAGGCAAAACAAGAACAAAACAAGAACAAGAACAAAAGGCAAAACAAGAACAAAAGGCAAAACAAGAATGAAACAACAAAAACATTGGGGACTTAACGAAGGAAATTGCGCCTCGATTTAGACAATCTGTGATTCGCAGTAAAAGGAATGGAAACGTAAAAGTTGTGAGATAACAAAATTACATTGTAAGATGAAAAATGACAAACAGGTTTTGAGCTCAAATAAAATAACGAAGGAAATTGAGCCCTTACAATTATTCACACAGAATCTGTGATTCGCAGTAAAAGAAATGGAAACGTAAAAGTTGTGAGATAAAAAATGACATTGTAAGATGAAAAATGACAAAAGGTTTTGAGCTCAAATAAAATAACGAAGGAAGTTGAGCCCTTACAATTATTTAGACAATCTGTGATTCGCAGTAAAAGGAATGGAAACGTAAAGTTGTGAGATAAAAAAAATGACATTGTAAGATGAACAAGAGGCGAAGCCTTCAAGGCTCACGTAAGAAATCGACAAACAGTAACACAAACTCAATCACTCCGTCACACACACACACACACAGTACACACACACACACACACACACACACGCACACACACACACACACACACACATACACACACACACACACACACACACACAGAGAGAAAGAGCATAGGTGAAACTGTGCAAGAAAGCGAGACACTAGATCTAGATCTGTCTGTCTGCATGTAGCCTACTTACATGGACACGACTGCCAAATAGTCTCGGCCCGCTCAAAATAACAATCACCGAGACTTTCAGTAATTCCATCGCGTGACGTCTAACCCTCGTACGTCATAATGTGACGTCAATGTAATATGACGTCTTCAAATGTTAAAGTTTCTACCACAGACATACATACATACATACATACATACGCACGCACGCACGCACGCACAGACAGACAAAAGTTAGCATCGCATAGGCTACACTTCGTGAGCCAAAAATGACAAAAGGTTTTCAGCTAGAAGTTGTCAGATGAAAAATGACAAAAGGTTTTGAGCTCAAATAAAATAACAAAGGAAATTGAGCCCTTACAGTTATTTAGACAATCTGTGATTCGCAGTAAAAGGAATGGAAACGTAAAAGTTGTGAGATAAAAAATGACAAAAGGTTTTGAGCTCAAATAAAATAACGAAGGAAGTTGAGCCCTTACAATTATTTAGACAATCTGTGATTCGCAGTAAAAGGAATGGAAACGTAAAAGTTGTGAGATAAAAAAAATGACATTGTAAGATGAAAAATGACAAAAGGTTTTCAGCTGGAAGTTGTCAGATGAAAAATGACAAAAGGTTTTGAGCTCAAATAAAATAACGAAGGAAGTTGAGCCCTTACAATTATTTAGACAATCTGTGATTCGCAGTAAAAGGAATGGAAACGTAAAAGTTGTCAGATGAAAAATGACAAAAGGTTTTCAGCTAAAAGTTGTCAGATGAAAAATGACAAAAGGTTTTCAGCTATTGAGCTCAAATAAAATAACGAAGGAAGTTGAGCCCTTACAATTATTTAGACAATCTGTGATTCGCAGTAAAAGGAATGGAAGCGTAAAAGTTGTCAGATGAAAAATGACAAAAGGTTTTCAGCTAAAAGTTGTCAGATGAAAAATGACAAAAGGTTTTGAGCTAAAAGTTGTCAGATGAAAAATGACAAAAGGTTTTGAGCTAAAAGTTGTCCGATGAAAAATGACAAAAGGTTTTGAGCTCAAATAAAATAACGAAGGAAGTTGAGCCCTTACAATTATTTAGACAATCTGTGATTCGCAGTAAAAGGAATGGAAACGTAAAAGTTGTGAAATAAAAAATGACAAAAGGTTTTGCATAGTATAAAAAAAACCAGTTTTACCTCGTCTGCAATCTTTATAAATAGCGAGTAACACAAGGGTCGTCTTCTTTCTCGGACAACCCTGGTCACTAAGTGACTCCCGCTGTATTACCTCAATATCATGGATGTTTTGTTCCCCCGAAATCGGCGTATGGCTGCCTAAATGGCGGGGTAAAAACGGTCATACACGTAAAATTCCACTCGTGCAAAAAACATGAGTGAACGTGGGAGTCTAAGCCCATGAACAAAGAAGAAGAAGAAGAATGGATGTTTTGTGATGTGGACCTTTTTTTCTTTCATGTGAACACTTTTGATTGTGCGAAAGTTTGTTATCCTCATTTCTAAGAAAAGAAGAAAGCAGGCCGCCGGCGAGAGTGCTCCCCCAACCAGAGAAAAGAAAGAGAAATGAATGTAGTTGTTTTGTTTTTTTTTAGAATTGTAAGGTTTGAGATTTGTGTGTGTGTCCTAAAAAAAAAATATGGGCATGAATTTCGGGTAAAAAAAAATGTACACCTTTGAAATAAATATTTTAAAAAATTCTGTGTGTGTGTGTGAAAGTGTGTGTGTGTAAGTGTGTGTGTAAGTGTGTGTGTAAGTGTGTGTGTAAGTGTGTGTGTAAGTGTGTGTGTAAGTGTGTGTGTAAGTGTGTGTGTGTGTCTCTCTCTGGATGAGAGTAACTTTCTTTTTATTTTATTTTTTAATGTGTTGATGTATTACAAGCATTATTATTGTGGTTGAATGTTTTGGGGATGCTTGGATTTACAAATGATAGAGTCACACAACACTTAAAAGACGATAAGAAAACACAAGATAAAAGCAAACTTTCACTGCCACACATCCGCCTCACACATCACATCCGTACAGTGATATAACTCAAATAGTAGTTGATATGACAAAGTGTTTTTTTTATTGTTTTAAACGAACATAAAACATAGTGCACAAAATAGACACATACTGTATTGCCGCGCCACCGTCGCGTGTGTCTGTGTGTGTTAATGTATGTATCGCACGGGGTGGTTTTTTTTACATGAGAGTTCCTGGGTATGAAATCCCCGAACGTTTTTTTCATTTTTTTGATAAATGTCTTTGATGACGTCATATCCGGCTTTTCGTGAAAGTTGAGGCGGCACTGTCACGCCCTCATTTTTCAACCAAATTGGTTGAAATTTTGGTCAAGTAATCTTCGACGAAGCCCGGACTTCGGTATTGCATTTCAACTTGGTGGCTTAAAAATTAATTAATGACTTTGGTCATTAAAAATCTGAAAATTGTAAGAGAGGTACAGAAAAGCGTGCTATCCTTCCCAGCGCGACTACTACCCCCGCTCTTCTTGTCAATTTCACTGCCTATGCCGTGAGCGGTGGACTACGAGTATACGGTCTTGCTGCGTTGCATTGCGTTCAGTTTAATTCTGTGAGTTCGACAGCTACTTGACTAAATGTTGTATTTTCGCCTTACGCGACTTGTTTTGTTTTTGTTTGGTTGATTTGTTGGAAGTTACTGTCTGCTGCAACAGAAATACCAAGCAGATGTTCACGTCCCCCGTGTATACTTCTCTGTAAATATGCTATATGTTTATGCCGTATCTAAATACAAATGTGCGACAGAAACACTTTGTAAGGTCTGCAACATTGGAGAAAAAAATCCGAACGCTATGCCAATCTTTTTCTCCAAATTTCTATTCACTTGTCCGATTTCGATTCTACGATCAATCATATTCTCTCGCCCGCTCGGATGCGCACAAAGAAACTCAACAGTGCCGTGTGTTGTACATTTCGCGGCAGAGGAATTCTGTTCGCAGAAGAAACGCTGACAACACATGTGCGATTAATTTGCAACCCGGCAAAGCTCTACTTATAAATCGTATAACCGTTCAAAGTTCACAAATTAAAGTCTACCCTATCAATATAAGTAATTCTTTATTAATAGAACTCTATTAGTCAACTCAAAGATACAGCTCTCTCGAAGGAAAGATCTCCCCCCCCCCCTTTTTTTTTTGGCTCGTTCACTAATCAAAACAAAACAAACAAGAAGGGCAAAGCCCATACGACTCACATGCTTGACCTTGACATGACCTTGAGGTCAAATAACTAAACCTAGCAAAGACATCATACACTAAGAACTGCTTTACACATTTTTCCTACCAAAATACATGTGACCTTGACCCAAGGTCAAGGTCATCCAAGGTCATGCAACACAAAGCTGTTAATTCAAGACATAGGAAGTACAATGGTGCTTATTGGCTCTTTCTACCAAAAAAAATAAAGTAAGACTTCCGGTATGACTACCGCGTGAAGCACACGCTTTCAAACACTGCCTCAATAAAAAGCTGCGTTCAGCCAACCATGGGGCCTAAGAAGAGCAACCAGGTCAATCAAGCTAACATGGACAAGTTTATAGACAAGGAGGTAGGCGTGGGTGAGGTTGCCAATTTGCAGGAGCCCCCAGAGTGGGCGAAAACTCTGTTGTCAGAGGTTCGCGAGATTCGCACCGCCATTACAAATCTAAACACGCATGTGGAAGAGAAGATCACGATGGTTGAAGGGAAGCTTGAGTCTACCAAAAAGCAACTTGAAGACAAGATTGAGGAATTAGAGTTTAATTCTAGAAAGTACAACTTGCTTTTGTGGGGTCTGGGCAAAACTACTTCTGAAGATTGTCAAGACAGAGTCAATGCTTTCATGAAGTCTGAGCTAGGATTTGATCGCGATTTTGACATGGCGGCCTGTCACCCGGTCAGAGGCGACACGGTGATTATTCGTTTTGTTCGTATGTGTGACAGAGAGTCCGTGCTGAAAAGGGGCTCTAAGCTCAAGGGGAAAAAGTTCTCATTGAAAACGGACCTCCCCCCTCGCCTTCGCAGAATTCGTGCCGAACTGAGATCGGAAGCAAAGCAAAGGAGAGAAGACGGGAAAGTGGTGCGTGTTGTCGAAAGGGGGAAGGGGCTGTACTTGCAAGAAAAGCAAGGCAATATGTGGAAGACCTTATAATCTCACGAATATTCTTGTTTGTCACATTGAATTCAACCACAATGCGTAGCTTTCCTACGGATCTAAATCACGATAATCTAGTCTGATCGGTGAAATACAATCAGGGGAAAGAACTGTGATCGCTAAAACTTCATGCGCATACTCATGAGTTTCTCCCCCTTGACCTACTTTTGACGGTCCTCTTGTTTTGCTGATGAGTTGTTTGTTTGTTTCGGAATTATTATACAGTACTATGTGTTGAAATAGTGTGAGCATAAGAGGTCATGGCATTTTGTTTTATTTGTTTTTTTCTTCTTCGCTGCAACAGTACATGTTTTGTTTT
Organism: Littorina saxatilis; assembly: GCF_037325665.1. Lineage (NCBI taxonomy): Eukaryota > Metazoa > Mollusca > Gastropoda > Littorinimorpha > Littorinidae > Littorina > Littorina saxatilis. The sequence continues at coordinate 12,888,018 of NC_090248.1, forward strand.
ATTGCTACATGTAAAGCCACAAGTAAAGCCTTTGTTTTTGTGACACAGAAAAATGTACATAATACAAGCAAACAAACACACACACATGCAACACACACACACACACACGCATGCACACACACACGCATGCACACACACACACACACACACACATACAGAGAGAGAGAGAGAGAGAGAATGATAGGATATACAGTGAAATTGCAAATGTCTATTTTGAATCATATTTTCAGTCTACATTTTTATCATTGATTGGTGACTTTAAAGATACTGGGAATAAATAAAAATTCTGGTAAATGAAGGTGAGATGGGTATGGGTTGAAATCTGCCCTTAGAAATTACATTACGTAGCATGTGTCTGCTGTATTACCATTCGTAAAAGAAAACGGTCTAAAATGTGAACCATTGTTCAGAAATTGGATATGTACCGCTTGTTTTTTTTGTGTGTTGTTATTCATTGACAGCTTGTCAAATGAGATGCGTGAGGGATTGATGATTGTGTTCCAAGTGCTGTTATATTCTGATAAAAGAAATTTGCTAAGAAAAACGCGAAGTATTACATGTAACTGACAACTGATGGTACTTCATTAGGGTGCACACACACACAGACACATACTCCCACACACATACATACACACATGTGAGTACATGTATTGAAACTACCCATGCCTACAGTGAGTATGTAATGCAAATGATAACCGACAACTGTACAAGAGAAATGAGTGTCGACTGTTGATGATGAATGTAAAAATGAAAACCTACAACTTTTATTGTGGACTCTGACTGTGCAAATGAAAAACTTTAACTGGACAATTGAAATCAGTGTTTATTGTGGACTGTGGCAGTGCAAATGAAAAACTTCAACTGGACAATTGAAATCAGTGTTTATTGTGGACTGTGGCTGTGCAAATGAAAAACTTCAACTGAAATCAGTGTTTATTGTGGACTGTGGCAGTGCAAATGAAAAACTTCAACTGAAATCAGTGTTTATTGTGGACTGTGGCAGTGCAAATGAAAAACTTCAACTGAAATCAGTGTTTTATTATGGACTGTGGCAGTGCAAATGAAAAACTTCAACTGGACAATTGAAAACAGTGTTTACATTTATTGTGGATTGTGGCAGTGCAAATGAAAAACTTTAACTGGACAATTGAAATCAGTGTGTATGGACTGGGACTGTGTAAATTTATGAAAATCTTCAACTGACAATTGAGTCTGAAATCAGTGCTTCTTGCGGACTGTAACGGTACAAATGAAAACCTTTTTATAACTGGAAAGTGAAATCAGTGATGGTTATGAATTATGATTGTGCAAATAAAAACCTATAACTGTTCAAGCGAAATCAGATTGACTATTGTCTAAGATCATACAAAAGGAAACCTATAATTGCATGTGAAATCGGTGTGGAATTTTGCAAATCTATATATATATGTGACACCAGTGTATCCCCCTTGTTGCAAGTTGTGATTTGTGTAGTATATTGAGACTAAATAAAAATGAATGTGCCACACATACACACACTCTCTCTCTCACACACACACACACACACACACACATATCACAGCCTATAAAGACACAGGCACCTACCTAAACCTCAAAGCCCAAGTCTGATTTAATGTTTCTGTGCTAAACAGTCACACATTTGTTAACCAGCGCTGTAAGATGCTGCCTGTCTTTTTGTTTTTCTGTTTGCCGACAGCTAGCGAAAGAAAATTGAAACTGATGTTTGGTTGATTGATTTGCCTCTGTACTTGGATAAATAATGTTAATTCAAAGAAACACTGAGGAGTGTTAATTGGTAACAAATGGCAATAAAACAAGGAATAAAGTTCTGTTTATAAATATTAACCTGTTTGCTAAACTGTAGTTTTAAGGTTTGAGTTAAAACTCTTCATAATTTATTCTATCTAAAAATGTTGTCTTTTTATTTGATTAGCAGTATTGTAATCTGAGTGTGCAGAGACACATTACAAACGATAACACGCTTTTCATTGTCTGATAACTGGTACATACATCATTACATGTAGTTTCTAATTCTAGTCTGTTTCAACATTGTCTTTGAAATCTATATTCTGTTTTTGAACCCTAGTTTTCTAGTTTTGTTATAGTTCTGATTAGCCCTTGTATAGATAAAGGCGGGTGCTTTTCATTTCATCGAGTTGTGCTGGAAGGAGTCTTGAGTGTTCTTATTGATTTGATATATTGTCTGTATGTATTTAGGATGTCAGGTAGACATTCCTTTTTGTTTTGTGCTATTTTGTGGTTTGTGTTGAAAAAAACAGGCATTATTGTTGAACATTTTGCGGCATTCAGGGTGCATCTGGAAAACAAGACTGAATTTACTCTATGTCTAACGTGAAAATTGCTTCATGTAATGTCCAGGGGTTGAATAATTTTCAAAAACGTAGAGATGTTTTCCAATTTTTGCGTCAGAAGAACTGTAGCATTTATCTTTTGCAGGATACGCATTTCGAAGAGAAATTTGAAAAACAGATTAGAGCTGAGTGGGGTTATGAGTGTTTTTTTGCATCATTTAGTTCACAATCTCGAGGTGTCGCAATTCTTTTTAATAATAATTTTGATTTTAAAGTTACAAAAGTAATAAAGGATATCCGAGGCAACTTTCTGATTTTGATGATCAAAACAATGAATATAGAATTCATTTTGGTAAATATTTATGGCCCCAATAATGATGATCCTGAATTCTATGAAAATTTGAAAGAAAAAATTTTATCATTGCAAAACCCAAACATAATAATTTCTGGTGACTGGAATTTAGTATTAAACCCAACATTAGATTACTGTAATTATAAACACATCAATAACCCGAAAGCACAAGAAAAAGTAATGGACATTGCTTCTGAATTGGATCTCATAGATGTGTGGAGAGAAATTAATTCAGAAATACTAAGGTATACTTGGAGAAGACCCAACCCTCCACAGCAAGCAAGATTAGATTATTTTCTTGTTGCAGAAAGCCTTGTGACACATGTTAAAGACAGTGACATTCTTTATGGCTACAGAACTGATCATTCTTTAATTACTTTAGAGTTGGAATTCAAAAAGGAAACTCGCTTTAAAAATTTCTGGAAGTTTAATTCATCGCTGCTGCGGGACAGAAAATTTGTAGATAAAATCAATGAAACTATTGCAAAAATACAAGAACAATATTCGGCGCTTGTTTACGACAGAGCAAATTTACAACATATTTCAGTAGAAGAGTTAGAATTTACTATATCAGACCAATTGTTTCTTGATACCTTACTCATGGAACTTCGCAAAGAAACAATGGAGTTCAGTGCAAAAAAGAAGAAGGAAAATAACAATAAAGAAGAAGAATTGGAAAAAGAAATATTAGATTTAGACAAAAAAATACACAAAACAGATAATGAGCTACAGATGCTACAAGAAAAGAAAAATGAGTTATTAAATATTAGGAAGAGTAAGATTGAAGGTATTTTATTACGCTGTAAAGCAAATTGGGCCGCAGCAGGAGAAAAAACTTCTAAATATTATTGTAATTTAGAAAAAAGACACTTTGTCAGCAAACAAATGTTTAAATTAATAACAAAAAATGGTTCATGCATAGAAGATACTGAACAAATGTTAGAAGAAACAAAGCAGTTTTACCAAAATATTTATTCTGAAAAAGATGTAATTGATATTGACATAAATGACTATGCTCAATCCCTTCCAACATTATCAGAGGTTGCGTCAGACTCCCTGGAGGGTATGATTACGTTAGAGGAAGCCTCAAGTGCATTAAAAAACATGAAAAACGGGAAGAGTCCTGGCACAGATGGCTTTACAGTAGAATTTTTTAAATTCTTCTGGAAACAGTTAGGTGGATTAGTGGTTAGATCTCTTAACGAGGGTTTCTTGAATGAGCAAATGTCAATAACTCAGAGGGAAGGTATTATTATCTGCATACCTAAAGGTGATAAACCCAGGGAATATATTAAAAATTGGCGACCGATATCACTGTTAAATGTTACGTACAAAATTGGTTCAACTTGTATCGCAAATAGGATCAAAAAGGTACTTCCTGAATTAATAAATTTAGATCAAACTGGTTTTGTGGCCGGAAGATATATTGGTGATAACCTAAGGTTAATCTACGACATGCTACACTATTTAAAAGAAGAGAATTTACCAGGTTTAATAGTCTCACTTGATTTTGAAAAGGCTTTTGATTCTGTTAACTGGAATTACATGCATAAGGTATTAAAGGCTTTCGGTTTTGGTGAAGATATTTGTAACTGGATTTTGGCTTTTTATTCAAATTTAAGTGCTTCTGTGATTGTCAATGGTAAATCATCAACTCGATTTCCTATAAAACGTGGTTGCAGGCAGGGTGACCCAATCTCACCTTATTTATTTATTTTGTGTGCTGAAGTGTTAGCCTGTAAAATTAGGGAAAATAATGATATAAAGGGCATTCAGGTTAATAACACAGAATATAAGATAAGTCAGTTTGCAGATGATACAACCACATTTCTTGAAGGCTCGAATCAATCTTTTGTGGAATTATTTAATACTCTTGATGAATTTGCTTGTATTTCAGGACTTAAACTTAATTATGATAAAACTTGTAATGTTTGGGCAGGCAGTGAACGAAATAACCCTACTCAGTTTCTTCCACATAGAAAAATGACTTGGAATCCAGAAAGGTTTAAGATCCTTGGACTGTGGTTTACAAATGATTTGACAAAAATGGCAGAAATGAACATGATGGATAAGTTCAATGAAGCCAAGAAATTATTCAATATTTGGATGAAACGTTCTAGTACACCGTTAGGCAGAGTTGCAATATTGAAATCATTAATACTGTCAAAACTGGTCTATTTGTGGATTCTGCTTCCAAATCCACCACACAATATGATTCAACAGTTGCAGAAGATGTGTTTTGATTTTGTTTGGGACGGAAAAAGAGATAAAGTGAAAAGAACTATTGCAGTACACTCCGTGCAAGAAGGAGGTATATCTATTCCAAATATAAAAACATACATTATGTCTTTAAAATTATTGTGGATGAGAAAAATTTTTCTTGGTCCCAAGTGGAGGGAAATTCTCTTGCGCAACTGTCCGGAGGTTGAATCAGTCCGAAATTTCGGACCCAAAATATTAGCAAGAACAAATGTCAATCCTTTTTGGAGAGATGTTTTTGAAGCATATTTGGAATATTATGGAACATTGGAAGTTACAACTAAAGATGAAGTTCTTGCAGAACCTCTGTTCTTCAACAACAAGTTTAAAATCGGTAATAATTCCTTTCATTATAAAAATTGGTCAGACAAAGGTGTTTTTTATGTGAAAGATTTGTTACAAGAAAATGGAGTGTTTTTGGATGTGGAAAGCTTTAACACAAAGTATTCACTTTCTGTCAATTTCTTGGAATACTATGGATGTATTAATAGTATAAAATCATACTTGCTCAAACATAACACTGTTGTGGAAGATAACCAATGTATGCCCTGCATAAAGGCTATTAACTGTATTACAAAGGATTCAAAAGGATCTAAGGTGTTCTATGACGTGTTGATAGGTAAAGCTTGTATTCCAAACGCATGTACAAACTGGGAAAAAATACTAACACAAACACCAGTTGAATGGCCAAAAATATTTAACGTTACTAGGAAAATTCAAGAAACAAAATTAAAGTGGTTTCAGATAAAAATAAATAACCGAATACTTGTAACAAACTCAGTCCTTAAGGAAATGAAAGTTGTTAATAGTAATTTATGTAATTTTTGCAAAGTTGAAAAAGATTCGATTTACCATTACTTATGCAAGTGCCAACATGTCAGAACCTTTTGGGCTGAGTTTGAACAATTTCTAAAAAGGAAATGTGACAACTGTATTAGACTAAACCTTACTGATAACTTGATACTTTTTGGTTTTGACAGTAACATAAAGACAGATCAAGGCTTTGATTTCATACTCTTGAACGCTAAATTTTTTGTTTATAAATGTAGAATCAATAACATCAGACCATGTTTACGTGTATTTTTGAAAGAATTATCTTATCTACATAAAATTGACCAATATGTTTACAGTATTAATATGAAACAATATCAGTTTACCCTTAAATGGGCTCCATATAATGCATTATTAGCTGCCATATAAATTATGTATTATGTTGTTTTGTCAAATATTTATGTACCTTGAATTGTTTGACAATTAATTCATGCATGCCTGAATAAAAAATGTTGAAGAAAAAAAAATATAAACTTTAAATTACATAAAAGAGCCAAAACTCAAATGCCGTTTTCAGACGTGACATTTTTTATCTAAATAATATTTTTATAAAAGCCATCCAATTTACATGCAAATAAGTTACATTTCTGAGAAAAATAACAACAATGTTTTCTAATGATTATCTCCAAATTTGACATTGATCCATTAATATTTACTAAGTTAACAATTTTAGTACAAAAAAGACATGTTCCGCTATGTGACAGTGTCCCCTTAACGAGGGTAAAAGAAAAAAAACAGAATCCGTTAGTCGCCTCTTACGACATGCTGGATTGCATCGGGTATATTCTTTCTCGTCTCCACCAATATATTCGAGACGCCCCCTAACCCGCAGGGGTAGGATAGACTAATCTGACAAAGGGCCGCGCTAACTGTCATGTTCCAGAATTAACGAGACCTCGCTACCTGACACACTCGGGCATGACAACTTTCTCTTTTTCACGTCCCGCTTTTTTTGTGTGTGTTTACACTAACGCTTTTATTTTGTAAATGTCCGCCGATTTTGTTGTTGTTGATTTTTTTTAAATAAAATTGCGGTTTTTTTAAGGTAATAATTCTATTTGTATATACTCATAGACGGTCTCAATATCGTCGCCTCCCGGTCATGCAGCAAGTGTATAAAAATCCGACTGCATTCCCAGATGGTCTCAACGATAAGTAAATAAACGGCCGTAACCGGTGTATACATTTTAATAAAAATTACAAGGGAATTGACGCTTTAGTTTGTTGTAATCACTTTGCTTATTTTTCATGGAATAATTGTTACTAAGTCAATCTAAAAGCCCCCCTTTTTATTTTATTATATTACTCTTCATACGTCCAAAAACGAAAGCACACCGAATTTTTTTAACACAAACAGATGATGATAAAATCGCTTATCTGTGAAAAAACAACAACATTGGCGACATTTGTCTTAACACAAACAGTTCTGTTTCACGAATGCTATAGGCAAAATATAAAAGTGGTGTATTTAAAGGTAGCCCTTACGTTTAGCAACAACTTCAGTAACAATCTGCATACCCCCAATCTTGCCAAGAATTTGTTATAATGGGGGTATAAAAGAGGAAAAATATTAAAAGTATAAAGACCTTTATCAAATGACACTGAACATAACGAAATGACACTGAACATAAATAAATTGCGGTACACAACACACAATAAACGGGAAAAAACTAAATCCAATCCCCATCTCCCGATCCCATGCACTGTGATAAATTCTACTGGTGAACTAAAACGATTTGAGATTTGGAAAAAAAAACCCACACATTATCAATCTACTAAGCTAGCCTAACTGAATCTGATCCTACATTAAATTCTCTATGATCCGTTCCTTTTTTTTCCGGGGGGCCTTGTAACACAGCTCCGTCATCTATACTGAGTATTATATATTAAAAAAAAACCCGACTTAATCTAATCTAATTTTCTATGACCCGCTCCCTCCCTGGTTTTCTTCACTCTTTTTTTTTCTTTTCTTTAATTTGCCAAGCACATCATTGTGGGGCTTTTAATCAAAAAATATTCAAGCATCCGTCTACAACGTATCCTCATTCATCCTTCAACATTTACACAACACTGAAATATCTCAATGCTAATTCATATCCTAACATCACATTCAAATCAATAGGTCTACCATATCTATACTTACTGATACACATTTTTGAAATGAGCAAAATATGATTAATAATTTTGTTTATGGGGGTTTGCACTTCTGGAGAGTATCCAAACAATACATCTTTTTCTGTTAATATAATATTTTCTCCCGTATTAACAAATATACATCTAACATTTTCCCAAAACAATTTCATTTTACTACATTTCCAAAAGAAGTGTTCAATATAATCAATTTCATTACAAAGACTACATAAACTATTTTCTTTTAACTTCATTTTATGCAATAAAATATTTGTGGGATAAATATTATGTAAAATTTTCCATTGGAGTAACTTTAATCTTTCTTCGCTTGTACATGCACTTGCCAGGACCCAATACTTTTCGTCAATGCAAATGTTATATTTGTGGGACCAACATTTTACAGCGCAGGGTTCACTGGCTTTGGATTGCGTTAATATCGCACGAAATTTCTTCGGGGAAGGGTTATTTAGCATGCCCTGAAAATAGGTCGCAGGATGCTCGTCACCCGCGTCTGTGTTGTCCCGCAGTGCTCGCGCGCAGAGGGCCGTGTGCAAAGCGTTGTACTCAAACAGCCTTGTGGCGCTATATCCGACAATGGCACAAATATGTTGAAATGACACAATATTGTCGTCTATCCCATATCCATACATCACGTACACAATTCACACCGGCTTCAATCCATTTATCAAAACACAACACATTCTTTCTAAAAATAATATCTGCATTATTCCAAAAACATTGATCAAGAATACTTTCTTTTTGAACAGGAAATAAATATCTGTTCTCAATCCATATTTTTAAAACTTGTTGCCAAAATTTTGATTTAACTCTGGTCAGACCAATAAACTGTTTTGGTTTGGCAGTTGATTTAAAGCAGCTCAGCTGGCTTCCGAGAACCTCATAATAATGTCTTGGGATCAATTGCCAATTTGCAAAATCGGTTTGTTGTAACCTGGCTGCCCAACATAACAAAAAGGATGTCTGCATATCATGCATATTTATCATGTTAATACCGCCTATTTCTATGTTACTACATACAACTGTTCGTTTCACCTTTTCAAAAGCTTTACTATTTGAGTACTTCCGTTTCCACAAAAATTTAAAAAGGATAGTATTTAATCTATCAAGCACTTTTGCCGGTGCAGAGAGTGCCTGCAAAACATATACAAACTGGGATATCAAAAAAGTTTTAATTATACACAATTTACCACTAATGCTTTAAATTTCGTTTTGACCACATTCCAACAATTCTTTCAATTCTATCAAACCGTACTGACCAATTCTCTTCAATGTCAGAAGCAGCGATATCGTTTCTAAATATTATACCCAAAATTTTTAACTGTTTTTTCCATCTTATATTACAGTATTGCTCAAGACTGTTCTTCATGGATCCTAGCCACATTGCCTCTGTTTTATTTTCATTCAGATGTATAAATTTGAAATACATGAAAACTGTTTTACTATTAACAGTACTTGTTGGAGATCGTGTTTATCTTTAAGGAACATTGTTACGTCGTCTGCATACATTGCCAATTTTAAAATATATTCCAAATTGGTTTTTAAATGAAATGACGGGAATTTTAATCCTTTTATATTCGGGTCACTGCGTATCTTAATGGCTAAAAGTTCAAGGCCAAGGACAAAGGCCATCGGTGAAAAATTACATCCCTGACGAATTCCGGTTAATACATCGAATTCCTCAGAGATCCATCCCATGTAATTGATGCAACTTGTGGTATTATTCGTTAACATTTTTACGGAATTCAAAAAGTTATCACCGAAACCAAATTTTCTAAATGCCCAATACATATAATCTTTAGAAATTGAGTCAAAAGCACGTGAAAAGTCAAGGGCAAGTAAAATGCCTGGTTCGTTTTTCTGATTCATAAGATCTGTTACGTCATCAATCAATCGAATAACATCGCTTGATTTTCTCCCTTTAATAAAACCGACTTGATCTTCTGAGATAATATCAGTAATGACAGATGCGAGGCGAATTGCTAAACACTTTGCAATTATTTTGTAGTCAGTATTTGTTAGCGAAATTGGTCTCCAATTGATTAGGCTGTCCCGTGGTAAATCTTTTCCTTTGTGGAGTAAGGAAATAACTGCTCTTTTTTGTGTAGTCGACATCTCACCGACTTGAAAGGATGTTTGTAGAGAATTGAAAACCATCGTCTTTAGGCTCGGCCAAAAAAACTTCACGAAACTAGCTGTAAGCCCGTCCAAACCTGGTGATGATCCGTTCCTTAATAACTGTAATGCTCTGCCAATTTCTTCAATAGTAAATTCACGGTCCATGTCAACTTTCTGTTCTTGTGTTAACTGTGGAATATTTAGTCCATCAACTTCACGTTCAGCTTTATTTTCGTCAAAATCAATATTTTTTCCAAATACATCGTGGTAAAATTTTGTTTGTTCTTTCATTATTTCTTCTTGTGATGTAATCATATTCCCGGAATCATCCATTAATTTGTCCATTATCTTAACGTTTGCTCTTACCTTTTCGAGATTCAAGAAGTAGCGAGTGTTTTTCTCACCCTGTTCAATAAATCTTTCTCGAGATCTTACTTGTGCACTCTTTGCTTCTTGAATATTGAATATTTCAAGTTTGCGCTTTAAATTTTCTCTTTGTGTTAACAGATCCTGATTTTTTGTATCAACTGACAATTTCTTGTCTGTTTCGTTAAGTTGATTTTGCAACATAGATTTATTATCAATGTTTTGCTTATGTTTATTTTTACTAAATCGTATGCAGAATTCCCTTATCTGAATTTTACAGAAATCCCATTTGTCGTGGGGGTTGTCCTCGGAATGATCATTTATATATTGTTCCAAAAACACATTCATTTGCTCAACAAACTCAGAATCACACAAAAGGCTGTCATTAAATTTCCAATACGAAGGACCTCTTACTATATGTGTTAAATTATAATACATAACTACCATTCTGTGGTCGGTTTGTGCAACTGATTGTATTTTACAATTATTAGAACGGTTCAATACGGCATCACATGCTAAAATATAATCGAGTCTCCTCGCAATAAAAGGTGTCTTGCGAGACCACGTAAACTCTTTATCTTCTGCATGAAACAAACGCCATACATCATTCAAACCTTGTTCATTCAATAAACTCTTAAAATTGTTTACGTCTATTTCACAATGTTTTCCTCCACTTATAATGTCCAAATTATTGTCCAGCACACAATTAAAATCTCCGCAAACTATTTTTCTAACATCGTTTTTTCCATTCATATAATTCATGAGAAACTTATAAAATGTTCTTCTTTCATTAACAGTTGTCGGACTGTAAACATTGATATATACAGAATTTCATCATCTAAGTGAACCTTAAGTTCCTGTACTCTTTTAGATTTCTCAACACACGTAACATCATACGGAAAATTCTTTCGGACCAAAATCATTTGGCCCAGGCTGTGGTTCGTTGCAGATGAATAAAATAATTTCCCTCCCCATTCTCTTTCCCATTGATCAACATCTGCCTCTGTAACATACGTCTCCTGTAAACAGACGATATCAATTTGTTGTTTTCTTAAATTATAAAAAAAAGTTTTTCGCTTTGTTTTGTTTCGTAAACCATGAATGTTTACAGAAGAAATAGATAAGGCCGCCATGGCAAACACGAGCTAGCATTGCAAGTAAATTCGTCGTCCGTCGGTCGTAAAGTCCGTGGGGCATCGCAGGGTCAGAATCCGTCAGGTCAGTCGTGGTGCACGGGGCTGAGTCAGCCCCACACACTGGCAGGAGTGTTCTCTTCTCTATGAGTGTCACGTTCAGGGTCATCCCTGTCTTGGTCACACACTGCCTTCGTGGCAGCGCCACAGTCAAGGCGTTTCAGTTTGTTTGCACTGTTTTCATGGTCGAGGGATTCCCTGTCTCTCTTCGTTGATAACGACCTCGACCTTTCAAAGGGTAAAGTCGCCTGATGTGTTCGGCCTTTGCGTGTGTTTGCCTTAGTCGAGTTGTGTAATGGGACTTGCTTGGGTACTGCGATGGCTTGGGAAGTGGAATTCCCCTCAGAAGGGGGTTGGCTGTCATCACCGTCAGGGTTGGTCTGTGCAGCAGTATCTTCCACAACTTCGGTGCCGATCACGGGTTCCTGTGCTGCAGTTTCGTCGACACGAAGTGGTCCGCACGCTGGGTCTCCCCTCTTGTGGCCGGGATTCCCACACTCCCGGCAGATGACGTCATTAGGGCAGGTGGGCGTGTCGTGACCTAGTTGTAAACACCGGCCACAAGACGTGTTGTGAGGATTCCTGGCAGCCTTCTGCTCCTGATGGAAGATGGAGGCAGTGAAGACACCAAGGGATACCCTCTCCGTCAGAGGGCGATCTGGAACTTCAACGTACATGAATCGTCTGCCTGTCAACCAGCGGGTAAGTCCACCATTCTCGTCTCTCGCCCGTTCCATAAATAGCTCTGAGCGAGGCTTCACCCCGAGCTTTGTCAACATAGCGTTGATGTCCTGGTTGCTCAAAGAGATGGGCAGGTTGCCGACTGTAACTTTCGTCGTTTTGATCTCTCTTTCGCCATCTCTTAATCTATACGGGCCTGTGCCACAATTTGTCACGGCCTCTCCTGCTCGGCCGGCGTCAGAGGATCCTCCGATGTCGGACGCTGAGGAGCAAGGTGTCATCTCTCCACGGCGTTAATCTGATGACCGCCTCTCTCTTCTCACTGATTTTCATCGTTTTTACGTGCTCAGCCATCTTTTTGGAATTCTGATCACCAGCAACGTCAGAAAAGAAACACACAACAATGATTCTTAGAGCATTTTACTATGCTCGAGGGTATAGTGTCTCTCATATAGTGTAGAGCAATGACACGGGAGGTGAGTTCGAAGTATAGCTTGCCCACCGTGACAAATGAATCATTAGACAAATCCTGTTTATAAGCCAGTTAATCCCGTTAAAGCTAAAAGACAAAGGGTGCTATGACAAGTAAATCTAGTTAACTCAACAGACCAAGGGGCGCTATCAGGCATGGGAATTGAAAATTGTAAAAAAGGCGTAACATTTTTAACTGAAGACGCGAAGCGTCAAGTCGACGGCGCGAAGCGCCTAGCCTTACTAGGGGGGTCCGGGGGCATGCCCCCCCGGAAATTTTTTTCTCCAAAGAACCCAGATGGTGCAATCTGGTGTCATCTGAGCTCCAAGTTTGCCATTAAATTCTGTTTTTAGAATCAGAGTTTTTAGTACCAATTTTTGATTTTTTGAAGAAAAAAAATATATACATGTATTATATGGTTGAAATTTGTTAAAAAATTGATCTGTTGAGACAAACAGGAAAATGTAACTTGTAACACAATCTGGTTTACTTTCAAACATAAAAGTTACAAAGGCTCACCAATAAGAATTGCCTACTTAAGTTACTTTCCCATGATCTCTTACAAGGAGTTTAAAAAAAAAGTATAAAAAAAAGAAGAAGAAAATAAGGCTCAACGCATAGATTTTTCTTCGATTTGTGGGTTAGCGGTTTGGGTACCAGCCCACCTCCAACCCTTGCTTAAATTTGGTAAATATAGTTCGAAGATTACGAATACGATCAGCACAGTGACATTCGAATGGAGAAAAACTGAAACAGATGCGTAAAGTTCAGATCTAGAGCGGTGTTCTTCGCTTGACTTGAGCCAAAATCTGTTCTTCTTCTGCCGTATAAAATCGAAGGAAAATCAAACAATTCAGGAGCACTGTGCCTTACTTGAGCATAAAAAAACCCACCTGGCAAACGTTGATTGTCCTTCAGAGAAGAGCACGTTTCAATGTGCTTCTTCCTGCGGAGATGCCAGTAACAGTTAGTAGGTGTTGCAGACGATGCACCATGCTGAACCACGGACATCAATTTTTCTAAAACGGGTGCCGACGCGCTCTTTGTCTCTATTCACTTCCACAACAGCCGACACCCACTCCCATTTCCATTTGTTCGCGCATCCAGTGTCATCGAATCTTTGACCATGTTTTACAACACGCGCGATCGACATTTTCACTGTACTGGTACACTGCGTTCAATGCTGTCGCGTGCCCGCGAATCCTATAGCGTGCCCGCGAATCAACAGCGAGCTGTTTCACTCAAAGTTCAAGTAACTGAGGCGGGCGGTAGCAGTGCGTAAACAAAGTACGGACAGTTTTCGCGGGCTTTTGCGCTAAGACAAAAGTAACCGGTGCTTTTTGACTCACATGCGAAGCAAAAGTGAGTCTATGTATTCACCCGAGTCGTCCGTCCGTCCGTCCGGAAAACTTTAACGTTGGATATTTCTTGGACACTATTCAGTCTATCAGTACCAAATTTGGCAAGATGGTGTATGATGACAAGGCCCCAAAAAACATACATAGCATCTTGACCTTGCTTCAAGGTCAAAGTCGCAGGGGCCATAAATGTTGCCTAAAAAACAGCTATTTTTCATATTTTTCCCATTTTCTCTGAAGTTTTTGAGATTCAATACCTCACCTATATATGATATATTGGGCAAAGTAAGCCCCATCTTTTGATACCAGTTTGGTTTACCTTGCTTCAAGGTCAAGGTCACAGGAGCTCTTCAAAGTTGGATTGTATACATATTTTGAAGTGACCTTGACCCTGAACTATGGAAGATAACTGTTTCAAACTTAAAAATTATGTGGGGCACATGTTATGCTTTCATCATGAGACACATTTGGTCACATATGATCAAGGTCAAGGTCACTTTGACCCTTATGAAATGTGACCAAAATAAGGTAGTGAACCACTATAAGTGACCATATCTCATGGTAGAAAGAGCCAATAAGCACCATTGTACTTCCTATGTCTTGAATTAACAGCTTTGTGTTGCATGACCTTGGATGACCTTGACCTTGGGTCAAGGTCACATGTATTTTGGTAGGAAAAATGTGTAAAGCATGTGAGTCGTATGGGCTTTGCCCTTCTTGTTTTGTGTGCTTCCCCCCTTTATTTTTTCGGCGGACACTTTTGCTTTTCCGGCGGAACAAACAAAAATGTCGGCGGAAATCCGCCGTTCGGCGGACAATTCCCATGCCTGGCTATACCGTCATGTTGCAGAATTACCAGGACCTATGGATGCTAATGGACACAATAATATAGCTAACACAACAATGTGTATACACTTGACAAACTCTCGTCAAATCCACTATCACTAACCCCTCCCCAACAAAGACTCGTGAAACTCGTGACATGAATACAGCTTGACATAAGGCCGAGGCGGGCGGGTTGTGCCGACCCGTGTCATGATGGTGGGAGACTGTGTCTGTGTTTGTGTCTGTGTGTGTGTGTGTTTGTGTCTGTGTGTGCGCGCGTGTGAATAGATAAAGCTTGTAACAAATACTAAATCTGTTCTTTTACTGCCGACAGTATTGCCAGTTAGGAGAACACAGTGCTCTACTATCATAACTAAATAGCGGCCTAAACCAGTTCCCTTTTGTTACAAAAAACAACACACGCACACACAAACTGAACACCAATCCAGTGCATCACACTTGCAATGACAACGATGTAACTCAATCACAACACTCACTCTCGGAAGCTATTCAAAGTAACCTGTGTACATTTAATTGGATCATCCTAAAAACAAGCACTCCGTGAGTTCTAAGGTAAGGCCGCCAGCATTTGTATTTACTATCGCCTTCCATTGTCAGCGTGGTTTTTTTTACGAGTTAGCTAGAGGCCAGGCAGAGATGAGTATAAGCTACTAAAGCTAGATTGTTAGTTTGGATTTCAAGAATATTAAGAAGTGAACTTACGTGTACAAAATGCCCCTGTCTAGCGCAGTTGCAACAATAGACTCTTGAGTTCACAGATTTCTCCTTTTGCACCAACTTCTCTGAAGTTGTGACCTGAAAATTGAGAACAAACAACATTGATTAAACCAAGAAGTCTCTTCTTGGCCCCCCTCTTACTAAATAAAACCTCTGATGCTAAAAGCAAAACAAAGTTCGAGTAGACATCATAATGCAAATAATGTAGCCATGTAAACATTCAGTCGCTTCTCCAGTACGTCTCTCAGAAACCGACAAAGAATTTGTGAGAACGAAGTTTGTCTCGGTGACTTCGTCATTACAGCAGGAACAAATTACTCGTAGGCTCTGCATGTATCATGGGTATTGTATGTCATCAAGAGAAAAATAGCAGAATTCCATTGATGCAAGAAACATTCCAATCATGTATAAACCGGCACGGTTGGCCTAGTGGTAAGGCGTCCGCCCCGTGATCGGGAGGTCGTGGGTTCGAACCCCGGCCGGGTCATACCTAAGACTTTAAAATTGGCAATCTAGTGGCTGCTCCGCCTGGCGTCTGGCATTATGGGGTTAGTGCTAGGACTGGTTGGTCCGGTGTCAGAATAATGTGACTGGGTGAGACATGAAGCCTGTGCTGCGACTTCTGTCTTGTGTGTGGCGCACGTTATATGTCAAAGCAGCACCGCCCTGATATGGCCCTTCGTGGTCGGCTGGGCGTTAAGTAAACAAACAAACAATCATGTATAACCCGGGAAAACGCATATGTATGAAGTCTAAACTTATAACACTAAAAGCACGGGCAGCAATTATAATTTTTCTAGTTCACATTATTATAAATAGCTAATAAAAACACTTTAGGAAACAATCATCCCCCGAAAAAGGGAGAATGGCTGCCTGAATGGCCAAACAAAAAAGATCACACACGTAAAAACCCTCTCGCATAACATATGAATGTACGGGGGAGTTGCAACCCATGAATGCAGAACAAGTTGAAGACAACAACCAGACACAAACACGCAGCAACAGACACAAACATACCAACTGGCAAAGTCTGAGGCAGTAGACCATGTTCAGAAATAACTCTGTCATGATTTCCAAGCGTTGTGGAAGACTTCCATTACAAATAATGCCACCACGCAGGAGGACTGCCTTTATAAGTTTTGCACAAGACAGTGTTTTAAAAACTTCATTAAATTTCAAAGAATAGATAAACAGAGGACTCTCTGTGATGGTTGATTTGGGTTATTTCCACAGAGTTATTCCCTTGTTTGTGTATGAGGTGAACGTTACTAGGGGACCAGACAGCGCTTCTTGACAACTGTGTTTCCAACACTCAAGAGAGGTAGGCCCCTTTCTTTCTTTATTTGGTGTTTAACGTCGTTTTCAACCATTCAAGGTTATATCGCGACGGGGGAAGGGGGGAGATGGGATAGGGGAAAGGGAGGAGATGGGATAGGTAGGCCCCTGAAAGGCTTTGATTTAATTAATTACCATACTTGTGGTGTGTTTTCGAGCAAATCGTGCCGTGCGCTTCCAACACTCGAGAGAAATAGCGCCCTGAAGGGCATTCACTCACTTTGATTTAATTAATTACCATACTTGTGGTGTGTTTTCGAGCAAATCGTGCCTTGCGCTTCCAACACTCGAGAGAAATAGCGCCCTGAAGGGCATTCACTCACTTTGATTTAATTAATTACCATACTTGTGGTGTGTTTTCGAGCAAATCGTGCCATGCGCTTCCAACACTCGAGAGAAATAGCGCCCTGAAGGGCATTCACTCACGTTGATTTAATTAATTACCATACTTGTGGTGTGTTTTTGAGCAAATCGTGCCGTGCGCTTCCAACACTCGAGAGAAATAGCGCCCTGAAGGGCATTCACTCACTTTGATTTAATTAATTACCATACTTGTGGTGTGTTTTCGAGCAAATCGTGCCGTGCGCTTCCAACACTCGAGAGAAATAGCGCCCTGAAGGGCATTCACTCACTTTGACTTAATTAATTACCATACTTGTGGTGTGTTTTCGAGCAAATCGTGCCGTGCGCTTCCAACACTCGAGAGAAATAGCGCCCTGAAGGGCATTCACTCACTTTGACTTAATTAATTACCATACTTGTGGTGTGTTTTCGAGCAAATCGTGCCGTGTGCGTCTAGCACAGTACAGTAGATTCCTTATTCTTCAAATTTGTCAAATTTGCCAGAAACTAGCTCCCTTCAAACAGTCTGACCAATACCATCCATTCAACACACCAGTGGGGACAAACAAACAAACTCACCGTGGCATGATACTGTCGCCAGTGGCGGTCTGGGCAGTGCTGAAATGAAGAAAAATATTCAACAAGGTGAGTAAAAGTGTCAACATTTCAGGATGAATAAACTAGGGGGAGAAGCATTTAGAACATAAAACAAGGTTAGATTAGAGCTACATGTATTTCAATGTCCACACAGAAATAAATACTGTTGTACAACCAAGCTACAAAATATACATACTTCTTTTGCTGGCCCCGTCCAATAGTTTTGACATGTAAGAGTTCTGGTTAAATTTTTTTAGCCAGGACATTTGGACCTATGCATTTTTTTTAATCCAGGTCCAACTGACCTACAGAGGAACCCCCCTTTTAAGACCCCCAAATTTAAGAATTATTCCCTAATAGTGAGTAATACAGTTTTAATTTAAGACTTTTTTTCTTCTTAATTCTTTGTTCATAACCTCTGTAAATTAACCTCCATTTAAGACTCCCTCCTTTTTAAGACCTGATTTTTTCCCGATTTTTGGAGGTCTTAAAGTTTAACACTTAATTGTTCTCTCAGTCTGGGAACAACATTGCACTGTATTGAAAACTAAGCATACAAAATGATACATTCAGTCACAGGAGCTTGTATCCAATCGCCGGTCACTTGCCGGCACAACTCAAACCAAACCTTGACACATACCTCTCCGCTGTGTCCCCTCATTCTACAGCAAGCACACAAGTCACGGGGACCGTGCTGTTTGGTGTGGATGTCATCTGGTCGAGTGGAATTCATCTTCTTGGCACGTGATCTATAATCTGGTTCTGAGTCCGAGTCGAATTTCTTGTGGCGTCCGTTGAAGCGAGACCAACCTGCTGACAAAGAATGTGTTCTATTGAAATGTTACACACATATATAAAAGCATATACGCACACATGAATGCACACATACACAGCACCGCTACAATCACAAACCAACCACAAACAACTTGCTTTTACAAGGAATAAATCTTTAAACACAATTATTTTTTAACACAGAAAACTTTCTTTATTACAATCCCAATCATGTATAACCCGGAAACATTATTATAAATAACTAATATAAACACTTTAGAAAACAATCATCCCCCGAAAAGGGAGAATGGCTGCCTGAATGGCCTAACAAAAAAGATTACACACGTAAAAACCCTCTCGCATAAAATATGAAGAATATTAAATTATCTCAAGTGAATTTATACACCACTTTACAGTTCCAGCGCTTACATGGAATGAAGAAGAAAACCTGAAAAGGAGGAAAAACAAACACTCCAAAAAATGATCTGCGCATGCGTTCAAAACAACCAAACAAGTCGCGTAAGGCGAAAATACAATATTTAGTCAAGTAGCTGTCGAACTCACAGAATGAAAAGCGAACGCAATGCAACGCAGCAAGACCGTATACTCGTAGCATCGTCAGTCCACCGCGCATGGCAAAGGCAGTGAAATTGACAGGAAGAGCGGGGTAGTACTTGCGCTGAGAAGGATAGCACGCTTTTCTGTACCTCTCTTTGTTTTAACTTTCTGAGCGTGTTTTTAATCCAAACATATCATATCTATATGTTTTTTGGAATCAGGAACCGACAAGGAATAAGATGAAAGTGTTTTTAAATTGATTTCAAAAATTTAATTTTGATAATAATTTTTATATATTTAATTTTCAGAGCTTGTTTTTAATCCGAATATAACATATTTATATGTTTTTGGAATCAGCAAATGATGGAGAATAAGATGAATGTAAATTTGGATCGTTTTAGAAAAAAATAATTTTTTTTACAATTTTCAGATTTTTAATGACCAAAGTCATTAACTAATTTTTAAGCCATCAAGCTGAAATGCAATACCGAAGTCCGGGCTTCGTCGAAGACTACTTGACCAAAATTTCAACCAATTTGGTTGAAAAATGAGAGCGTGACAGTGCCGCCTCAACTTTCACGAAAAGCCGGATATGACGTCATCAAAGACATTAATCAAAAAAATGAAAAAAACGTTCGGGGATATCATACCCAGGAACTCTCATGTCAAATTTCATAAAGATCGGTCCAGTAGTTTGGTCTGAATCGCTATACACGCACGCACACACGCACACACATACACCACGACCCTCGTTTCGATTCCCCCTCGATGTTAAAACATTTAGTCAAAACTTGACTAAATGTAAAAAATTTAGCAGAAGTGCAATGCCAAGGCATTGCATACCCCCAGCGAAGGACAAATCCTCTCTCTCTTTTTACATTTAGTCAAGTTTTGACTAAATGTTTTAACATAGAGGGGGGAATCGAGACGAGGGTCGTGGTGTATGTGTGTGTGTGTGTGTGTGTGTGTGTGTGTGTGTGTGTGTTGAGCGATTCAGACTAAACTACTGGGCCGATCTTTATGAAATTTGACATGAGAGTTCCTGGGTATGATATCCCCGGACGTTTTTTTTTATTTTGTTCGATAAATACCTTTGATGACGTCATATCCGGCTTTTTGTAAAGGTTGAGGCGGCACTGTCACACCCTCATTTTTCAATTAAATTGATTGAAATTTTGGCAAAGCAATTTTCGATGAAGGCCGGGGTTTGGTATTGCATTTCAGCTTGGTGGCTTAAAAACTGATGAGTGAATTTGGTCATTAAAAATCGGAAACTTCTAATTAAAATTATTTTTTTATTAAACGATCCAAAAACAATTTCATCTTATTCTTCGTCATTTTCTGATTCCAAAAACATATACATATGTTATATTTGGATTAAAAACAAGCTCTGAAAATTAAAAAAAAAAAAATTGTGATCAAAATTAAATTTTCGAAATCAATTTAAAAACACTTTCATCTTATTCCTTGTCGGTTCCTGATTCCAAAAACATATAGATATGATATGTTTGGATTAAAAACACGCTCAGAAAGTTAAAACGAAGAGAGGTACAGTAAAGCACAGCGCAATCGCTACCGCGCCAAACAGGCTCGTCACTTTCGCTGCCTTTTACACTAGCGGCGGACTACGTTCAGTTTCATTCTGTGAGTTCCACAGCTTGACTAAATGTAGTAATTTCGCTTACGCGACTTGTTTTCTCTCTCTCTCTCTCTCTCTCTCTCTCTCCCTCTCTCTCTCTCTCTCTCTCTCTGTCTCTCTCTCTCTCTCTCTCTCTCTCTCCAGGGGTGTACCTTAACTTTTTTTGCTACCGGCCAGGGGGGCCGGTAAGTCAAAAATTGAACCGCCCCCCCCAAAATCCCAACCGGCCCCCAACCTGCCGGGATTTCTTACAACCGCCCCAGCGGCTCGTCGCGTGCTAACCACATACACAAAAGACGTACATTCATACTTATAATGCATACATGTGGATTTGCACTACTAATAACTACCACAAACACACACAAAACTTGATGACTAAAGTGCTATGTTTTAATATAATGATAATTAACCTTGTTTTTATAAAGAATTTAAAATAAAAGCCGCCACAAAGAAACAAGAAATCAAAACCACATTCACACCCTGTCACACAATCACACACTAAACCTCACTTTATGTACCTTTATGTACCTTTATGTACCCCCTACCACACAATTTACAAAGTAATTTACTATGGATCTCTACTTACCACATAAACACACACGGCAAAAGAGTAAATCAGCATTTTTTTTTAATTTAAATTATGTTTTTTGTTGTGTAAAACCAAGTATAACAAGTCGCGTAAGGCGAAAATACAATATTTAGTCAAGTAGCTGTCGAACTCACAGAATGAAACTGAACGCAATGCCATTTTTCAGCAAGACCGTATACTCGTAGCATCGTCAGTCCACCGCTCATGGCAAAGGCAGTGAAATTGACAAGAAGAGCGGGGTAGTAGTTGCGCTAAGAAGGATAGCACGCTTTTCTGTACCTCTCTTTGTTTTAACTTTCTGAGCGTGTTTTTGATCCAAACATATCATATCTATATGTTTTTGGAATCAGGAACCGACAAAGAATAAGATGAAAGTGTTTTTAAATTGATTTGGACAATTTAATTTTGATAATAATTTTTATATATTTAATTTTCAGAGCTTGTTTTTAATCCGAATATAACATATTTATATGTTTTTGGAATCAGCAAATGATGGAGAATAAGATAAACGTAAATTTGGATCGTTTTATAAATTTTTATTTTTTTTTACAATTTTCAGATTTTTAATGACCAAAGTCATGAATTAATTTTTAAGCCACCAAGCTGAAATGCAATACCGAAGTCCGGGCTTCGTCGAAGATTACTTGACCAAAATTTCAACCAATTTGGTTGAAAAATGAGGGCGTGACAGTGCCGCCTCAACTTTCACGAAAAGCCGGATATGACGTCATCAAAGACATTTATCAAAAAAATGAAAAAAACGTTCGGGGATTTCATACCCAGGAACTCTCATGTCAAATTTCATAAAGATCGGTCCAGTAGTTTAGTCTGAATCGCTCTACACACACACACACACACACACACACACACACACACACACACACGCACACACGCACAGACAGACACACATACACCACGACCCTCGTTTCGATTCCCCCTCGATGTTAAAATATTTAGTCAAAACTTGACTAAATATAAAAAGAGAAAAAGCCTAACGGGTTTGAGATTTCTGTTTCTGCAACTTGACATGTGCAAGTTATCCAGAGAGGGTGAATACAGCGAATAAAATTTTTTGAGCGCTCTAGCTAGCGCCGTTAGTTTTTCAGAACAGAAGGTGGTCCATATTAGGAGCCGGTCCAAATTAGGAGCAATTCACACACACACACACACACACACACACACACACACACACTACTGCTCACCTTTGTAACTTCAGCAGGACCGACGACGCACTGCAGATTATACCAGCCCGCTACACGTTACAACAATGAAAGCAAATGAAGGTTCCACACCGTCAGTTGCCTTTTTATTTACACGACAGACTCCCTCTTCAGCGCAATGGCAACAAAACTATCAATCAAAATATCATCAGGCGAATAACGCTCTTCCCCACCCCTAACTACAGCAATCTGATTGGAGCTCTACACGAGGCCGCCTGTGATTGTGGCTCTGACTCTTCAGACACCGCTGTTCTCTAGCGCTACGAAGACATCCTCGTATCACGGTCCGATGGACAAAAAGACAATACGCCTATCATAGCTTGTGGTCACGTCATCATAGCCTGTGGACCCAATCTTGTTCACGGTTATACCCGAAAGCTGACGCGCGTCAATGCACTCAAATGTCAAGAGTGCTGTACTGAAACGCTTCGCAACTCCCCCAACACCTGTGAGCAATCTAGTGTCTGCTGTTTGCCTCGCAAACATGCCAAAGCTGTCTGGTAAAATGTTGCACCTTCTTGTTATGACGCTATGGGCGAGGATTGACATTTCAGGACGCCGTTGTGTAATTGAGAGTATTTAGGCATGTATTCTCACGGTTCAATATCACATCTTGTTCTCATTAGCCTCGATACATGCCAAGTTGTTATTTTGCAGATAAGTTCACGTTGCTGTGGGCTAGACATTTGCATTTTTATGAAGCCGTAGTGTCCGACAGAAAAGGCTGTCACCTTTAGTTTGTTGTAACAGCGAGCAATTAGGTTTTGGATTAAAAAGTTCAATGAAAGCGTCGAACAAGTCAGTATACTTTTGATAACACCACATCGTAACCAAACATCAAAGTTGCCCCCCCCCCTGTGTGTGTGTGTGTGTGTGTGTGTGTGCGTGTGTGTGTGTGTGTGAGTGTGTGCATACGTGTGTGTGTGAGTTGTGGTTGTGCCTTCAGGCAGGCGGGCCGGCGGGCGTGTGCATGTCAGTGTGTCCGCGCGTCTGTCCGTGTATATGTGTGCGTGCGTGCATAAGTGTTTGTGTGTGCTTGTGTCTTTGTCTCTGTGTCCGTTGTTTTAAATGTGAGAAATATAACTTTGGAGAAATAGTGACAGACAAACGGGGACAGCAGCCATTAAAGTGACAGTTGGCGTCCATTTTAGCAATGCGTAACGCTCCTGTACATCGCGACTTTGTTCGTTTACCTGTCTGTTTGTTTATCTGTATGTATGGATGTGTGGGAGACACTCAAATGTTATGTTCATTGAGTCTGACAAATAATGAAATTGTTTCCAGGCGGCAATAAAGTGAGCAACTTATCTGTTGTACCTTTTCTCTGCCTTGATAACGCCATTCTTATCGTCTGACGCACCTTTCAAACAAGTCAGTGTGTAGAGTCGGCATGGCACAGATAACTACCAGATGTGAAGCTTCTTTGTTCCTTGTTTAACCTTGAATATCGTCATCACCTAATCGACCTTGTGTTTTCGGCACCTTTTCATATCTTTACGTTCCCCCCGCGCCGCTTCAGTGATTCCTCCGAAATCGATTTAAAAAACAATTGCGTCTTATTCCTTGTCGGTTCCTGATTCCAAAAACATATAGATATGATATGTTTGGATTAAAAACACGCTCAGAAAGTTAAAGCGAAGAGAGGTAAAGAAAAGCGTGCTATGCAGCACAGCGCAACCACTACCGCGCTAAACAGGCTCATCAATTTTACTGCCTTTTGTACGAGCGGCGGACTACTGTCATTGTGAAAAAATGCAGTGCGTTCAGTTTCAGTCTGTGAGTTCCACAGCTTGACTAAATGTAGTAATTTCGCCTTACGCGACTTGTTGTGTTTTGCTGAAGCACAATCCGTGCGTTGCGTAGTCTCGCCTTGCCTTTCGGCTATCTCCCTAAATTACCCCAACGATAGAACATTCTAGTCTGTGATTTCCATCAAGGTTTCAAGGTTTTATTTCGGCTTTAGGCCCATAGGGCATTTAAGCAAACAAAAATACACAGTCCGGCCTTCGTCGAAGTGTGCTTGGCCAAAATTTCAATCAATTTGATTGAAAAATGAGGGTGTGACAGTGCCGCCTCAACTTTTACAAAAAAGCCGGATATGACGTCATCAAAGGTATTTATAAAAAAAAAAAAAAAATTCCGGGGATATCATTCCCAGGAACTCTCATGTCAAATTTCATAAAGATCGGTCCAGTAGTTTGGTCTGAATCGCTCTACACACACACACGCACAGACAGACAGACAGACAGACACACACACACACACACACACACACACACACATACACCACGACCCTCGTCTCGAAAAAAAAAAAATTAAATATAAAACAAAAACATGACGAACATGTATGATAATCATTTCCCAAATAACTCTTAATGCAAGACAGATACAGACATGAAATTTTACTCACTTATCACAAATTGAGCACTAAACAGTGTGCTAATTTTACAAGAGTGTATTTTGCAGATTTGTGTGTGTGTTAATATCCTGAAATTATGACTTTTATGTGACTCTCATAGGGATGTTTACATTTGCTCTAATGGTCCAATAAAATAGCAAAATGTGCCTTTGTTGTCAATTATGCAGCACACAAAATTGTATTTGATTTCATCAAATAATTTTGTTTAGATGTGTGGGAAATAGTGACGGTATGTGTGTAAAACGCGTTTTCGAGAAAAACCAATTTGGTTTAAGATAACTTTAATATGACTGTTGTGCATGAGTCAGATGAGAATGCCTCATTTTTTGTTCCAATAATTATACACTTTGGGGCAAAATAAATGCTCACCTAATCTACTCATGGGCCCCAGCAAGGTAAAATTTCTCCCGATTCTCATTATGTCCTGCTCTCATATGCGCGGATCTTCCTGGCAAACTTTGCGGCGTCAGATGCTTGAATCTGTGCTCCTCTCACACGATTTCTTTCAATTTGCTGGAAACACAGTCTTGTCCATTTGCCTACACCCAGTCCAAGTTTTTCAAACACAGCAAAGCGTCCACAATCTCCATCATTGAAGACAATGGTGGCATCATCCACAGCCGGTCTAATCCTCTTCTTGCCGACAAAGATGGTCTTGGGGCGGCACCGCTGCCATATTACATTGTGAAATGACTCATTTGTATTTTGTGAGCCACCATGTAGACACTTTCTGAGAAGAGAATCCTGTGACAGAGTTTCAAACACTGGCTGGATGGCATCAGTCACATAACCAGGAAGAGCATTCTTGTCTGGGTCTCCTCTGCTTGTTTTTGATGGACACCAGTTCCCACAAAAGCGATGATCCCTTCGCCTGTGACGCCAGATAGCCCAGATATCCTGCCTCATCTGGTTAATGTTTTCAACATTGTTCCTTATGGCAGCTCCATAGTGACCCTGCATTTTCAAAATTGCCCTTTTAGTCAACCCCCCTTTCCCCCCCCCCCCCAAATCCCTTTCACTGTTTTGCCATTGTTCTGGAAAGTCTGTGTCTTCGATGCGCTCACCTTGTTAGTAAAGTGGCGCCCCATACGTTTCTGAACGTGACCACAACATTCTAATTTGTTAATATCAACACCAGGATATACTGCAGGAAAAGCATTTTTCAAATTGGAGAATGTTTTACTATCCCCATCTCCAAGAAAATTGACATAACGCAGTCCATGCAACCGTTCTGAGCGACGAAACACTGACTCTGCCACTGCTGGTTCCATCGCAGCTGCTGAACCTGTGTGATTTTGGTCACATTCCCCTTTGGCTTTGTGTTCTTGCTGCCATACTTCAAAGTCTGCTCCCTGTTTTTTTCTTTTTCTGTTTTTTTTTGTTTTTTTGCAGGAGTCACAGTGATTAGAAAGGACAGCTGTGTCTAACACTTTAGAGTTCTGGCCATTCACACTGAGAACAGTGACGACACCATTTGTGACCCTCCACCACGAAATGAGTCGCATGTCACCTCGCGCGGTTCTGCGCTGTCTTAATAAAAGTCCGGGGAGTGTCTGGTAACAGTGTGAGGGTCACCTTAGTCACAGGCTTATAACTCAAACAGTTTTCGCTCTTTTCTAAAACGGTTTTCACCACTGGATAGAGCATAACAAACTCTTTAGAAAAATGTAAAAATATGAAAATCATGCAAAGGTGACATGCGACTCATTCCGTGGTGGAGGGTCACATTTTTACTCTGGAAGCCCCGTCTCTGATATGTTTCATCACAAGAGACTGTGATCTCTGTCCCTACATCAGTTCTCATTTCTGCTGCTGCCACAGACTTGCTGTCGTTTGCCACAATTCCAGGGTGTGCCGAAGAAAAATTTCCATTTTTATGTAATATTTTAATGGACAATAAAGTGCTGTTATTGTTATTGTTATTGTTATGATCTGCTGCTCATGGTTGGACCAGCTGGTGTTGTGCAAGACCCCAGGCATGTTCATGTTGCCTAAGAACTTTTTTCCGTGTGTTTTTGGTGCCTTCCTATGGCAAATATGGATACTGGAAATCGTCTGTTCACTTCATAAAACTTGTTGCACTTCTTGGAAGTAAACAGAACTGACCTACTTCCACAGTGACACTCAAAGATAAACTTGGAAGCTAGTCCTGTTCTCACCTCTGATGTCGAAGAAAGTCTGCCTGCACTGAACGGCATTTTACAGTCTGGGCAGAGAAAAGAAGAAACAAACTGTACCAACAGTTCACAATCAATGAAACGAAATCCAGTCAGATCACTGTCACTGTCACCAGGGGCGGACCTAGGGGGGGGTTCCTGGGTGCCCGGAACCCCCCCCCCCCCACCCCCCATCCGTTTGTTTTTTTTACCTTGTTATCTTCCACGAGAGGCCTCCGATTGACCTAAAAAAATAAAATTCCTTCAGCATCTGGGGGGCTTTGCCCCCCAGACCCCCCACCAGGGCTTTGCCCATGGACCCCACCGGGGCCTAGGCCCCTGGACCCCTGCTCCAATTTGGAACCCCCCCCTTATCCACAACTAGGTCCGCCCCTGGTCACTGAAACTCCATTTCTTCTTCTTCTTCTTTCAATTTTGACTCGGACGCAGTCAACTTCGGCTTGCTTTCCTCAGCCGTAGGCTCAGACGAGGTGGAGGGGGTAGCGTGCACATCGCCACCTTCAGCTTCGCTGTCACTGCTTCTCGCTGCCGATGTGGGCTCAGTTTGCTGCTGAGAAGTCCCTCTTCTGCCAGTCGGGTTCCAAGTCCGACTCTTCTTCTTGTAGGTCTTCCTTTTCTTCCCCATTCTGGTGTTTACAACTTGTTTTCACTTCGAAACACGCGCGCTCATTCTCTCTGTCTCTCACTTTCTCTGTCCCTGCCTGTCTGTCTGTCTCTCTCTCTCTCTCTCTCTTTTCAGTCTCTCTTGCCCCCCCCCCCCCCCCCGCCACCCCACCCGCATCCCACCCACCCAGTGATTTCATTCACAAGTGACTGATTCTGTACCACACACTCGACAGAACCCATATTTTTCTTCCTGTTTTTCAACAAAGACATAATGATTGTGTGTATTTCATGTGTTTCACGCGTCACTTGTCTTCCACTCTCCAGCGGAGGTGCTGACACTGACAAACCAATATTGGCAGCTAGTTCTGCTTGACCCTGTCAGGCAAGTAGGTAGAACGCCGGTAGCAGCTTTTGTTTATGTAACACCTCTCAGCTATATATGTCGCTCTTTCCCTTCTCTCTCATCACCCCCACCCCCCCATCCACCTCCTTTTTTGGACTATATATATACCAATACCTATATACATGTAATACTGTTGGCGTAGCAGAGGCCACCGAGATTTGTTTTTTTTTCCGATTCAGGACCACAGTTCTTGGACCTGTTTAAGAGAGAGAGAGAGAGAGAGAGAGAGAGAGAGAGAGAGAGAGAGAGAGAGAGAGAGAGAGAGAGAGAGAGAACTTTGAACTTTATTTATTTATTTATTTATTTATTTATAAGAGAGAGAGAGAGAGAGAGAGAGAGAGAGAGAGATTTATTTATAAGAGAGAGAGAGAGAGAGAGAGAGAGAGAGGGGGGGGGTCAAACAGACAGACAGACAGACAGAGAGAGGGTGTGCGTGTCACATTATAGTGTGTGTATGTGTGTGTGTGTGTGTGTGTGTGTGTGTGTGTGTGTGCGTGTGTGTGTGTGTGTGTCTGTATGATCTGGTATTCATAAACTCTAGTTCGTACACGTGCACCCACATCCGCGCAAATGCACACACACACACGCACAAGCTCTCTCTCTCTCGTTCTCAACCACACTCACTCACACACATACACACAGTCCAACACAATCAAACAAAGTAAACAACTTCATGCGCCTCCTTCACGATAATCATAGCCATATTCCCCCTTCAAAGGGTTGACAGTCAAGGCGAGTTGCTCACGTCACGACTGACGACAAGTGGCCTATGTTTGACAAACATAACTCGTGTCAATACCCACACTTCACCCACATGCTTTGATCTGCTCGGCTCCCTGCATTAAATCGGTAGAACAACGCGATCACCACTCTGTCTTTGGCACAACCTGTAGACCGCTTTGACAAGTTCTGCTGGGCAATCTTATCTTTCTGTGAGGTTCTGCACTTTTCTGTCAGTGATTTTGGATAAATTCTTCTCTCTGCAGCTGGTGTTGCAGACCACTAAACCGTTGTCCATTTTGTGTTTGCTGGTGGTAGTGTATTTTTCTCTCTCTTTGGAGTCTGGTATTATTACCTTTCTGTAACTCCGTTACTGATGTTCTTTCTGTGGTATAGATTTTGATGCCTTGCTTAATACAGATTTCTGAATACACCTTCAAATCGCCACACCGGTTTTAATTTTGTGCCAAACTTTGGTTGGCGCGATTGAGATTTGAAAAATCAGTTTTTATCTTCTTTTTTTTAAGGTAAATCTGTTTGGTGGTACAGATTCTGATACCTTATTTGCTAAGGCTAGTGTGCAAAACTGCTTCCGAACCGTTATCAATTGTGTGTGATGGCGTCGTGTTGGTGATTTAATTGTTTCAGCCACTGATAGTATTGATCGGGCTGGATAATTAAACGGTGCCACAGTATGGACTAGGTTTACATCGGCGGGTGTGTTTTTTTATTTATTTATTTTTTTTTTTATCTCAGTAGGATTGGTGCCAGTTCGCATCCGGGAGAGAACCCGTGAACCAAATGGAGTGTACGTGAGAGGTAAGTCGTGATTGTTTCTGTTTTGTAATGAAGTGACTTTAGATATCGTCCATAAATATATATTTAAAACTATATGCCTCTGTTAGTCTGTAATTGTTTTCTTTTCCTGAAGATGTTGTGTGGTAGGCCTATATCGCAGGATTTTTCTCTCCACTGACAAAATTTCGACAATTTCAAATTGTCCTCACACACACACACACACACACACACACGCACGCACACGCACGCACAGAGACACACACACAAAACACACACACAAACAAACACGCACACACACAAACACACACACTTGATTTGAGACAGTGTACGTCTTGTCTGTTCACCTTTGATCGGGTGGGACGGAGTGGTCGGGTGAGCATGACTGAATATGGATCGATAATATCCATGCATATGATCTGAATGAATCACCTTGATCTCGAGCTCCCTGAATCCCAAACCACACCGACTCACACACACACACACATACCCCCCCCCCCACACACACACACACACACACACACTGTGACACACACACACACACACCGGCGCACACACACACACACACACACACACACACACACACACACACACACACACACACACACTTCAATCACTGTCCCTTCAGTCTCATTCAATTTTTATTGAAGGATTCAGGACATTTTCAATTCTGCTCGTATTGCGATGAATAAATAATAAAATTAATAGCCGGACGACATCACTGTTGTCACAAATCTATATTTTACATTTCCTTCGCACATAGCCTTTTCCTCAGCACAACTAATGAGTCTGACAATGTTTTCAATTCGCTATGCAACCGGGCTCTCAACATGTCCCTTTTGTGCCCCTGACATAAATGATGGAGCAAACGCACCGATGCTATCCGCGCGAGTTTGAGGGTGTTTGTTGTCATTCGCAACAACCCCGAAATGTCCGGCAATTTCCGTAGTCCCGAACACTTCCGAAGATGGTACACACGTTTATTTTATGTTTCAGTTCTTATGGGACTAAACCTCAAAGTGTATACGTAAATAATTATACTTAAATCATGTTTTTAAAAAGATGTGTGATAATTTGACCAAAAGTCGCTCCCAGCAGACGAGAGTAGAACGCGATCACAGATACAATATGGCGGCTCCATGACGACGGGCACGCCAGTGACGGAAGGCGCTGAAGGGGCTATTGTTGTGGCTAAATGGGGACCTCGATAATAGCCAGCCTTCCCGATACAGTGCGACAGTTTGTGTTTTCACAATGAAATGGGGAGACGTAAACCCTATGTGGACTTGGAACTCACGTTTGCACCGAAGATCAGCAAGACAAGTAAACGGATCGCTCTTCGGCTGGCCACGGAGCACTTGGAAACAAAAGGCATCCCCCGCTTCATGCAATCCACCAAGAGTAAGAAGGCACTGACCCTTGAACCCATCACTTCCGTGCCCCTCAACCATCAAGACAGCAACGACGGTCAGTCACCAGGGGTTCTGGATGCTAATGACCTGTTGGAAGCGGAACATAATGCGTTAGCGAATCGCACTTTTCTTCCCAGGCTCTCGCCCGACATGCCTAGTGTTGTTGGGCTTGCTGCTAGTGGTCTGAGCGGGGCAAAGCTGACCGTCGCTTCTGCTGCGGCTGGAGGTGAGGAAGGGATGAAGACGGTGGATTCCTTCAACAACGCCATGAGTAAGAATGCATACCAGCCTCCACGCTCTGTTCAGTTGGATGAGAATGTGTTCACCTTTAAACCCAAAGTCAGCTCTGCCAGCGCCAAGATCGCGGAGAGCCTTGGTACAGACTTTATGTCGCGTCAGCAAATGCATCTGGAGAAGCAGAAACGGCTTGTAAGTTGGACTGAATTATTTTAAAGATTTATTTTGGATGGCCTCCGGAGATATAATGGATACATATATATGCTTGTCATGCGATTATACAATTACATTGCTCGGCTGCAAGTTTTAACATCAGTCAGCCAAAAATTAACAGGCAGCTAAATGTTGGTTGTCGGTGCACAACGATGAAACTTGTCATTGTTTCAATAGCAAAATGCAATCCTCTGGAACGTGTTACACTCACAGATAAGGATTCAATCATCACTGTTTTGTTTTCATCAGTCCTCAATTTTTTAGTAGCGAGATGGTTAGGTTTGGTGACTGGAGCTCGGTATGTGTGTTTTAAGAGCAGAGCTGCCAACTGCTACACTTTGAGTGTACCCTGCTACGTTTTAAAACAAATTGCTACGATGGTACAAAATATCATAAGCATGCAACATACGCTCTTTCTTGTGAGTCCTGACGCGGGTTTCTTTCAGGCGAGATATTCTTTCGGCTAGCCGCTCGCAAAGCTAGGAGGCGAGAGTGTCTATGAAACGGTTTTATTGCTAGCTATGCAAGAATTAAACACCATTGGTTGATACCAAAAAGGTCGTCTGCACTGGTTGGTAAAAAACCATTGAAAGCAAATCAGATTGGCAGCTGCATGGCCGCCATGTTTTCTCGCCAAGCGAGCAAGCCCAAAGCTACCTAGCGTTCGAGGCGAAAATCCTAGCGTCACTCGCGGCGAGATGTGCCCAAGAAACGGTACTTCCTCGTCCCACTCGCAAATCTCGCCTATTCTCGCCTGTAAGTGTAAGAATTAAACAGGGAACTGATACTCATTTCTGATTTTCACTCCGTGTAGCGGTCAGAATATTGGTAATAAAACATTGTCCACACTGAAAAGTGACATTGCAGACATTCTCTATTGGGCACTATGTTTCGGTTTATTAATATTGAATAAATATTTGACAATGCTACACTTATTACACCATTTCCTACGCTGAAAATTCAAAAAATATCTTAATTGCAACACTTCTGGCTTCAAAAGGGTAATTGGCAGGTATGTAAGAGGAATGATCATGGCAAGGAAGACCAGCAATTGTATCGAAGAAGCGAACATCTCTCTGTATAATTGGGCATGAGAAAACATGGCTGTTCACAAACTCATTCAATGTCATATCCAGTTGTACTTATTATCCTTACCTGGCTAGCACTAAATCCTTTCATGGACACCCTCCCCCACTCGCCAAGCAAGCAGATAGCTTCCGAGCATTTCTTGCTTGTAGCTGCATGAAAGGTGAGGTTATATTGTACGTCCTGTGAGATGAGGTTACCTTCATGGATATTCGGATTGCTTTCTCCCTTGAAAAAAAACAAGCTGCCATACAGTACAATGCTACCCAATTTTTGACTCACATGCGAAGCAAAAGTGAGTCTATGTACTCACCCGAGTCGTCCGTCCGTCCGTCCCCCCCGTCCGTCCGGACGTCCGTCCGGACGTCCGTCCGGAAAACTTTAACGTTGGATATTTCTTGGACACTATTCAGTCTATCAGTACCAAATTTGGCAAGATGGTGTATGATGACAAGGCCCCAAAAAACATACATAGCATCTTGACCTTGCTTCAAGGTCAAGGTCGCAGAGGCCATAAATGTTGTCTAAAAAAACAGCTATTTTTCACATTTTTCCCATTTTCTCTGAAGTTTTTGAGATTCAATACCTCACCTATATATGATATATAGGGCAAAGTAAGCCCCATCTTTTGATACCAGTTTGGTTTACCTTGCTTCAAGGTCAAGGTCACAGGAGCTCTTCAAAGTTGGATTGTATACATATTTTGAAGTGACCTTGACCCTGAACTATGGAAGATAACTGTTTCAAACTTAAAAATTATGTGGGGCACATGTTATGCTTTCATCATGAGACACATTTGGTCACATATGATCAAGGTCAAGGTCACTTTGACCCTTATGAAATGTGACCAAAATAAGGTAGTGAACCACTAAAAGTGACCATATCTCATGGTAGAAAGAGCCAATAAGCACCATTGTACTTCCTATGTCTTGAATTAACAGCTTTGTGTTGCATGACCTTGGATGACCTTGACCTTGGGTCAAGGTCACATGTATTTTGGTAGGAAAAATGTGTAAAGCAGTTCTTAGTGTATGTCATTGCTAGGTTTAGTTATTTGACCTTGACCCTGAAGGTCAAGGTCATGTAAAGGTCAAGGTCAAGCATGTGAGTCGTATGGGCTTTGCCCTTCTTGTTTAATTTTTTTCCTGCGTGCATATGTTTATGTTTTCCAAGCCCTGAGACTTTTGCTGTGTACTTCGTGTCTTTATCGTGCGCATTCGTGCACATATGGGAGTGTTCGAACACTAAGGAGAGTCTGCACAAAATTGACTGAGAAATAAATCCCTCACCAAACCTGGGATTCAAACCCACTGGTAGCGCTGCTACGTACCCCCTGAGCGATCTCCCCTCTGGTGTCAGGTGTGAGAGGTATACTTTAGAAACTGAAAAATAACATGCAGAGAAACAGAAAGTAAGAAACTACAAGGATCGAAGCAAGGCAAATCCATCTGAGGAGGGAGAAATAACATTGACAGCAATGGATGGATTGGGGAGATGTTAACAATCACTAGACATCGTGAAGACCAGAAGCACTTTTAAAATAAAAAACGCTGGCGCTGGACCCGAGTACTCTTCAGACTGGCTCGCTCCCCCAGTATGAAAGTTTTTGTCTTGTGCACATGGATTTAAAAAAAAAAAAAAAAAAATTTATTTATTTTACACAATTAAAAATATTATTAGACTAGAGTAAAATAAAACATTAAAACGTTCATAATAAACAAAAGTAAACAAGAATTAAAAAAATTAAAAAAATAGACCTCCCATGCCGGGAATCGAACCCGGATCACTTGGATTTAAAAAAAAATAAAAAAATAAAAATTATTTATGTATTTTACACAATTAAAAAAATTATTAGAGTGAAATAAAACATTAAAACGTTCATAATAAACAATAGTAAACAAGAATTTAAAAAAAAAATAAAAAAATAGACCGCCCATGCCGGGAATTTAACCCGGATCACTTTGGCCATAGACGAATCGCTTTCCACCAGGATCACTTGGATTAAAAAAAAATTAAAAAAAATTTTTAATTTATTTTACACAATTAAAAACATTATTAGAGTAAAATAAAACATTAAAACGTTCATAATAAACAAAAGTAAACAAGAATTAAAAAAATTTAAAAAATAGACCGCCCATGCCGGGAATCGAACCCGGATCACTTGGATTTAAAAAAAATAAAAAAATAAAAATTATTTTACACAATTAAAAAAATTATTAGAGTGAAATAAAACATTAAAACGTTCACAATAAACAATAGTAAACAAGAATTTTAAAAAAAATATAGACCGCCCATGCCGGGAATCGAACCCGGATCACTTTGGCCATAGACGAATCGCTTTCCACCAGGATCACTTGGATTAAAAAAAAAAGTAAAATTTTTTTAAAAATTTATTTTACACAATTAAAAACATTATTAGAGTAAAATAAAACATTAAAACGTTCATAATAAACAATAGTAAACAAGAATTAAAAAAAAAAAAAAATAGACCGCCCATGCCGGGAATTGAACGCGGATCCCTTTGGCCATAGTCGGAAACGCTTTCCTCCAAGCCAACAAATCTGACATTCGCCAGGGAACTCAAATGCCTATAATCCTCGCGCAGTGGTACACGCACGCAAAGCCTGGTACGGTGTCGCTGGCTTGGCTGGGCGGTTTATCAGCCGAACGGCTATTCTGACCCACCGCGAATTGCGCCCTCCGTTAAGAGTGGTTTTTGTGGAATATTTCGCATTTAGGTTCCAGGTAACATTATGAAGTTTTAATACGATCAATCGGACCTATTATCAAGTTAGTGTGTCAACTTTAGAACGAACTGCGCCCAGTATTTTCCCAGCAATAAGCTGTTAAGTCGAGACAGACAGACACACACACACACAATTAAAGTCTGCAGGACCCTAGTACTGCGTACTCGGGGATAAAATGCAACCAAAGGTATAAGCTTCAGTTCAGAAGTTAAGCAGGTTACACATTTTGAGTACATCAGGCAAAATAAAGGAAACTAAAGAAAATGGAAAAACGGGTATAGAGAGATTACTGAATTCTTAGGAAATTAGATTTTTTGGCAACACATTGGTATGTATTGAAAGTACTGTAGGTTTCTTTGGTTTCTTTGCTTGTGACATAGAAATGCATGCAGGCAATTTGAGCTCACTCAGGTTTCCAGTTGTTAATGGTAATTTGGGATATATACAGAAGTAAGGAAAAGGAAATCTGTTGAGGTTGACAGGTATGCATCACCCCATTAAATGCCCATTGCACAGGGCAGAGCCAATAGACTTGCACGTTCATATGCACACGTACTATAGTTTACCACTGTTCCCTGTCAAGGCACGGCAGTGGCTTTGCTTTTGATCAACAATCACTCTATTCAGCCAGCACAGTCCACAACCACTAAGTGCATATCTATTAGGTAGAATCAACAGAAATATGAAACCCTCAGAGTAAATACCAGCAAGCCAGGCATTGTGTAAAGCATCATGTTCGCTGCAGGCATAACACTTGTAGCTTGCTGAGGAGATTTAACCCCTCCAGGTGCTAGCAGTCTTGCCCTGCGCTTATAACCTTATAACCGTTAAGGGGCCCTGGCTGTTTTATTTCCACCGCAAAACAGCAGTCAGAACCAGTGTTATAGCCCTGATCTTATTGGCCACCTGCCAGAGTCTATCTCCTTTAATGTTGAACCCATGAGCTGTTGCAATCTGTACAGCTTTTCAGGGCCGACCGCTTTCTGGGTAGTGCATTATGAACGTGATTGCTTGCCGTATGGACTGTGTCTTGGGGTATGTAATGCTATTTCCAAAAGAATATTGTCTTTTGTCCTAAACTGAATAGTATAGGGGAGTTACAGCACAGACATTCAAAGCCTCATGATTGGATTGCATTGCCTTTTCTTTCTTTTTTGGGAGGGGGGGGGGGGGGGGGTAGGGGGTAATGCAGTTGATAAAGATATATTTTGTTTTAGCTTCAAAAACCAGTTGGCATGCAGTTACAGCATATAAATCCAAATAAATTTGTGGACAGTATTACATGTTAGTTGTATGCTTTGAGCTTTAAACAAGGCAGCTGACATGGCCAGTGTGCAATTTTATCGACATTTAAATGTAATACAATTTGAATGGTCTATTGAACAGGTCGGCAAGGATTTGTTTGAATAGACCTGACAGGTTATTCCTTGCTTTGTATCTGGATAAAAATCTGCTGGCATTAGTCATTCATTCGCCCATGAAACGGGTGTGTTTCTTGCTTATTTTGCTCATTCTTTTGTACAACGTCTGGAGCACACTGTTTTCACAGTGTATTATAAAGAGGGTGTCAATCAAGTCACAAGAGTGAGACTCCTTTTTATGTTTGACATACTGTAAAACAGTTTTCAAACATCTGCTTAGCAACATGGGCACGCACAATGCATAACAAACGTAAGAGAAAAAGGTGAGAGCAAGACCATATAGTTTTTCCATAAACCTTGCTGAGAACTTAGGAGTACCTGTTTTGGTTTTCTTTTCTTGTTGTCGATATGTTGTGGCTGTCTTAAAATTACTCTCTTAGTTTAAATAACAGATATTCATATAACATGCATGTTGTACGTTTGCAGTATGAAGTGATGAACGTTCCAGAACACTGCTTTTTTGCCCTGGTTATTTTTGTATCTTTTGATTGAATTTGCTTGGCTGGCATTCCACAGATTTTTTTGTTCTGTTTTGTTTGTTGTTGTTGTTGCTTGACTTTATTTTGCGTGCATGGTGTTGTTTGTTTGCAGTTGGAGCAGTCCAGTCAACAGTTACGTTTCTCCAGTCATCTAGCCCATCCCTTTCGTCGGCGAGATGGGAAGGAGGTCTGTTGTGTATACAGGGTTTCATTTACTAGTGCGTCCTGCGCCATTGGCGCATTAAATCTGAAAATGTCCCATCACAATTCCCTGCAGTGCGTCAAAGGGCGCATTGAGATTACGTACCACTGCGCCAACAATTGTACACTTTACGTCGGATTACACACACACACACACACTCACACGCACAAACACACACACACATACAGAGATAACACGATATAGTGGCTAATTCTCAAATGGCACCATATTGCACCATTTTGCATCTTTGCCTTTGGTCAAAACGCGTACAGGCCTCTTTGGTGCTTCTTGCCTTCGACTATGTCCCATCAGAATTTGGTTGAGGGGAACAAATGTCCCATTGCCTTTTTCTCCCAGGCTAATCCCTGTGTATATACTGCATATTTGAATTGTTTTTCCTCAAGTCTCCTGACCTGGTCCATTATCCCCTGCTATTCATTGTCATGCCTTCAGAAATGTTCATGCAGCTGAAACAGTGATCATGCTAGAAACCATTACAATTCACTGATCAAGGTCTGTATACCCGTCATAAATAACTAGGGAGATGCGTTTGAGTGTAGATCTTTGTGATGAGGATGTTAATTAAGCAAATTAAAATCTAAAGTACTTTGAGACATCTGTTATGCTGCTCTATGCTTGCTATTTTCATTTTTGTATAACCCACCAAACTCTGACATGGATAACAGCATCTTTTCCATGCGTACTTGGTCTTGATAGTGCTTACAATTGCATGTACACACGAAAGGGGATAAGGCACTAGCAGGTCTGCACATAAGTTGACCTGGGAGATCGGAAAAATCCCCACCCTTAACCCACCAGGCCTGGTCGCGATTTGAACACTCGACCTTCCACATGGGAGGCAAATTAACATCTTATCCACTAGGCTATTTTGGCCATCATAGTGTATAATTGTTTGGGTTGGTACAGAGAAGTAAATTAAGGCTGCAACTGGCAGAAAACTGTGACGTTTTTTGGAACTAGCATACCTGTATCAGAAATAGTGTATTTGCGTTACAAATCTAAGTTGATGATTTGAGTACCCTCTGCAATCTGGTATATACATGTATTTCAAAGGAAGAAATTTGACTGGTTTTAAAGGTGAAGATAGTCTTTCATGAGAGGAAACAGATAGATGCCTTTTCTCATATATTAATTGCTGCTTCCCTGCCTAAATGTATAAGCTACTAAACGCATTTTTAGCCCTCCACACTCTCACAAATTTGTGCACACTCTCGCACAGTACAGATCAGATCGGCTGTTTTAATTCAAAACTACCATTCTATTGACCTTCCTTCTCTCACTCCAACTAAAAGCCCTCTTCAATCCTACTATAAGCCACCACACACAAACCATGTTGGACAGTTACTGCTAATAATCACTCAGTTCCTGTTAAAAACCAAGCATTCCTGCTAAGTGCGTTGATACTTGACTTGACTTATTCCTGTAGACTCCCTGTGGAGCATAGGGCCGCAACAAAGTGCGTTGATAGCAGGTCTGCGATTCTCAGTGGAGGTAATGGTCTGTTGTGGTCACCATGGCGAATTCCCTTTGCTCTGATCTTTATTTTATATTCATATGTAATGTCTGCCGAGATCATCCGTTTTGATTGCTGTTTAAGTGCTAAGTGTTTTAGTGTAAGTATTTTTTTCCCGAAATCTGGTAAAGTTTTCCTGTGATAACTTTTGTTGTTGTGTCCAGTTTTGTTGTGTTTTAATTGAGTGTGATTTTGTTCAATGTTGACAGTATTGTAGAACTTTGTTGTTGCTTGATTAACACCGTAGCTTTTCCTTCCATTGTCCGTTTTGCTGAAGGCAAAATTGCTTCTGTTTTAGTTCATGATTAGGGTTTAGAGTTGCAGGTATTTGAGTGCTTATCTGTGTCACATATCTGATGTGGGCTGGTGTTAACCAGCTGAGTGACTGTGCCGCACGCGCACACATTCACACACACATGCACACACACACACACACTAATACTCATACACACACACACTAATACTCATACACACACACATGCACACACACACACACACACACACACACACACACACACACACACACACACACACACACACACTAACACACACACACACACACTCACATATTATTTTCAACAATGCCATCTTGTATTTTTCCACAGCTAGAGGACGCGAACAACAACTCTTTGCAGCCGGATGGTCTCAGCACAGCGGTCACCTCAACCAACGAGTCGGATTGTCTAGCCTTCACTGGCGACACCATGGGGGACCCAGCACAGCCTCCGGGGGGTAAGACGTGTGAAGAGGACTCTCCCCCCGCTACCACAGGACTGCAGCGACTGCTCACCGGTCAGTAGAAGTATTGTGGCAATGACCAGTCACATGACCCATGATAGATGGGTCGCTTCCGCAGATGACAAGAAAATAGCTTGGCCCTCAGACAGTTTGAACAGAGTGTCGCTGGTAGAAATTAATTTTGCGAAATTAATTATCAGGGTGTATAGATCAGTTTGTAGCTAGAGATGTATGTGCGTGTCAGTAAGTAGAACTCAGCCAGTGTATCTACAATATCAATAGAGAACTGAATGCTAGATATCATAACATTTTAAACAGAAGTTGTCTCTGAATACTAAATGACACGTGATGTTTCTCCTGCTGACAGTCTGGTAAAAATTTGGATTAAGCTTATTGGCTGACCTTAATAGAGAAGAAATATTCTTGGCAAATTGAACTAAAACATCGTTCTCCAAACACAGTAGCACCATTCAGCAGCCAATAGTGTTTTATTGTTCTGAATCTAGTGTAGCAAGAATTCATAATCTCAGTAGAAGTCTGTTGTAGGTTTTGTATCTCTTTTTGCTTGCGCTAGAGTTGGTATTTTTGTATACCAAATTCAGGTTGTTTTATACTTTGTGTTTGTGGATGTCTTATAGCATGAACAAATCGTATAGCATGTTATGCCCTTGACATATTAGAGAAATTGTGTGGCATGTTGCATCAGAAAAATCTTCTTTGCATTCACCATAATTATCAACTTCAGGCTTGTCAACCAGGCAGTGTTAACTTTGCTAACTGGTACGTTCAGCTCAATCAACCAAACAGGTTGCTTGCATGAGTCAGTCGTCATTGCCTTGCATGCAAAGCACTGCTACAATCAAATCACAACCCTGTTGCGGCCCATAACCTGACCAAAACAGCAATCTTTGAGCTCACAAGACAATATAAAGGGCAACTGAAAATTTGAGCGTACTCAAACAAGCCTAGGCTCACTCCAACAATCCACAACTC
Source organism: Littorina saxatilis (assembly GCF_037325665.1). NCBI lineage: Eukaryota > Metazoa > Mollusca > Gastropoda > Littorinimorpha > Littorinidae > Littorina > Littorina saxatilis. The sequence continues at coordinate 12,928,904 of NC_090248.1, forward strand.
ACACAAACACTTCACAGCTCACACAAACAATCCACATCTCACACAAACAATCCACATCTCGCACAAACAATCCACGTTTCACACAAACTATCCACAGCTCACCCACGCAATCCATAGCTCACCCAAACAATCCACAGCTCACCCAAACAATCCACAGCTCACCCAAACAATCCACAGCTCACCCAAACAATACACATCTCACTCAGACAACCCACAGCTCACTTAGACAACCCACAGCTCACCGAAACAATTCACATCTCACTCAGACAACCCACATCTCACTCAGACAACCCACAGCTCACCCAGACAATACACATCTCACTCAGACAATCCACAGCTCACCCACACAATCCACATCTCACTCAGACAATACACAGCTCACTCAAACAATACACATCTCACTCAGACAATCCACAACTCACCCAAACAATACACATCTCACTCAGACAATACACATCTCACTCAGACAACCCACAGCTCACTCAGACAATACACATCTCACTCAGACAACCCACAGTTCACCCAAACAATACACATCTCAGACAACCCACAGCTCACCCAAACAATCCACAGCTCACTCAGACAACCCACAGCTCACCCAAACAATACACATCTCACCCACACAATCCATAGCTCACCCAAACAATCCACAGCTCACCCGTACCCACACAATCCATAGCTCACCCAAACAATACACATCTTACTCAGACAACCCACATCTCATTCAGACAACCCACATCTCATCCGAACAATACACATCTCACCCACACAATCCATAGCTCACCCAAACAACCCACAGCTCACCCAGACAATCCACAGCTCACCCAAACAATATAGATCTCACTCAGACAATCCACAGCTCACCCAAACAATACACATCTCACTCAGACAATCCACAGCTCCCCCAAACAATACACATCTCACTCAGACAACCCACAGCTCACCCAAACAATACACATCTCACCCACACAATCCACAGCTCACCCAAACAATACACATCTCACTCAGACAACCCACAGCTCACCCAAACAATACACATCTCACTCAGACAATCCACAGCTCACCCAAACAATACACATCTCACCCACACAATCCACAGCTCACCCAAACAATACACATCTCACTCAGACAACCCACAGCTCACCCAAACAATCAACAGCTCACTCAGACAACCCACAGCTCACCAAAACAATACACATCTCACTCAGACAACCCACAGCTCCCCCAAACAATACACAGCTCACTCAGACAATACACATCTCACACAGACAACCCACAGCTCACCCAAACAATCCACATCTCACTCAGACAACCCACAACTCACCCAAACAATACACATCTCACTCAGACAACCCACAACTCACCCAAACAATACACATCTCACTCAGACAACCCACAACTCACCCAAACAATACACATCTCACTCAGACAATACACATCTCACTCAGACAACCCACATCTCACTCAGACAATACACATCTAACCCACCCAAACTACAGCTCACCAAAACAATCCACAGCCCACTCAGACAATACACATCTCACTCAGACAACCCACAGCTCACTCAGACAATACACATCTCACTCAGACAACCCACAGCTCGCTCAGACAATACACATCTCACTCAGACAATCCACAGCTCACCTAAACAATACACATCTCAGACAACCCACAGCTCACCCAAACAATCCACAGCTCACTCAGACAACCCACAGCTCACCCAAACCATACACATCTCACCCACACAATCCATAGCTCACCCAAACAATCCACAGCTCACCCGTACCCACACAATCCATAGCTCACCCAAACAATACACATCTCACTCAGACAACCCACAGCTCACTCAGACAACCCACAGCTCACCCAAACAATACACATCTCGCCCACACAATCCATAGCTCACCCAAACAATCCACAGCTCACCCACACAAACCACAGCTCACCCAAACAATACACATCTCACTCAGACAATCCACAGCTCACCCAAACAATACACATCTCACTCAGACAATCCACAGCTCCCCCAAACAATACACATCTCACTCAGACAACCCACAGCTCACCCAAACAATACACATCTCGCCCACACAATCCATAGCTCACCCAAACAATACACAGCTCACCCAAACAACCCACAGCTCACCCAAACAATCCACAGCTCACTCAGACAATCCACAGCTCACCCAAACAATACACATCTCACTCAGACAATCAACAGCTCACCCAGACAATACACATCTCAATCAGACAACCCACAGCTCACCCAAACAATACACATCTCACTCAGACAATCCACAGCTCACCCAAACAATACACATCTCACTCAGACAACCCACATCTCATTCAGACAACCCACAGCTCACCCAAACAATCCACAGCTCACTCAGACAATCCACAGCTCACCCAAACAATACACATCTCACTCAGACAACCCACAGCTCACCCACCCAAACAATCCACAGCTCACTCAGACAATAAACATCTCACTCAGACAACCCACAGCTCACTCAGACAACCCACAGCTCACTCAAACAATCCACAGCTCACCCAGACAACCCACAGCTCACCCAAACAATACACATCTCACCGAAACAATACACATCTCACTCAGACAATCCACAGCTCACCCAAACAATCCACAGCTCACTCAGACAACCCACAGCTCACCCAAACAATACACATCTCACTCAGACAACCCACAGCTCACCCAAACAATCCACAGCTCACTCAGACAACCCACAGCTCACCCAAACAATCCACAGCTCGCCCAGACAACCCACAGCTCACCCAAACAATGCAAATCTCACTCAGACAACCCACAGCTCACCCAAACAATCCACAGCTCACTCAGACAACCCACAGCTCACTCAGACAACCCACAGCTCACCCAGACAACCCACAGACATTTTTTTCCGCTTGGTTCTGGGAGTCTTCTTTGCCGGCGTGGGAATTTTGTAGAGCTTTTCCACCCATCCCCTGCACCGTAGACTATGTCGTATACTGGAGTAGCCCCCTTGAATTCTGAACACTTTGCGATACTGGAACAAAGAGATAAAGATTCAACAAAAACCACAGAGCAGTTTTTTTAATCTTAAACACACAAGAGAAATGGTTCTAAATGTTATTAGGGGGATTCCAATTTTGTAAAAAAAACAACATCAAGCCCTGTGACCATAAAGTTAAGAATAATACTAGATATAAGTGTAGTTTAAATTGTCAGAATTGTCATAGATTAACCCAGAGCTCTGACTTATACAATTTCACAACTGAAAAAAAAATAATGCAACAGATACTGAAAGAGAAGATGAGTTTTAGGTGCAACCTCTCAAAGAGAACCAATGACAGTGATTTCACAGATGGCAAATCACCAACCGCTCAACCAAACAATAAGTAAACCACCCAAACAATCCACAGCTCACCCACACAATCCATAGCTCACCCACACAATCCATAGCTTACTCAAACAATCCACAGCTCACCCACACAATCCATAGCTCACCCACACAATCCATAGCTTACTCGAACAATCCACAGCTCACCCAAACAATCCACAGCTCACCCACACAATCCACAGCTTACTCGAACAATCCACAGCTCACCCAAACAATCCACAGCTCACCCAAACAATCCACAGCTCACCCAAACAATCCACAGCTCACCCAGACAAACAATCCACAACTCGCCCAAACAATCCACAGCTCACACAAACAATCCAGAGCTCACCCAAACAATACACAGCTCACCCAAACAATTAATACACAGCTCACCCAAAGAATCCACAGTTCACCCAAAGAATCCACAGCTCATCCAAGGAATCCACAGTTCACCCAAAGAATCCACAGCTCACCCAAACAATCCACAACCCACCCAAACAATCCACAGCTCACCCAAGCAATACGCAGCTCATCCAAACAATCCACAGCTCACCCAGACAAACAATCCACAACTCGCCCAAACAATCCACAACCCACCCAAACAATCCACAGCTCACCCAGACAAACAATCCACAACTCGCCCAAACAATCCACAGCTCACCCAAGCAATACGCAGCTCATGCAGACAAGCAATACATAGCTCATCCAAACAAACAATCCATAGCTCACCCAACCAATCAAACATCTCCCTAGTATTCAAGAGCTCACCATAACCATCCACAGCCCAGCCAAGCAATAAAGACCTCCCCCAAACAAATCAAGAGCTCACCTACAAATAATCCACTGCTCACCCTGACAATTTATTCATCTAACAATCTTATTCTTTGCAAAACATCTGTACTTTACAAAAGGAATTTTGTTTGCCCTTCTAAAATCCACAGTTAATCCATTCACCATTGCTCATGCTTGTCATATCAGGTAAAATGAGAATAAACAGACAGGCTCTGAGCAGGTATTTGCACCTCAGCTGCTGCAGAAAAGAACTACATGTAGGAAGTCCATACATTTCTTGCAGGCCCTTATGCATCAAGTGTCTGTCAAATGGTGCTGAAACGTCAAAGAAAGAAGAAACGGCAACAGTGGAGTTCTGGGGCTACCATCGTGCTTCCAAAAAGAAAACATGTCTCCCTTAGTGAGGAAGACAAAGGTTATTACAGTCAGCAGTGTATTAATTTTTGTTCACATTGTACAGCACTGCTGTTTCCTTTCCGTATCAACACCAGGCTTTCACACAACTCAGCTGTGGATGTAGTCTTTTACTAATTGTACGACTGACTGGGGCTATTTCATTCATGCGGTTCTTGAAGTGTTCAGTGGACGTCCTGTTCTCGTTGTTTTATGTGCATGAACATGTTATCTGGTGTATTGTAATTTGTAGTGAATATATATCAATTGCACACAAGATTTTGTGGAAAGAAATTTTTTTTCAAAAATTGGTTAGCAGTAGAATATAGCAACAGCTATTTTAGACTGAATGAACTGTCAAGTCTGTACCAGAGAATGGAGCGTTTGAACAAGTCAAATGCCTGTTGACTCAAACTTGAGCATTTGATAGAATTATGAGAAGGTTGATGACAAGGAAAGTGTTAAATTGTGTCAAAAGAACCACATGAATAGATAGATATCTGTCGGCCTAACTTATTGGCTTTAAACTTTTTCTTTTGGCGCTTTTGGAGAAAAACCTACTTTATACTTTTGCCTTGAGATATTTTATACGTTTGTTCAATCATCAGGCTATCCGTGCTGGCTCATGTTTTATTTCTCCAAGGTTTCTTTTTATCTTTGTAAAACATCAGCTTGAAATAAATCTATTCCTTCTCTCTCTCTCTCTTCATCAGTATCGAGTATCCTCTTTGGATGCAATATTAACAGCTATTGTGTTTTCAGCGTAGCAATAGGGCCCGATATTTAGACGAGACAAGTATAATGCCAACGAGTCGAAGACGAGTCGCATTATACTTGTTCGAGTGTAAATATCGGACCCTATTGCTACGATGAACACACAATAGCGTTTATATAGCTATTCTGACATTAAATTCTGTGTTAAAATCATGTTTTTGTCAGCAACAAGTACCAGAATGGTCCATGTCGTTGATTGCAGACGACGGTTCCCTTTCCGCATGAAGCCACGGAAATAACCGAACATTGAAAAACCCACGGACATGTATTACGGAGAAAACTCGAGATAACCGGATGTTTAGCATTACGTCAATATGCTAGGAATCATATGACGTCATGACGTATCATGCTTGCCTACGTAGATTGTATGTTCGAAAGTCTGACTTCTGTTAGGAATTCGCGTGGTGAAGACTGCGGTAAATCTGTAGATGATAAGAGAACAAGGATTGTCTCAGAAGAAACGACAAAATGTTTCAGACCGGTAACTTCATTTCAACATTGCATTATACAACGGACGTTCTATGTGACAGGAGAGTTTGCTGATTTTGTGTTAAACATTGGAGAGATCGTCTGCTAGAATCAGAGATAGGTCGCTTCAGATTGCAGCTTCTGGAAATTTGCAAGGTTTGTTGCCTGTTAAAGAACTGGATTTTACACGTAATGTATGTCATGGACAGTAAGCAACAACAAAAACACACACAAAGCAAATGGCATCGTCTGTCGACTAGTCACAGAAACAAACCTGGCGAGGTATGCGTGTACTTTATACACGTGGAAAAAAACGGAACCATGCGTCTTTGTTATTGCCGATATGCTTTTGGATATCGGCAAAAATTGCCAACTTCCGTAGCGTTATGCTTTGATGATCGGAAAAGGGATGTGTGAGACCATCCAATCACAGCCCCCGAATTCCCCCACGTGTCCATCAGAATAGCTATATTTGTTCCTGGTCTAATTTGTTATGCTGACACCGTACTTTGTAAAATAAATCATTTTAGCATTCTACCCTTGCTGATGGCATGTCTGCTTGAATATATGATCCTGTTATTGAATCACACATTGCCTTTACTGTTGCAACATAACTGTACCTGTATTTATTGTGGTAGTACAGTTATATGTCTCCCAGCATGAATGATCACCACCAACTTTTTGCTTGCATAATATTGTATCTCAGCTTCTTTTTTGTAGTTTACCCCTGTCATAGAATTACATGTACAGATTTTTAACTCTGAGTAGAAGAGGAACAGTACTTGACTTAACTTTTGACTTGCCCTTCATTAGATATACACTGTTCTGTGTGACCTGTACATTATACGTTTGAGTTATTTAGTCAGGCAAAAAATGTGCACACTGTGTGGTTTGAGTTATTTAGTCAGGCAAAAAATGTGCACACTGTGTGGTTTAATTAACCTCTGTCATTGAGTCAATCAGGTACTTACAGCAAAGCATTATTTTGTTCAAATAAGGTGAAGTCATAATACATGTACTCTAAGGTATAAGATTGGTTGCATTATGCTGTATTGTACAAGCATGTGAAATTTTAGATCATTCTGGGGAATAGAAATAGATTGTTCTCAAAAGTCAGAAATTAGATCATGAGTTTGAACACGAAAATGAGCAGGTCAATTTTGATCATGAGCTAAAAAAACACCCACTGATTTTCAGAGGATTGTATTATGCATAGTGAACTGAAGTCAAACACCAAATTACTACTACAATCAGTTATTTAAAAGATTTTCTATATTATGAATCATGTGATATACTGACCGGTATTAATCAAATGTGGCTCTGATTTTATAACTTTTAAAAATCATTTGGAAATAAACACTTGATTGTATCGTCCCCATCCCCCCAGATTATGTATGTGGACCCCACTTATACAAAGGTGATACAAAGTACTCGATTTTATCCAATCTTAACAGATCTTTTTAAAATATCTTTTCACCTCCACTCCTGTCATCCTCCCGTTTTTAACCAGCTCCCGAATTCTTTTTATTTTTTTGACTATCGTATAAACCAAGTCATGTCCAATATAGGCAATTTAGACCTGACGGACAATAAGCCCGTTAACTTTTCCTTTTCCACCAAATTACAGTTCATTGCAGTCCCGTGGTTTATTGCGCTTTTTAATCCCTTGTGAGTGTGGTTTCATGTCTGTGAATTTTGTTTAAGTATCGTTTTTGTTTTCTTTCTCTCTTTGATTGCTTTTGATTTATTGTTAAAGAAGTAGTGCTTTCAAATGTTGTTTGCAGTAAAGTCAACCGTGACAGCTTTTAGAGCTTTTGGGCAGATTCTTGCAGGCTCTTCTTTTTCAAATGATTAAAAGCGAACGGGTTGGAGGGAGGTGTTAAAACTACAGTTGAAGTTAAAGGAGCAGACAAGCTGTTGCTAATCTAATATTGACTGGATTTCAATCAAGGGATTTATCATATGGATTGGTTAAAAGTTTCTTTTATATACAGTTTTTATTTGCAAGCAGGACTGGAGACTGACATTAATTAGGAAGAAAACTAAGAACTATCTGTAATTGTTACAGAAAAGTATAAGGATTTTAAACAGAAATATAGTGATGTAACTGTGTTGAAGTGTAACTTGTTATCACCATTAATTTTGTGACCGCAGTTTCTGTTAGAATTTAGATTTGATTTTAAATCTCTTCTCATGCTTCTTTAATCTAGCTTGTTCAATTCTTCTTCAGGCTTTTTGAATTTTCTCTTTCTCTTGTTCTATCTGCACAGAGAATGAATTGGCAGAAAGCCTGACTCGCAGCAAGACAATGCCTACTCTGGGGCGGCCAAAATTGAGCCGCAAACTGTCAACATTCAATGATGGAGAACGGCTAAGGATGGCCAAAGAGATGGTGGAAAAAGCCATTAAGGTGAGTGATTTAGTTTCAGATACACCTGTTCCAAATCTTGAACCTGTGCTAGCTTTGACTATCGATCAATATAGTGAAATTATTGGATTCAGGACACATTTTTGTGTCGGTTAGATTTATACCTTTGAAGGACAACAGGCTGTGACTTGTGGATTACTTGGGTGAGCTGTGGATTTTTGTGTGTGTTATGAGCTGTGGATTGTTTCATTAATTAGTTGTGGATTGTTTGGGTGAGCTGTGTGTTGTTTGTTTGGGTGAGCTGTGTGTTATTTGTGTGACCGATAAATTATTTTTTTATTCTCTTTATTTATATAGCGCCTTATCCGAAGTTCAAAGCGCTTTATGCCGTGTGAGATGGAATTTTTTACACAATATATCACGCATTCACATCGACCAGCAAACCTCAAGCCTGTTAGGCGAATGTTCACCTTTCGCGGCCTTTATTCCAAGTCACACGGGTATTTGATGGACATTTTTATCTATGCCTATACAATTTTGCCAGGAAAGACCCTTTTGTCAATCGTGGGATCTTTAACGTGCACACCCCAATATAGTGTACACGAAGGGACCTCGGTTTTTCGTCTCATCCGAAAGACTAGCACTTGAACCCACCATCTAGGTTAGGAAAGGGGGGAGAAAATAGCGGCCCGACCCAGGGTCGAACACGCAACCTCTCGATTCCGAGCGCAAGTGCGTTACCACTCGACCACCCAGACCATTGTGTTGATCTGTGGGTTGTTTGTTTGGGTGACCTGTGGCTCGTTTGGGTGACCTGTGGATTGTTTGGGTGAGCTGTGGATTGTTTGGGTGAGCTGTGTAATGTTTGAGTGAAATGTGGATTGTCTGGGTGAGCTGTGTAATGTTTGGGTGAGCTGTGGATTGTTTGAGTGAGCTGTGGCTTGTTAGAGTGAGCTGTGGATTGTTTGGGTGAGCTGTGGATTGTGTTGGCAAGCTGTGGATTGTATTTTGGGAGCTGTGGATTTATTGGGGTTAGCTGGGGAGGATCTTTTAGGTGAGTTGTGGATTAGGTGAGCTGTGGATTGTTTAGGTGAGCTGTGTAATGTTTGGGTGAGCTGTGGATTGTCTGGGTGAGCTGTGGATTGTTTGGGTGAGCTGTAGATTAATTGTCTGGGTGAGCTGTGGAATGTGGATTGTTTGGGTGAGCTGTAGATTGTTTGGGTGAGCTGTGGATTGTTTGGGTGAGGTGTGGATTGTTAGGGTGAGCTGTGGATTGTTTGGGTGAGCTGTGGATTGTCTGGGTGAGCTGTGGATTGTCCGGGTGAGCTGTGGATTGTCTTGGTGTGCTGTTGATTGTTTGGGTGAGCTGTGGATTGTCTGGGTGAGCTGTGGTTGTTTGAGTGAGCTGTGGATTTATTGATTAGGTGAGCAGTGGGTCAATTGTTTGAGTGAGCTATTTATTGTTTGGATAAGTTGTTCATAGGTTGGATTAGCTGTGGATTGTTTGGGTGAGCTTTGAATAGTTTGGTTGAGCTGTGGGTTGTTTGCAGGAGCGGTTGATTGTTTGAATAAGCTGATGGTAGGTTGAGCCCTGAATTGGTTGGATGAGCTCTGAATTGTTTGGTTGAGCTGTGAATTGTTTGGGTGGTTTACTTATTATTTGGTTGAGCGGTTGGTTATTTGCCATCTGGGAAATCACTGTCATTGGTTTTCTTTGAGAGGTTGCACCTAAAAATGATCTTCTCTTTCAGTATCAGTTGTGAAATTGTATTAAGGGAGAGCTCTGGCTTAATCTATGGCAATTATGACAATTCAAAATATAGCTAGTATTATTCTTAACTTTTTGGTCATATAGGGCTTGATGTTTTTTACAAAATTGGAATCCCCCTAACAACATTTAGAACCATTTCTCTTGTGTGTTTAAGATTAAAGAAACTGCTCTGTGATTTTTGTTGAATCTTTATGTCTTCGTTCCAGTATCGCAAGGTGTTCACAATTCAAGGGGGCTACTCCAGTATACGACATAGTCTACGGCGCAGGGGATGGGTGGAAAAGTTCTACAAAATTGTCACGCCACCAAAGAAGACTCCCAGAACCAAACGGAAAAAAATGTCAGATGACGATGATGATGACGACGATGATGATGATGACGACGATGATGATGGTGCTGATACAGATGATGATGACCGTAAGTTTTTTCCCCCATTTTCTGTGATGTCAGTATAGGTGCGTTGAAACTTCAGCATGTGGGTTTATGATTGAACTATAGAACATTATCACCTTCTTATTCAAGGTTTACGTTTGTCAGTTTGACATTGTTATGCAGTTGATAGGGTGAAAAGGAAAACACAATGAATTGTTGATACAGGTTTACCATGTGGGTGTGTTAATTATGCATCTTATTCAATCTCAAATTTCTGCTGTGATCGGATGAAAGTTAGAGCAGAACAGCATTTTGTCCACCTAGTTACCAAAATAGCTACCATGGCCACTGCAGGCACTTGAGTGTCCTGAATAAGTCTGCAATAAAAAAAAAACGCTATTTAGATTGTCACAGATTTTAATTAATTATTACTAATGTTTCCTTTTCTTCAGATGATGAGCCAAAGATCCCACCCTGGGAGGAAGATGATGGTGTCTATGGAATTATGGTAATTATTTTGTTATGCATCTCTTTTCACATAAACTTGCTTGAACTGTTCCGGAGTAGGATGACTGATGGAAGTGGGTGGCTTGGACTGGTCAGTGTTGTTGGAAGATCATAGATGACCAGGGTTGGGGGGGGGAGGGAGACTGGGGTCGTTGGAGAGGTGGTAAGGATTTGGAGTTTGTGTGCCTCGCCGGATGTGGAGATAGAACCCATGCCGATATAGCGACAACCGGTTTTGAAGCCAGTGCCGCAACCAAACTGAGCTATTTCTCCGCCCCCAGTGTGTGGGTGTGTGTTTGTGTGGGTGTGTGTTTGTGTGTGTGCGTGTGTGTGTGTGTGTGCGTACGTGCATGTGCATGTGTGTGTGTGCATACATGTGTTTGCATAAGTGTGTGAATAAACTCTTTAGATTTTCACGCGATGACTTCTTTCCATATTGCATTGCCAGAAGAAACAAAAATATGCTTCAGCTATGGTGAGACTGCAGACTTTTGATGTCAAGCTGTTGTTATACTTGTGTTGGCACACACACTTTTGTCTCAACTGAATGTAATTTATAACACATCAATTATAGTAATGAAAAATTGTAATGGGCTGATAAAAGGAAATTTGTTAAACCATGAAATCAAATGTTCAATGTGCCCTTCAGGTATTTAGAAAAGGGATTTATCAAATTGGATTTAATTTTGTTTTGTGTTTATTTTTTTCTCACAAATTAAAGGCACAGTAAGCCTCCCGTAAACCATCACAGATACTGTCAGGCTTTTACACACAGTACAAACACCATTTCATTTAAACACTCACCGCTTGAGAACATTCTAGGTGCCCTCCGTAAAGAGCGAGCAATTTTCAAAGAATTTATTTTTGCGTGGTTTATCTTACCTCTGAGCCATCGTGAACCCATGTAATCCCGTTTCCCTTTTTTCACAATTTAGCCACCATTTCAATGCAAATCTCTGTAAGCTTATCTGCAATAGCACGTTATTGTGTACCTTTGAATCTGAAATGCAACATTGAAACGGCTGCGAACTAGAGCAGTGGCGGTTAACGGTTCAGAGGAACTGGCGCCAGGCAGCGTCGTCTGCTACGAGAACCACGACCTTGCGTGACCCTGCTTTCGGGCTATCTTTTTTTAAACTTTCAAAACTTCGTTTTGTTCTGATCTTGTCTTGATGAAAAAAGATTTCTTTCATGATTTAAGAATGTTTGTGTAACAAGCTGTCAATTTATTATTTAGATTTCAAAAGTTAGGTCAGAAGCGCAAAAAAGCACCGTCCGATTGTCTGACAGACAATCCGCAAAATTAATTCTTTGAAAATTGCTAGCTCTTTACGTAGGGCACCTAAGATGTTCCCGTTCGGTGAGCGTTCAAATGGAAGGGTGTTTGTACTGTGTGTAAAAGCCTGACAGTATCTGTGATGGTTTACGGGAGGCTTACTGTGCCTTTAAGCCTCACTTTATCACATTCATATATTGCTTGCACAGTGGTCAATTGCTACCAGCATTACAGACAGGTTTTATGTCAGATTTGTGTCTCTTTTTTTCTTTCCATTTGATTACAGGAAGGAAGAAAGATAGAGTGTGTCTGCATGTGTGGATGAGTTCCTCTTATAATAACATTTTGCATTTCTTGCCTTTATTTCATTTTCTGTTTGATATCAGCAAGGTTATTATTGTGCCATCAGGCATATATGTTTTTAGTGGAATTCTTTTCTTTTAAGTTCAGATCGATGTCTTCACATACATGTGCAAAACAAGTACTTTTCTTGCTCAGAGATTATCAGTGATTTAATGAGACTGAGACGTCTTCCCTGTTGACATGCACACATCTTAAGTTATTGTGTCACTTAACTTTCTAGTGTGTCACTGTGCTTTTTGTTTACCTTTGTGCATTCTAGTTTTTTCTGTTTAAACAGATTTAGCATTAAATTGCAACAAATTAAGGCATACAGATACAAATTTGAAAAAAATGTCATCTCATTACAAGGGTAAGTTCTTTTAAATGAGGTGCTTGCTACCAGATTTCACATTTTTATATATATATGGTTCACTTGTCTTGGTGAGTTTCATTGCTTTGGGAGCGAGCATTGAAAGAGTAAATCTTGAGATAAACACAGATCGATAAGGGGGTGTGCGTATATAATTACAGATAAGGCAGTGTGCATAGAATCCTTCTTTGGTTTCAGTAGAGTTTTATTGCAGCTAATGGAAGATAGTGTTTAAAAAAAATCCCCATATTTACAATTACAAAGCCCAAAAAATCTAACTTTTAATTTTCTCTACTTCAGCTCATTAAAATTAATTTTTCTAAAAAAAATTTCAACCTATTTGTATTGTAATTGCTATGCTGTATTTTTCAGTCTCGCATGCTTCGGAACACCAACCCTTCCTTCTTCTGGGTGCTGAAGCGTGATGTCATCGACTATCGTTTTCTGACCCGCGAACAGGCGGTCAACCACTACTGCAAAGCTGGTTCCTTTACCACAAAGGTTAGTCATGGAAGATCATGAATATTCAGTATCGTGCATGTTGATAGCAAGAATTTGTGAAGCTTTTGGTGGTAACGAGATTTCTTGTGTTTGTAAATTGTGAATTTACTAGTTAAAATACATCAATCAGTTGACATTTTTGTGTATTTTGTTGTTGTTTTTCTCAGTTGTTTCCCTTTTAACGTGTAAGTAGGATGAATGTTCTCTTAATTGTTGTCCAAACATTTGCTTTCAAAGCTGTCAAAAATGCTGTATGAATTTAGATGGTTTTTTTCTTTCTTTTGTTGCTCATGAAATGTCCCATGTTGTCCAAAATTAAGAAATATTCTTTTCAGTTCTTGCTTTGCACTTGTGAGAGCTGGACTTACGGTAACTGTTACTTTCAAACATCCTTCTTTTCCTGTGACAGGTTGGTCTGTGTGTGAACATGAAGAACGTGCCCTGGTTCCACGACGCCGACCCCAACGAGTTCTTCCCACGCTGCTATCGTCTCAGCCATGATGAGGATAAACAGGCTTTTATAGGTCAGAGATCATAACAAGACTTTGATGTTCGTTGGTCTAGTATTATCTTTTGGTAAGAACACGAATGAAGGGAATGTTTTAATCTTCATGAGAAGGCTCTGTTTAAAGTGGATACTGATGGCCATTACACTTTTATTTTTTATTTTCATTTCTTTATTGTCCCATTGGTTGGACATTCGGATGGCTTCCTCAAGTAGAATTTAGCCAGCAGCATATCAGAGTTGCTCTACTCTGATGTGTGCGTGTTTAGGTGTAATCAGCCCCCTGCACTTATGGCAGAATTACTGAGGTCTTTTACGCACCACTACGATGACATGGGGGTGGGACATAGATACTCTCTACGAGTGTGCTCATAAAGTTGACCCGTGTTCGATCCGGCCCGGCCTGGATTCGAACCTGTGACCCATGGATCACAAGTCCATTGCTCTCCCAACTGAGCTACCAACTGAGCTACCAACTGAGCTACCAACTGAGCTACCAAATTGGTTGTTTAGTAACAAAACGTTAACTCTCATTGAAGTGAGGGATTTTGATGAAGTTAAAAAACATAATGTCGAAATGTAGATCCTTCTAGGACTCTTGATTTATGGGCTTAAATGGAAAAAGTTTTCTTGTAAAAACCCATGCTTTTTTTTCTGATTTTCATCCGGTAAATGTGTGGATTCTGTTGATCCAAATCCTTATAGTGTGTAGGAATTGGCATCAATTAAAACTACAGCTACATACGACGACAAATGCATATCTTTCCTATTTCCAGATGACTATCGTATATCAGCCTGCATGAACATCCTCAAGTTTGCCGTACAGCAGAACATGGACGGTGCTAAACCCCAGGAAGAAACAGACGAAGCATCCACCGAAGACCCAGTGTCGGCTACAGACGCTAGCAAAAAGGAGCCTGGCACGAAAGAAGCTAACACTCAACCTGTGTGCGCAAATCCCGACTGCACGCGGTCACAGCCCAACGGCAAAGACGGCAACAAGTGTGTTTGTTCACAACAGCAACAAAAGGCGGAGGGCAGTGAGTCCAAGACTGACGCAGCAGCTGCAGGGAAGGATGAGAAGGCGGCTGAGAAAAAAACAGAAGAGGACTCCTCAGGCGGGAAGACTGCCGAGACACCTGGGAAATGTGAGTTGTTGGTTAAAACTTGCACTTCATATGACACACCAGCACCAACATTTTGAGACCTGCACAAATCTGGGGAACAAATCAGGGCTTGTATTTTGCTTTGTGCCAGCCTAGTGCCATAGTTTTGGTTGTGTAGGGTAAACCTGTAAAAGGTGCATGTTTGAAACATTTTCTGACTTCAGAACACCTTCATGTGTGCTTAAAAATTAAAATTTGAAATTAATCCGTAACTCTCCTTGACTTTATTTTTCTTTGCCGATACTTTCTAGGTTTGATTTCTTTCTACGCATATGCATGCAGTAATAAATGACGGTCTGCTATATTTGATTGATATATTGCGTACATCTTGAATAGTATTGGGTGTGCCAGTATATTTCTTTCTCAATACAGTGGTCCCTTCAATGAAGAACACACTTGGGACCAGCCCAAGGTGTCGTTACATTAAAAGTGTCCTTTCATGACAGGTATTATCTCGTCAAAGTACGTGTGTAATAGACAAAGGGACAACAGAGGATGTCCTTTATTGAGAGGTGTCCTGTCATCAGAGGGGTCTCACATCGCAGGTACAGTGGAACCCACTTTACAGACCTCCAAAACTCTGAGAAAATCAGACCTTGAAAAAGAGGGAGTCTAAATATGGGGGAACATTTACATAGGTTATGAACAGAAAATCTGAGAAAGTAGCTAGGGGCTTAACTCATTGTCTCCCAGGTACGAATATATCTGTACCCACTCATATGGCTCTATCTGACCAGGTACGGATATATCCGCTCAGACTGTTAGCTTCAGTCGCTTCCTGTAACATTTATCTAACGCCTGCATTCCAGTGTGTTGATACACAGTTACTACACAGTTACTACAATTCTGAGTGACCGGCTGCAGCACAGCTGGTCTTGGCTAAACAAAACTTGCTCAACATAGATGGGGTACAAAGTGTTAAAAGGGAGGGAGTCTTAAATTGGGGGCTCTTTAAAGGGGAGTTCCACTGTACCACTCACAGTGAATATCAGGGTTGATTTTGATCTTGCCTGAGTGGCAATTATAATAGGGTACACACAGCTTTGATGGGGTCTCTGACTTTCTAATTGCAGATCCTAAGATAGCCAAGCCAGCTGAAAAGAGGAAAAAGAAACGTGTGTTGGTTCCACTGCGCATTTTGGAAGTTGCAATTGTGCAGTGTGAAAAGTTCCTGTCTGAGAGAGACCATGAAGATATCGATAAACAAGTTCAGGTACGAATCAGAAGGATGTACAGGGTACTGGTTGCAGTTGCTATTGTGTGGTTCCGTGTGAGTTTTTGTGGTTGTCCGGTTTAAAAGTTTGAATTTTCTAGTTCTTTGAAAAGGCACAAAGTTTGAACACACCTTTACGGCTTAATTCTCCTTTCTCTGTTTATCTGTCTGAATGCCTGACTGTTTATTTGTCTGTCTGTCTGTCTGTTTATTTGTCTGTCTGTTTATTTGTCTGTCTGGATCGCTGACTCAGTCTGTCTTACTGTCTCCCTCCCTCTATCTCTGTCTCTGTTACTCTATCTGTCCGTCCACCCCCCCCCCCCCCCCATCCCCTCTCTCTTTCTCTTTCTATTTCTCTCTGAACTTTTAATCAACTTGATGCTTATACTCTTTTGAATCCAGGACTCAATTGTTTTCTTTATTCTAAAAGATGCATCAGTTATGAATTTTGTGTCTTGCTGATGTGCATATACAGTGGAGTCACTCCATGCAGCTATAACGAACCTGGGTATAACGAAATCCCGCTTTTAACGAACTGCCATTGATTTCCCGGCAGACAGCCTTCTATTTCTTACTTGTTACTTTCCGCCTACAACGAACCTTTTGAACTCATTTGCATAACGAACCCCTCTTATAACAAACACGTTTTCATCGCCCCAGAGCCGTTTTGTCTCTAAAAGTCACAAGGCTACAACGAACTGATGTCAATAATTGTCTCCAAAGACAAAAATACACAAAAATACACAAACACAAGTGCACATCGCGTGATGAGCGAACTCTGAACAAACAGCGGGAGGTGCACGGAACAGCCACCACCGCTGTGTTTTCACTATTCCAATCAGCTGCTAAGCTATGACTGTGCTCTAAAAAGTCACAAGGCTACAACGATCTGCGTGAGGCGAGATCAAAGGCAGGTCCATTGTGATAGCTGGGTGGCCTTGTTTATGAGACACTGACCTTCTTCCCAGGGGTCATTGACCCAGTTTTAGCTATGAGAGGTGGTTCCCCTTTCATACATGAGAGAGGAAACACCTCCTGCACCCGGGTCAGTGCCCGAGTTTAACCTATGGGGAGTTTAACCTATGGGGCGGTCTCTTTGATGTCTTGAGAGGAAACTTGGCCAGGGTAGTACATGCACCAGAACTGGTGGACACCATGAAATCGGAGATTGATCAGAATGTCCATGTACATGCTTTTACACGACTTTTTCAATTTTACTTCTAAAATTGTGACAGTAAAGTGAACATTTGAACTATATGCCTCTATGGATTATATTATGAAGCTGTTGAAAACATGCAGAGATTGTACTCTCCAAGGAAAGATCGATGGGACGATCATTTGAAGGTGAGTGGGAAAACTTGTCTTAAGGCCATTTAGGGTTGAAAACTCTACAGCGAATTACTGATATAACGAACTAAAATGTATCTCCCTTGAGATTCGTTGTACCCGGACTCCACTGTACATGACTTGCCTTAATGTAAAATATTATGAGTGACTGACACATGACATTGCTGGTTTCAGATCCCAATGACTGATGGACAGTGGGATGACCTCATCACCTGGTACTACCAGCTTGTCCAGTAAGTACTGTCTTCATGTATATACTCTTACATAATTATGTACTTATAGTTAGGGCGATAAGGGTCGAATATCAGGCTGATACTGCAAATTTGAGGCAAAGCATGATTTTTTGCATACACCTTATGGACACATTAGCCTGCAAATTTAGCGTCAGAAACACCGTGTACGGGGCCCATGATAGCCACAATAGAGCGTTAAACAAGGTAATCCATTCCGCCCACGTACATTTTCTTCACCGGCGCCACTTATCATGAGTAAGAATTTCCCGGCAAAAACAAATGCAATACAAACCAAAACTACGATGAAATAACAAGAGGAAAATAAGAACCGATGAGATTGTGCTTGACATAAATCTTACCTTGAAGTAAATACTACTAAGAGGTCTGCGTGTTGTTCAGACGCGGCTAATCACGTTTGCAGTCCCCACCACAGAAACACAGCGCTGTGCACTGCAGGTTTGCCTTTGAGCATTTGCAGCGGCCTCTACATCCTTGTTTGCAGCCACAGTGTATGAGTTCATAGCAAGTTTCTTGGGCTTGCGGCAGGGTGGTCCACAACGGTCGCCAGGTCTGACCTGCATCCTTCTGCCACCCCCACTGAGCTGGAATTGGTAGATCAGGCTCTTTCAGAAGACACTGACCCCAGATGAAGCCACCCTGGTAAACAGCCCTTCTTGTGTGCTGTTGAAGAGCAGCAGATGTGGGTGGTATGTTTTCCAGAGTTCTCTTTCCTTTGGTGAACATACTTTGTCTGGCCTTGTTGACAGTCTGTTCTGAACTTGTGCGTTCGTACATGATGATGACGAACCTTTCCAGTATTTCCATGAGTTTGTCACTTGGAACAGCAGGCATGTCCATCATCATGAGAAAGGCTTCTGTGGCCTCAGGGTACAGTCTCCATGTGTTCCCTGCAGTTCTCTTCCCTCTGCCAGCAAAGAAAGAAACCGTGTCACAACCCGTGAAGGCATGGAACGCTGGCAACGCTCTGGATTTTTCTGGTCCGAAATTGGCTGCTATTTCATGGGCTGCAATGTACTTAAAGTGTTTCCCTACCCCCAGGGCTACCCAGAGTTCTCTCAGTGGTAACACGTTGACTGCAGACACAGCAAGTACGAGAACGTCTGTATCTGTGGTTCTGATAAGAACATGTAGTGTCAAACCCATCTCTCACGCAATCAGAAACATGCAGAAAGACTCTGGTGTCAGCCTCGTCATGTGAGCAGATGAGCAGTTTCTTTCAGCGAGTTTGAACAACACAGAACCTTGTTTCCAAACGTGCACACGAGGATCTAATTCTCCAGCTCTGCTTTGTCACAAAGTCTTTGTGCAATAATTAACTGAAATAATTCAGTTTTGTTGTCATCAACTCGAAGGAAACTTTGCCAATTTGCCGGCAGGGAAGTTTTAGGCAACACTCTTCGACGTGAGCCACACCCTCACCTTTCTCTTGTTGCTGCTTTGATGATTGTTGCTGTATACATCAAAAACAATGTCTATGCGTGATGTTCCTCCAGAGTTTCTCACAACATATGGCAGGAAAATGCTGTCAACATAGTCTTCAAAAGTCTTTGCACCTTTTGGTAACAGCATCTGGACAATTGCTGCTCCGTCAAGAACCTTGGCATCCACGTTTGGAGTACTGTCAGGTAGAGGAACAATGACGGCTTCACTCAAAACCTCGTCAAGTTCATCTGGAGGGTCTTGAAGTAATGTGCCAATTGTGTCATCCAGAACTTCAGCAGGAATCTCGGATGAATCTTGTGCTTCGTTTTGACTTCCAGTGGTAGAACTTGCAGCATCTGTTTCACCCAGGCAGTGGGCAGGGTTGTCTTCTGTTAACATTCGAGCTTGTTTTGACACAAATGGCTTCCCATACTTTTTTCCACAGACTGCGCAGATCTAGCAGTGCAGAAACACATAGAGTACATTTTTCAGACATTGAACACGTACGATTAGTGGTATGTGACCCTCCACCACGGAATGAGTCGCATGTCACCTTTGCATGATTTTCATATTTGTACATTTTCCTAAAGAGTTTTTTATGCTCTATCCAGTGGTGAAAACCGTTTTAGAAAAGAGCGAAAACTGTTTGAGTCATAAGCCTGTGACTAAGGTGACCCTCACACTGTTACCAGACACTCCCCGGACTTATATTAAGCCTAGCGCAGAACCGCGCGAGGTGACATGCGACTCATTTCGTGGTGGAGGGTCACGTATATTCCAGAAGTAAACTTACAAAGCAGATACATTATTCCCTGCCTGAATCTTTATGTCTGATTCTGAATGGCCTTTTCTCTTTGAAAAAGTACACGTGCTATCCTGCTATCGTACACAAGTTGCGATCAAAGCAACGGCATGCATCGATCACATTTAATCCATCCGACCATATCAGGATAAAGAATACATTCATTTAATAAGGACTTGTACATTCTTTTAATGTAATACATAATACATTTCTATAGTAAAATCCAGTAATATACTTACAGTCTTCAGACGAAGGCGTGCTCTTTAGCAATTCACAGGCTGGCGCGATGGTAAACATCCGGTGACATGTCCGGTGCGTTTCTTTTTTGCACCCCCAGTGCAGTAGAACTGTTTTGAGATTTTCGACTTTTTTGATACTTAGTTTTATATTTTTGAATGTTAAGGAATCGGTTAAATGGTTAAAGAAATCACTCTATCTTATGCAAAAAAACACAATGTCGCTCACGCAGTTTGTTATGCCACTTTCTTAGCTTTTGGCTTTGGCACAGCTGCTTTGAACGTCAATAAGAACCCCTCTTTGATGTATTGCGTGTAATTACTGCTTAGTAGCGTTAGCAATTTTCTCCCCCCTTTCCTAACCTAGGCGGTGGGTTCAAGTGCTAGTCTTTCGGATGAGACGAAAAACAGAGGTCCCTTCGTGTACACTACATTGGGGTGTGCACGTTAAAGATCCCACGATTGACAAAAGGGTCTTTCCTGGCAAAATTGTATAGGCATAGATAAAAATGTCCACCAAAATACCCGTGTGACTTGGAATAATAGGCCGTGAAAAGTAGGATATGCGCCGAAATGGCTGCGATCTGCTGGCCGATGTGAATGCATGATGTATTGTGTAAACAAAATTCCATCTCACACGGCATAAAATAAATCCCTGCGCCTTGAAAATGTGCGCAATATAAATTGCATAAAAAAAATAAAAAATAAAATTTTAAAAAATCCCTGCGCTTAGAACTGTACCCACGGAATACGCGCGATATAAGCCTCATATTGATTGATTGAGTAGCCAAGTTGGTCATAATTCATGATACTTCAACCATTACAGATTCTTGTTGGCAATAAACGTCGAGATTCGCAAAATGTGTCCGGTCAATTATTTCAGCACGGTCACAGCAATGTTCGACACCGGTGGAGCAGTAAGTTCCTTACTATGGCCAATCATGTTAGTCAAAACTGAGCAACCAACTACTTTGACTGGCCACAACGGCCACCACAGCGCTCCCAAATAATGTTTCTGACGCTAATATTGAACTTTACTGTGGAACCCGTCTTCTGAACCACAGGGTTTGCTTTGCCTAAAATTTGCAGCATTAAATTCCTTATCGCCTAAGCTATTAAGCCTGCAAATCCACAGGTGTATTGACTTTCATGTATGCTGGTCAGGCTCTCACTCACACACACACTCACTCACACACACACACACACACACACACACACACACACACACACACACACACACACACACACACACACACACACACACACACACACAGGGGCGCTTGCACACACAACAGACCGCACCACACCACACCACACCATACAACAGTACCACACCACACAACACCACACCACACACACAACGTGAAATATGTTTCAGAGAACATAATTCTCTTGCTTTTTTCAGTGAGGACAGTATGATCATCTCAGTGTCTCAGACGTTGATAGGTCAGGTGGAGAGTATTGTGAACCGCATGAGGACCAAGTGTCCACAGTTTGACATGGACGGCATCCACAACGTCTGGATTGTCAAGCCTGGGGCAAAGTCACGTGGCAGAGGTGGGTAGCTATGCCAGAAGGAGAGAAGAGTTTAAACTGGAAGGAGGAAGAGGGAGGAGAGGAGAGAAAGAAAAAAATGTAGGACTCAGCTTTTATTAAAGCTGTTTTTAAATCGGTGCAACAGCGGTTGTGTCGTCGCATGTAGCAGACGATTGCTTCGCCAGCCTGACTCGCTCTCCTGGATGTTGTGGCGGTGTGTGTACGCGTGCATCCACATTCTCACAACATCCCACAGACGCTTGCTATTTTGTCAGCAAGCCGCAAGAATTTTATTTCCACTTCAATCTTCTTCGCCTACTACCAATCACCCAAAGGCCCACATGGATGATTCAATGATGCAAACATACAAAGAGTTTGAGATCACACCGGCCACCGCAGCGCACCTTGAAACCCTGGAGTTTCACTCTCAGCAATCGCTGGAACTCTTGTTTTATTAATTGGGCGAAGTCGACTTTGCTATGTCTACTTCACACAGCTCGCTGCACAAAGCTTTGGCATTGAGTTTTTGGTAAAAACACTTCCAATTCAACTTCGGGCTCAGCTAAGGACAGCATTAAGAGGGAGAGAGCAGACGAGAGAGTGAGATTGAGTTGTAGATTTAGAAGAAAAAGAGGGAGACGCGAGAGTGGAAAGCATATTTCTCTCTGTTTGTAAACCTGCCTGTGTGTCTGTCTATCTGTGCAGCATGACTTACTTGTTTTCTCTTGCGTGTTAATTGTGTCGACTTTCTTCAGCAATAGTTTAATGCCTGTGTGTTTTAAATGTCTGCATGCATTTTACTGGGTGCATAATGAGGGTCCTTGCTTGCAATGTAGCATACATGTCAGCTGATGAATGGTTGTGCAGGTATCACATGTTACGACCGCTTGGAGGATATGCTGAAATTGGTCAGCTCACAAGTCGTGAAAAAAGATGGAAAATATGTTGTACAGAAATATATAGGTAAGTTCAGCTTAATTACAAATTATATCTCACTCTGAATGCTAGAGCTGAGCTGAGAAAGAATCAAAGAAATTCTTGTACTGAAGAATCTTGTCTTTTTTTCATGCGAACTTGGACAAATAAGAACAGAAGGGGTTCATTTGATAAAGCAAAAGGGGAGAGACAAAATACTGTTTGCTAATGAATCACTATTGAATGGACCAATATGTTGGATCAATGAAATACAAACCTTTGCCTGGTTTAGTACATTGCAGTAGTTCATAGACTTAACCTACAAATTTCTTTATCATTCTCTTTGCATCCATGTGTAATTCTTTCAAAATACATTACCTCAATTTAACTAAAAGGAGTTCAACCATACAAGTGTTAAACTGAGAAATCATCCATTGGTCCCAAAGATTAACAAGGATGTTGCTAACTCTTGACTTTTTTGTCAGTGTAATTGGGCCAATAAAAAAAACCTTGTCCATATACATCAGTTAAATTCTTCCTTTCAAGGAGTATAGATGTGAAATCAAGTGCTCTCCATCATCTTTACTGAGACGATAAACCTACGATTTGAAATTCACTTTGAGGGCTACGAAACTGTGGGTATTTCTTTTCATCTTCCAATATTTAGTGTTACAATGGGCGGGGATGTAGCTCAGTCGGTAGCGCGCTGGATTTGTATTCAGTTGGCCGCTGTCAGCGTGAGTTCGTCCCCCACGTTCGGCGAGAGATTTATTTCTCAGAGTCAACTTTGTGTGCAGACTCTCCTCGGTGTCCGAACACCCCCATGTGTACACGCAAGCACAAGACCAAGTGCGCACGAAAAAGATCCTGTAATCCATGTCAGAGTTCGGTGGGTTATAGAAACACGAACATACCCAGCATGCTTCCTCCAAAAACGGCGTATGGCTGCCTAAATGGCGGGGTAAAAACGGTCATACACGTACAATTCCACTCGTGCAAAACACGAGTGTACGTGGGAGTTTCAGCCCACGAACGCAGAAGAAGAAGAAGAAGAAGAAGTGTTACAATGTACAACTCTTCATCGTAAATCTCTCTGCATCCATGTGGGTTTGCTCTGTGCAGAACGGCCGCTGCTGATCTACAACACAAAGTTTGACATCCGTCAGTGGTTCCTGGTGACGGACTGGAACCCTCTCACCCTGTGGTTCTACGAGAACTCCTATCTACGTTTCTGCTCCCAGCAGTACACGCTGGATGACTTTGACCAGGCCATCCATCTCTCCAACAACGCCATCCAGAAATACTGCAAGAACGGACCCCGCTCATCCAAACTTCCCCCTGAGAACATGTGGACCCATGAGGAGTTTAAGGACTATCTCAGGTCAGTGTGTGACCTTGTACAGTGGAACCTCCCTTTGAAGACCTCCAAAATCATGAGAAAATCAGGTCTTAACAAGGAGGGGGAATCATCAAAATAGGGCTACTTTACACAGGGTTTCAACAGAAAGTCTGAGAAAAAAAACAGGGTTTCAAAAGGAATGGAGTCTTCAGTCTAAAAAGGGAAGTTCCACTGATTTGTTTTGTGTGTCATGACATTGTGATGAACTTGAGTTCTTGTCATATGTCATAATTTCATGATGACCTTGAGTTCTTTGACTGTTATGACACTGTTATGACTGAGTTTCTCATACATTTCTCGTACAGTTGTATCTGTGATGTGAGCTTCCCACGAAGAGAGCACACCTCCCAAAAAAGGACGCTTTCAGGATCAGGATCAATACATATTGCAGGAACCTTTTTAGGTTATCATCGCAACGGCTTTCTGTTGTCTCCTGGTTTATTTACAAGACCAAAGTATACCTGTCATGACAGGCCACCTGCAATGTAGGGACACTTGTGGTTCGTCCCAAGGGTGTCCTTCTATACCCCCCGCGGGTTAGGGGGAAGGATTTACCCCTCCCTGGTCCCCCCGCGGGTTAGGGGGAAGAATTTACCCCATGCTCCCCAGCATGTCGTAAGAGGCGACTAACGGATTCTGTTTCTCCTTTTACCCTTGTTACGTGTTTCTTGTTTTGAATATAGTCAATGTTTGTAAAGATTTTAGTCAAGCAGTATGTAAGAAATGTTAAGTCCTTTGTACTGGAAACTTGCATTCTCCCAGTAAGGTCATATATTGTACTACGTTGCAAGCCCCTGGAGCAATTTTTTGATTAGTGCTTTTGTGAACAAGAAACAATTAACAAGTGGCTCTAACCCATCTCCCCCCCCCCCCCCTTTCCCCGTCGCGATATAACCTTGAACGGTTGAAAACGACGTTGAACACCAAATAAAGAAAGAAAGAATGTCCTTCTATGGCTGGTACAACTCTAGCAAAGTGTGAAAATGATCAGCGAGTAAAATGTGAGAGTAAAACAATTGGCAAAAATATGACACATTTCATGTTGCGCTTGCCATGTATCCCCTGCTGTTTATTAGACAGCCACATCACTGTATTTTTTGATTGTCAGTTTTGTTTGTGAAAATATTTCCTGTGCTTTTTCCCTTTCAGGAGTCAAAAGCAACCCAATGCGTGGGAAGAGATCATCTATCCGGGCATGAAGCATGCCATCACCTGTGCCCTGCTTTGCACACAAGATCTAGTGGAATACCGCAAGGTCTGTACCATTTACATACATGTTGTATTTTGGTGTCAGGGTGTTTTTCCTTGTGGTGTGTGTGTGTTTTGTGTGTGTGTGTTGGGGGGGGGGGGTTATATGACAATGTATGTACATGTATGATATGCAGACTCATGTATAGACTTAAAGAAGGATTCAGAATGTATAAATACTCGTGATACAATTGGATGCTTTGGAAACAAGCTTTGTGGGGGTATAACAGTGTTTTCCATTTTTCCATTTCCATGAATTTATTATCTCGTTGCTGTGAAATTTGGTTAGCTTCCTCTCGTTAGAAAGCTATAGCAGCAACAAGAGACACGCTTAGGCCCCCCCAAAAAAGGTCTGTTTACGGTAACATAGGCCAAAAAAATAGGGTCGGTAGGTCGGGATTTTTTTTTTTCTCTCCAAAAAACCATATTTTTACGTTATTTTGCCCAAAAAAAGTCTAGGGTCGCGCGAAAAAAATAGGGTCAATCGGGTTACCGTAAACAGACTTTTTTTTTTTTTTTGCCTTACCAGGTGTGTGCGTGTTTACTAGGTGTAATCAGCCACCTACACTTATGGCAGAATGACCAAGGTCTTTTACATGCCACTGTAGGGACATATGGGTGGGACAATGGATTAACGTCTCTTAGTCTGCACATAAAGTTGACCACGTGTCCATCCCAGCCTGGATTCAAACCGGAGACCCAAGGCTCACAAGTCCAGTCAGATCTACCAACTGAGCTACCAGGGTTGATTGTTGTATTTTTTTCTTTTAAACACTAAAAAACACTAGAGAAATGGGATTCATGGAAAGTAATCTAATATGTGCTGAGGGGGGGGAACTTTATTATTCTCATTGATGTTGATATAGGTCCATGGTGTAAAAAGCAAGGTGTTGTAAAAGGGGGGGGGGGGGGGGGGTTACACTGTATTTTCAGTTGTGTCAGCTTTAACTGTTTTGGTCAACAATATCTGCAGGGTTATCTGGTTTGCATTTCTTCCTTCTAAGCAACCAAGTTTATTTTGCATGAATGTGTTTTGTTCCGTCCGTCAGTTAATTCAAGTGCCAGTGTATGAATGCATTTGCATTTTGTTTTCATGACATTTTCTTTATTTCCCTTGATACGTGTGTGTTTCCGATATAACTCATCGAGACATTTTATTTGGTTATTGTGTTTGCAAATTTCTTTCAGTTACAGATTGTTTAAAAAGTTATTTCTGCTTTTGTCACTATTTTGTTAATTAAAGTACAATGTAAGATGACTAGCTCTGTCATGCTAATAAGGAATATCATTTGCAATAATGTCTCTTTAGTCGTTGTTTAGTTTTGTTTTGTATTATTTGGTATAATATACTACGTTTAAGGATGGATCCAGTAACAATGTAATTCTCTGTTTCAATTCAGTCGTTAGTAATGGTTTGGTCCTCCTGCAATTGTGAGGAATTTTCCATTCATCTGTAATATATTATTTTGACAACACACTCTCCCTGAAGTTTCAGTTATCAGTAGGCTTAGAATATAATGTTTTAATTGTTGTCCAATCCACATTGAATATGTTTCACAAATAACATTAGTAGGGACTTAGAATGATGATGGTTTTATTGACTCACATGCAAAGCAAAAGTGAGTCTATGTACTCACCCGAGTCGTCCGTCCGTCCGGACGTCCGTCCGTCCGTCCGGAAAACTTTAACGTTGGATATTTCTTGGACACTATTCAGTCTATCAGTACCAAATTTGGCAAGATGGTGTATGATGACAAGGCCCCAAAAAACATACATAGCATCTTGACCTTGCTTCAAGGTCAAGGTCGCAGGGGCCATAAATGTTGTCTAAAAAACAGCTATTTTTCACATTTTTCCCATTTTCTCTGACGTTTTTGAGATTGAATACCTCACCTATATATGATATATAGGGCAAAGTAAGCCCCATCTTTTGATACCAGTTTGGTTTACCTTGCTTCAAGGTCAAGGTCACAGGAGCTCTTCAAAGTTGGATTGTATACATATTTTGAAGTGACCTTGACCCTGAACTATGGAAGATAACTGTTTCAAACTTAAAAATTATGTGGGGCACATGTTATGCTTTCATCATGAGACACATTTGGTCACATATGATCAAGGTCAAGGTCACTTTGACCCTTATGAAATGTGACCAAAATAAGGTAGTGAACCACTAAAAGTGACCATATCTCATGGTAGAAAGAGCCAATAAGCACCATTGTACTTCCTATGTCTTGAATTAACAGCTTTGTGTTGCATGACCTTGGATGACCTTGACCTTGGGTCAAGGTCACATGTATTTTGGTAGGAAAAATGTGTAAAGCAGTTCTTAGTGTATGATGTCATTGCTAGGTTTAGTTATTTGACCTTGACCCTGAAGGTCAAGGTCATGTAAAGGTCAAGGTCAAGCATGTGAGTCGTATGGGCTTTGCCCTTCTTGTTACTTCTGACATTTAGTCCCGCCCGGAATTTAAAGCTTTTTTGGGATGATTTACGACTTTTGCGCACATTTCGAGCAGACGAAAACACAACATGGTGGCTCTCGCTCCTCCAACTATCGCGAGACACAAAAAACCGAAATCTCGCGCGCTCGAGATCCTGATACATCCGGTGTTTCTCTGTACGCTATCTTGTCACGACGACTTGTTGACAAACGAAGATTCGCGAAAGAAAGAGAAAAGTGCCGAGTCTTGAGTAGAGAGCTAATAAAGTACCGGTAATCGCTAATCGAGTCAAATGAAAATCCGCAGCGACTTCCATTAGGTGAATGCTATTCAAGTTTAGGTAACGTTTTAACCGCATCTTTTTATAACGTCGCGGCTTGTAGTCCGTCAAATGCGGTAGTAATTTTTTGATGTGTAGGGTGTATTTTCCGCATCCTATTAACACGTGTGTGGTGACTGTTCTAGTCATTGTTAGATGTGTAAGGTGTATTTTCCACATCCTATTAACACGTGTGTGTGGTGACTGTTCTAGTCATCGTTTGAGTTGTACGGTGCCGACTTCATGCTGACGGAGGACCTGCACCCCTGGCTGATCGAGATCAACTCCAGCCCTAGCATGGAGTCCTCCACCCCAATCACCGCAAAACTCTGCAGCAGCGTTCTGGATGACACCATCAAAGGTGAGAGGTTAAAGAGTTGTCACTCCTGAAATGTTTAGAGGCCTGTGAGTACGTGAAGAATCATCATTTGAAGAGGATATGACAATGGAGAAACGTGGAAAGATGGACAGAGTGAGAGGGGCGCAAAGAGGAGAAGAAACCAGACAAAAATTAAGAGAAGAATCGGCAGACTGACAGGGGGAAAGAAGTAGAGAGAGAGAGAGACGGACAGGTTGACAGAAAGAGAGACAAGAGAAATATGATGAACGGTAGTCTTTTGAGGGAGTGTGTGTTATAATGTTTCTGTCTCTCTATCTGTGCCTGTATGTCGGTGTATGTTTCTGTCTCTCTATCTGTGCCTGGATGTCTGTGTATGTTTCTGTCTCTCTATCTGTGCCTGGATGTCTGTGTATGTTTCTGTCTCTCTATCTGTGCCTGGATGTCTGTGTATGTTTCTGTCTCTCTATCTGTGCCTGTATGTCTGTGTATGTTTCTGTCTCTCTATCTGTGCCTGTATGTCTGTGTATGTTTCTGTCTCTCTATCTGTGCCTGTATGTCTGTGTATGTTTCTGTCTCTCTATCTGTGCCTGTATGTCTGTGTATGTTTCTGTCTCTCTATCTGTGCCTGGATGTCTGTGTATGTTTCTGTCTCTCTATCTGTGCCTGGATGTCTGTGTATGTTTCTGTCTCTCTATCTGTGCCTGGATGTCTGTGTATGTTTCTGTCTCTCTATCTGTGCCTGTATGTCTGTGTATGTTTCTGTCTCTCTATCTGTGCCTGGATGTCTGTGTATGTTTCTGTCTCTCTATCTGTGCCTGGATGTCTGTGTTTGTTTCTGTCTCTCTATCTGTGCCTGGATGTCTGTGTTTGTTTCTGTCTCTCTATCTGTGCCTGGATGTCTGTGTATGTTTCTGTCTCTCTATCTGTGCCTGGATGTCTGTGTATGTTTCTGTCTCTCTATCTGTGCCTGGATGTCTGTGTTTGTTTCTGTCTCTCTATCTGTGCCTGTATGTCTGTGTATGTTTCTGTCTCTCTATCTGTGCCTGGATGTCTGTGTTTGTTTCTGTCTCTCTATCTGTGCCTGGATGTCTGTGTATGTTTCTGTCTCTCTATCTGTGCCTGGATGTCTGTGTATGTTTCTGTCTCTCTATCTGTGCCTGGATGTCTGTGTTTGTTTCTGTGTGTTAAAAAAAGTGGTTCCCTTGCACTTAATATAACCCCCATTGTGCATTCCTACTTGCAGTTGCTGTGGACAGAAAGTACGACAAGAACTGTGACGTGGGGGCCTTTGAGCTGGCCTACAAGCAGCCAGTGGTCACAGTCCCGCCCTATATCGGCATCTCTCTCGGTGTGGAAGGCCAGGCCATCAAAAAACCGTCCAACTTCAGCATGCGGAGGGCCATGGACCCCCAACACCACCCCTCCGATGTCATCTTCACTCCCCGCCCCCCTCTCCGGCAGATGAACAACAACATAGATTTGGTGTCAAAAAAAACTGCCTCCGCACAGCCGGGGGTCAGTTCCGCTGATACTCACGCCGCCACCGGCGCTAGTCGCAAAGAGACGGACATACCCGACAACACCAGTGTCACTTCCTGTCCCCCCAAGGCGGGAGGGGGTGGTGGGGGCGGGGGAGGGGCGTCGGATTCTTCCCCTACTGTGGTGCAGATTGACGGTAAGGTGGGGGTGGGAGGGACTCGGGGCAACAACACGTCCAACAATCGTGCCCAGACCACAGATAGCAGCATGACAGGGCACAAATCGGAGCGAGCGGACTCGCACAGGGCAAATTCTGAGCTGAAAATGCCCAGCACTCAGACCTTCCCGCACTCTAAAGTGGTGTCCACCCAGCACACTGAACTGGGCAACAGGCGCATTGTGTCCAAAACATCAGTGTCCACCAACTACCCCATCCCCCAAGCACCGCCCAGTAACATCGCTGCGCAGACGGTGACCCGCTCTCTGGTGGTCAACAACGTGGAGAGCACGGACCTCAAGACCTTCAAACAGCCCACCAAAGGTAATAACGCCGCCGACAGCTTCAAAATGGTATCCTTCCCCCCCGCCATGAAGGTCAAAAAGATCGTCAAGGTCGTGGCCCCTGGGGGCGGGCAAGGTGGGGGCGTGGGAAGAGGAGGTGGAGGAGGGGGTAGGAAGAGCAGCAGCCACAAGAGTAACCGCCTCAAGGGGGGCAACTACACCATCCAGTTCCCCCGTGTGCCCTACGCCAGCATAAACGTGGCGCTTCCCCCCAGCACCTCCGACGTCCCCGTCCCCATCGGCCCCCCGAAGCTGCGCTACTTCAACAAAACCGCCACGCAGGAGAGCCTGGTCTCGCTAGCCTTTGTGTCTGCCAGTGGCGACTAGGTTTAGGCTTTTCTAGCTGAAGGGCTGCACAAATTCTCCCTAGTTTTACAAGACTGTTCTTCTTATTATAATTGCAAGGGATATGGGGAAGGGGGGGGGGGGGGGGGGGGGGGGGTCAGATCTAATTTGTGTGATCTGAGATAAGGTATAGTTTTGAAGTGGTACTAGGTAAATGTGTGAGGAGAAGGGGAGGGGAAGGATTCATTCAAAAATCATTTAAATCTGTTAGTGAAGTTCAGAGTGTGTATTTTTCATTACACTTCTTTCAACCTTTTTGACATATCTTCGACAAATACTTCACAAGGGGACTTTTCTACAGATGCACTTTGATGTGCCAGCATGTTGGAGATGATCGAGTCTGAAATTAGTTCACAGTTTGTATCCAAAATGGGTCTTGTATGATGTTTTCAGTGAAGGTAAATAATACATCGATAGTGAAGTTAGAAAGTCCAAAGGCACCTTGTCTCAATTTTGTGTGTTAATAATTTCATGTGTTAGTGACCCTAGATTTCTTCATAGATTTTCTCTTGTCCCGTGTTCAAAATTTCAAGTTTTGAACTCTGTGTGCGACTTTAACCTGACTCTTACTTTTAATGTTCACTGGTTCTCTCGCTCTGTCCTTTCTGTTTCTTCTTCTTCTTCTTGGCGTTCGCAGAGGTTACACAATCAGTCCAGCACTGGTGATAAATGTTGTCGTTTTCTCCAACTCCTGTCGACTGCCGTATAGTTTGGTCTGCAAGGGAGTTGGTGACGGCCACACTTCTTTTCGTTCCTCATCTAGTAAGGGACATCGCTGTAAGATGTGTTCCGCTGTTTGGTCCTCTTGACCGCAGGCACAGGTTGGTGATGGCGCCAGCTTGAACTTTCGGTTCATGTGAGATCCTTTCTGTTTGAATGTGTTCCTTTTCAAAAGTAGAACCCCTCGTGATCTAGCCGAGATCAGGTTCTCTTGAAAAAAAAAAGCTTTGCGAGAGGAGAACAGATGGACGCACAAAGAAACGTTTTGACAAATACAGAAAAAAAATGTGGGTTGTTATTAAGGAAGTATATTTGTAACGTATTCGTTGGTGATCTCAGTTTTTGCGTGGGTGATAATTAGCTAGGAAGAATTTTCTGTTTGCTTTCTTGTTTCTTTGCTTGCTTGTTTTTACTTTTGCTCCATCCCATTTTTTCTGCTACAACTCACTGCATCAATTTTTTACCCCAACGTTCAGTAATAAACTTACACATATTTTGCCTCTCAGATGTCTGTTGAAATCCTATGAACTTTTAGATTTTGAAAGTCAGTCCTTCTGCGAATCTCATATTGAGAAATTAAGTTTGTCAATGCTCGAAATGTGTGTAATGTTTTCAGCAGCCCCCCGCGGGTTAGGGGGAAGAATTTACCCGATGCTCCCCAGCATGTCGTAAGAGGCGACTAACGGATTCTGTTTCTCCTTTTACCCTTGTTAAGTGTTCCTTGTATAGAATATAGTCAATGTTTGTAAAGATTTTAGTCAAGCAGTATAAGAAATGTGAAGTCCTTTGTACTGGAAACTTGCATTCTCCCAGTAAGGTCATATATTGTACTACGTTGCAAGCCCCTGGAGCAATTTTTTGATTAGTGCTTTTGTGAACAAGAAACAATTAACAAGTGGCTCTATCCCATCCCCCCCCCCCCCCCCCCCCCCCCTCCCTTTCCCCGTCGCGATATAACCTTCGTGGTGGAAAACGACGTTAAACACCAAATAAAGAAGAAAGAAGATGTTTTCAGCACAGAATTGTAGATGATATAAAAGCACGCAATGGTTGGGCAGTTCTTTGCACTAAAATTACGTTTATAAATCTTCAGTTTTCCTTTTATTTTATTAGCAGAGTGTTAAGATCTGATTTTGTCTTTCAAAGCAGATTTTGTAGCTTTTATTTTGACTTTAAACTGGACTTCTGAGTTAAAACTTGGTTTTTGAAAAGGGCTTGAAATAGATGCTTTCTCTTTACTGGCACTTATCTTTCAATTTGTTTATTACTCTTCAAAGGCTCGCCTGTTGTTTTGTTTTCTAACCAGTTAAGCTTTTGTAGGTTTTACATTGAAGTTTTTTTTCAATCAACAAGAAACAAGATTAGATAGTATGATTTTCTTTACTGTGAAAAGCTCCAGAACTGCACAGGTGAACAAACTGCATTTGGTATAGGAGTAGGATTTGAAGTAAGTTTCTGTGTGGCAATGACCAAAGTTGAGAGGGAAAAGTATTTTGCCAAAAGATACATGTACATATTTTGTTCTTGAGGAGGAATGATATTTTCTTTATCTTTTTGTAAATATAAAGACTCAGTAGCACATCTGTGATAGCTTCTGATGTATGCCTGATGATTTAATGTTCATTTTTAAAATGTATG
Organism: Littorina saxatilis; assembly: GCF_037325665.1. Lineage (NCBI taxonomy): Eukaryota > Metazoa > Mollusca > Gastropoda > Littorinimorpha > Littorinidae > Littorina > Littorina saxatilis. The sequence continues at coordinate 12,962,101 of NC_090248.1, forward strand.
TCTATTTAAATAAAACTTACATTTTTGGAGAACCTTTTTATAACTGAAAATGTACGGCCATATATTCTGTGTATAAATGCAATCAGTTTATTCAAGTGCCTTAATATTTTTTTTTACCACAACGGATGATGTCAAATATATACTTCTGAGAAATGACTGTGATTCTCAAGAGTATACTTATACATTTTTTTTGTTTTCCAGTGTTCCATTCTTGACTTAAATCAAAAATTGTTGTTTGTGATTGTAGGTTGTAGCTTAGTTCCCTTGTGCCAATGGTTAGATATTTGAAATGAAAACTCAGGTTTTCGTCGCTTTTATTTTTCCTTATTTCCTTTTTATTTATTTCGTGTTTTAAGGTGAAAAAAAAAGTTACATCTTTTCATTTAGGTTTGAAGCTGATTTTTGTGTCATAAAACTCGCCCATTTTCAGTACACTTTTTCCCCCCAAAGAAAATGCCTAGAGATGCTGGTTGATGCAACACGTGGGGAATGAAAGCTTACATTTCTTTGTCTGTGTCATAATTTGATGTTGTTTTGATTTTAAATAAAAAAATGATCTGCTCTGTTTTCTTCCTTAGGCATTTTGTTCTTTTGCCTCATTTGTTTAATTGTTTGTTGTCAGCATTTTGATAATTCATATTTAACTGACATACAAACTGTTTCATTCGCTTGCATTCATAACCATGCACTGGACATCAGCTACAATGGTAGTTTTTAGCTGTAGGTATGCGGCTTTTCCGTCAAGCAAAACATTTTTAAAAGCTATTTTCGTTTAGTTTTTGTGTAGAACATAACAAAACTTTGGGAGGAGGGATTGGGGGGTATGGGCGGGGACGAGGTTAATTACTGCATGACAAAAACATGTGCGTTTATGGTCATTATGCCTGAGGAAACATGACAATAATGATACAGTGTTGGGTTATAGTATCTGAAGATTATTTGAATTTTTATGAATGAACATGCATTCTTTTCAATCAATTAGGTCAACCGAATAACACTTACTGATACTGTACTTGTACTAATATGACTTGTTTGTCATATCATCAAGCTAGCTTATGCTGTTGGAATATGTGGGTTACAAAGATCAGTGTGTACCTTAAAGGTTTGTGCGTAATTCTGAATTAATTGAATAATTAACAAATACATTATTGATATTTCCTAAGTGTATTTCAATAGCTTTCATACAGATTAATTAGAATTAACATAATGTCTTATTGATATATTTTGTGTGAGTGAATATATGCTATACCGGCTTTCAGTTTCAGATGCTTAGAACAACGAGAAACTATTTATCTATATGGTGTACATTTAGAATTGTGAGGGAGTAGCTCTGACAATATATACACTTTGCACATTTGTCATAACCGTTGACATGCTTTTTCCATCCGTAACAAAGGTAGGCGTTGGAGAAAGCCAGCATACTGCGGGGCATCCCGATCCATGAAGGTTCCGCCCCCAAAACTCTCACTCTCACCCTACAACAAGCGAGCCATTTCCAAACTGCCGCCTGTTAAGATGAACATCATTAAGCCCACCCTCGACGCTCAACCGCCCATGCCCAAGTACACACGCCCACAGCAGGTAGATTGTCTCGATGCGCACAACTTTCAACAGCAAGTCGCGCATCATTTCCCTTCTTATTCCTCTTCACCTCAGTCATCGCTTGCTCCTCCTCCTCCTCCGCCTCCTCCTCCTCCACAGCACTTTGAGGTGCTGTCACCGACCAAGGTTTCTGTGACGTCACCCGACCTTGCTTGTAGTGCCAGTCGGCAGTGGGTACCGCTCACACAAGGCGTGGATCTCTCCGCTCGACTGGTGGGTTAGGTTGACGTGTTTCTCTACTGCTGCTGTCTGATGCTGCTGTTGCTTGGATCCTGGTCCCGTGTAACTCTTCTATACCTCCTACTACTCTTGTCTGCTGGGTTTTGAAGTTGTCCCGTTTGCTTTGTTGGTGTGGTCATCAGTACTACTACCCTTCCTTTGTCGGTGTAACTTTGGACGTTTGTGTGTTAATTGACTGATACAGAAACATAGCTGTTGTTGCGGTGTTCATATTAAACCTAGAGTCATCTTTTACAAGATGTTTGAAGCTACTCAGGTTCCCTTCTAACAGACTTGGAAACGTTTGCTTTGATGCTGACATTCCCAGGCGTAACATTTGCTGTAAAAGAGGAGCAGTTGACTATTTGGTTGAAGCAGAGTGCTGAATTTGCTTGTGGCTTAATAACTGAATACAGTGGACGCCGCTTAATAAAACCGCGGTTAATAGAGCCAGCCGCTTATAAAAGCCGATTTCAGACGGTCCGTATTTTTCACTATATCTTATGTATTAGAAAAAGCCGGTTAATAAAACCAACCCGCCGCTTATTAAAGCCAGTTTTCTCAGAGAAATCACGTAGTTTGTGACTAAAACTCACATTATTTTGTTCTGATGTGGAAGACGACCAACAAACAAACACTCATAAAATCGTTCTTCTCTGCCGAGTAATGATTCGTGACGGTGACAGTGAAATTATTGATGTACCGAAGTGATCAAAGTACATGTACATGTACATAATTAAAACAAAAGTTCCACATCCTTCGTGAAGTTTTGTTTAGATTCAAACAAGTGTAAATGACGAAAGAAAGTGACTGAGTGACGTAAACAAAAGAAGATTTTTTTTTTCTTTCGAAAATGACGTGTTCCTGGACTGCCGGTTAATAAATCCGCCGCTTATTAAAGCCATTTTTTGTCGGTCCAGAAGTGGCTTTATTAAGCAGCGACCACTGTACTGGTTAATGCCCTTTTCCCTTCCTCTGCTTGTGCTTAATCCAAGTAACTTTTCTGGTAACTGATATTATCCCGTTACTGACTCTGCCCCTGCTTATGTCATTTTGAGGCATACGTTCTGGTTTCTGCAGGAAAAGGAGAGAGAAAAAGATCTAAAACTGTAGGTCCGTTATACAACGGAATTGGTAGAAATCAAATAGTCTCTTGCAACTATAGTATTGCAACATTCCTGATATTTATGTTAAGTTATTAAGACCACAGTAATATTTCATGTTTGTGGTTGTCTCTGATCTAAATTTGCATGGCAGCAGTGGAGTCGAAATCATCTATTATCTCTTGACTTTAGGTTACAAATTAATTATATTCTCCCATTGTTATTGAGGCTCAGTTGTTAATGCCTTTGCTCAAAGAAGGTTTCCAGATCATATCTGTGCAGCTCGCCAGTGTCTCTGTCTTGAAGAATATTGCCAGGCTCTATTTTTCCTTAAATTTCCGTCTTGAAGTTCCCTTTTCTTCTGGTGACTTTGTTTCTTAAAGCAAAGTCTCTTATACTCCTCTTGGATGTGGTATGTGTTTGTGAAGATTCCACAAGCAGATTTTATCCAGGGCAGTTTCTACCTTACTGTGAATCTTTGGTTTCATTGGAGTTCTTCACTCCCTTTCCAAGCTGTTTTTCCATGTGGTTTAAATCCACTTAAATTGTTACAAACTTGAAACATGCTTTTGCGGAGAGGCTCAGCCTCATGGTTTCTTGTTGGCGAATGGATGGTGCATTAAGGCCTGCATGGGGCATGTACTGAACTAACATTTTTGGCTTAAAATTCTGCCTGCCGTCATCACTAACAGCATCCCTCATTGTAACTCATGTACTCTCCCCCTCGTTTACTACTAGTAGTTATATACAGCTAATATCAGTAATAGTTTTAGCTAGTGGTTTTCTTTGGTAACAGAGTTGGCAAGGACTTGCAAAAATCTTTAAAATGGTACACTGTTACTGCTGTATCAGTTAAAGTCGTTTTTCCCAGTCAAACTTGTTTGGGGTGTTGTCTATGATGGAGAACTTACTTCAGCATCAATCGAAACTGCTGGTCTTCGGTGCTAACCATTCTTGTAGGAACATGGTATAAAGTACTTTTTTCATTAACTCATTCAGTTGATTGAGTTAATTCAGTAACCTTGTAGTTAGTACACTGCCAACATTCTCAGTAGTTAGGAACTAAATCAAAAGTCATAAATAAAGCGTTATCATTTGTAATGAGCACATGATTGTGTAGTGCGGTTATTAGAATCAAAATGTGTTCAGTTCACCTGAAAGCAAAACGTGTACATTTTGGAAATCATTGCCTTGTTAGGCGTTAGTACGTATTTTCTCTTTGGCCAGGCAGGTTTATTTTTTATTTTTAAACTTTGAAGCTTTAAAATACATTGAACCAACTAATAAATGTTCTTGAGCGCATATCTGAATATCGGAGGGGCAGGGTTTGTGTAAGTTGTTTCTAGGCTGTACAAAATCAGCATATTTAAGTCCATTTAACCATTCTTTGATGAGTTACTTGCATTGATATTATGGGGCTTGCAAAAGGCAATCAATACACTAGTCTGCTGTTTTTGTTTATTGAATAGTAGAGGTATTATATATTAATCTGTTTACACATGCTTTGAGCTTTGGTGATGGGAAGTGTTATTGCTGCAACATTTACAGCTAAAGTTTGTTATACTGATTATACCAAACGGATCACACTGTGGAATTGAAAGTAGCTCAGATTTATACTTATTATAATAGTTAAAATACACTTTGAGAGTTCACACTTACAATTTTAACATACAAGTATGCACAATTATTGCATCATTAAATTTACTACAAGTATGCACAATTATTGCATCATTAAATTTACTTACAGAAATGCATGCTGGCAACAGTGTGTACATGTATCCATACACCTTAGCGTATCTTACCTCCTGATTGAGCTAATATCACATACACACACACACACACACACATGCACACACACACACACACACACTGTGACACGCCTAAGCATGAAAAGCATCATTACTGTGTATTTGTGTTGTGAAAGAGATATGTTCTGTATGCAAGTGACTTTAATTAATGTATTTTTATGGTTATGTCTTTAGCTGCTTGCTTGACTCGAACATACAGAAGGGTAAATTATTTGGTCACATTTCGACTATATCATGCTTGTTTTCACCATTTTGTATATATATGTCACATATTCACACACGTCTTTGTATTTGTGACGCAGATTTTTTACGAGACACATTCAGCAGTCGAATCACAGGACTTATCTGGTATGGTAGTCTTAAACCAGTTCACGAGATGTAGGAAAGAATTGGTCTTCAGTGTTTGATAGACCTATAGTTGCATTGTTTTTTTGCATCACATTTTAAGCCTACAAATCAGTCGTTTCAGAAAAAAATCTTTGAAACCTCAGCATTGAATGTCTGCGTATGTCTGTGTGGAAGAATGTTGAAGACTTGTTGTTGTTGTTGTTGTTGTTGTTGTTGTTGTTGTTGTTGTTGTTGTTGTTGTTGTTGTTGTTGTTGTTGTTGTTGTTGTTGCTTAAGAGGATCTCTTTTGTTTGTTGATATGGTGTACGCATTAAAATGTGCAGTGCTAATTTTTGCTGTTTTCACAGGACAAGAGTGCTTATATAGCTGTTGTTGTTGTTGTTGTTGTTGTTGTTGTTGTTGTTGTTGTTGTTGTTGTTCCCTAAATAGTGCTTGAAAAAGTAATGCTTTTTAAACGCCTGCAGTGTCTTTTAAAAAAAATTCTGAGAACATTTGGTCCTCCTTCTTTGACTGTAATTCTTTCCATACCCGCTTACAGTGCTAATTGTCACTTTTTTTAAATCACTTTGTTAAGTCTTTTCTTTCCCTACCTCTTCAGTCTTATCTTACCACTTTTCCTTTCTTTTTCAACAATTTGAATAGTAATAATACAGTCAAGAAGACTTTTAGAAGCAAACTGAGCAAGGAATTTTAAAGTACTGTGGTGTACCTGTGATGAAAGGTCACCTGGACACCAGCCAAAAGTGTCCTTTTACTGCAGGTGGCCTGTCATAACGGATGTATTTTTGTCAGGTTAAGGGACAATTAAAGGACTGCAGAAAGTGTCCTTTCTTGTGAGGTGTCCTCATTAGAGGGGCCTCACATCGCAGGTCCCACCATTGCATGCCCATAAGCCTTTAGCATGTTTGGTGTATTGCTGTATCACCCGATGTAGATTTAATCACAAAAAAGGTGTCAATGGATTTGGGAGAATTACTCGTCAGTCCCGAGCCTCACAGTAGTCTGCATGTGGTTTCATGCCTGACATCAACTTTGGATGTAACCACTTTCAATGCATTGCTGTTAAGACCTTCAATCTTGGTTTTTTTTTAGTTCTAAAAGAGTTATGTAAGTCTATTTCCAAGGTATTGTTCCCCACTAGAATAACCTGAAACTTTACTGTTATTTTGGATCTTCCATCCTGTTTTTAGATCTAAAAAAGTTTTGTTGGTCTACTGCCACATTTTTTTTCACGACTAGAATAATCTTACTTTGCTGTTTGATTCAGACATTCAATCATGTTTTTGTATCTAAAAGAGTTATGTGTGTCTGCTTCCAGGACAAATTTAGTGGGAAGTAGATCTACTGTCTGAGTGCTGCTTACACTCCTCGTTTGCATTGTTTCCTTTTTTTATGTTAGATAGACAGGGGGAAGAATTTACCCGATGCTCCCCAGCATGTCGTAAGAGGCGACTAACGGATTCTGCTTCTCTTTTTACCCTTGTTAAGTGTTTCTTGTATAGAATATAGTCAATTTTTGTAAAGATTTTTAGTCAAGCAGTATGTAAGAAATGTTAAGTCCTTTGTACTGGAAACTTGCATTCTCCCAGTAAGGTAATATATTGTACTACGTTGCAAGCCCCTGGAGCAAATTTTTGATTAGTGCTTTTGTGAACAAGAAACAATTGACAAGTGGCTCTATCCCATCTCCCCCCCTTTCCCCGTCGCGATATAACCTTCGTGGTTGAAAACGACGTTAAACACCAAATAAAGAAAGAATGTTAGATAGATTTTTAGTCATTAATTCTATATTAACATCGGCTGTGGAGTAAGAAATAAAACGGGTGGGTGGGGCGATAAAGAAGAGATTAGATCTTATCTTGGAATGCATGCCCTTTGTCTCTTTTTCAGATACTATTCTGTACCAGCCAAGGTTTACAAGGGATTTTTTTTCTGGACACATTTTGATTGTTATCAAGTTGTTGTGGAAGCTATGGTAAAAGTCACTTGTCACGCCTATCAGAATGACACATATATTTGTACACTGTTTGTTTGATGGCACATTGTCTAATACGCAGCATTGTCATCACAATTGCACTGTTCTGTGATATCTGTGCAAAGGTGAGCTGGATCTATTTGTATGAACAGTGGGGGGCGGGTTAAAGGTACACATGCACTCAAAGTGTTGAAGGGTTCTAGGGTAAATGATGGAGTGCATCTGTATGTGTAATTAAAAGGTATCATTATTGTTTGACCATGTGCATGTTGCTCTTCAAGAACTTTGGTGAAGATGTCATGTGCATTTTTGGCGTTATTTTTTTCGGTCCATTATTTACCCAGGTTCTCAAGTTTCATTAGATTATTTGCACTTGCTTTATGAAAATAGTATATTAAATAGTATAAGGGTATATCATTCCATTGCAAAATGAATTTCTAATTTAAGTGGAAAAGGGGATTATCAGTACATGCTGGGTTTTGGTGTGAGGTTTGTTTCAGGAAAAAGGATTCCTCCTGTCCCTTAAACAAAAGTATCGTGGTACTATCTTTTCTCTAAGAGAGCAGCAGCTTTTCACATTTGAAATTTGTCCTTGTGTGTCTGTGTGTTACGCGCGTGTGTGTGTACAGTGTGTGTGTATGTGTGTGTGTGCGCTGTGTGTGGGTATATGTGTGTGTGAGTGTGTGTCTAACCTTGCACGATGTGGCAGTGGCTTTGGTGAGGTGAGACTAATCCCTCATGTCCACCCCCTGTTTGCTCCCTGACAGGTCGTGTGAGCTCGCTGACGGAGAACACCTGGAAGCGCACATGCAGCGAGTGCGGGTCGGGCATGAACCTCCGTCTCCAGGTCTCCAACCCCACCTGCCGTTGCCAGCAAGACTCGCTCATTGTGGCTGAGTTCAACTCGGGGACCAAGTCACCCACAAGCATCCTCCCCAATCGTGTCGCCCTCCACCGCCCTCGTTCCAGTCACAGCCTTTGCGTAGCATCGCCTTGTCTTTCACCTCAGCTGTCTCCGTCCTACGGCAGCTACTCTCAGGGGTATGCATACCCGGCTGGCCCCGCAGCGGGGTTCCCTCTTTACGGTGTCATGTCCCCGTCTCTGACGAAAGGAGAGAAGATGCTGCTGCGCTATACGCAAGGTGGGATCAGGGCTCCGCCCGGAATGACGTCGGCACTCAAACACCAGCCCACGCCCAAACTGAGGCGGTACATGGCAGCGAGTAGGTTGAGACACATGCAAGACCTGCCCTCCAGGTTGTCGCTGTCGCTGTCCTTGTCAGCCGGGGTGAAGCCTGGTGGATGGGGTGTGGGTGGGGCGAGGAACAAGTCTGTGTTCAGGCAGCACTCCCAGGCACACCCCATGTCCATTATTCCCAGGTGGCCGTCCAGGTAGCAAGCTGTGGATTGATGGCTGTCGCCTTGTCCTAGCCCCCCCCCCCCCCCCCCCCCTCTCCCCCCCCCCCCCCCCCAACACCCTCCCCCCAAACACCCTCCCTGACTCTTCAGCTGCTGTGTGCTTCCTGCATTCCTCTGTCATCACTTTCATAGACCGCAGCCGTGTGTGGCACCCACTCTTTAGCATCTGTGTGACACATTCACAGCACGTTTTGCGTGAGAATCAAAGTGCATGAGCTGGGAGAACAATCTTAGCAAAATCCGTGGCAACAACACTTCAGATTTTTGTGTCTCATTGTGATACTAAATGTACTACACAAATATTTGAAATTGAACATCTCAAGGGAACAGTTCTTGGGAGTCTCATGTTTTATCAAGTTAGGTTTTGTTTTATGTGGAAATATAACTTCCGTGAGCATGTTGGATGAACATTGGTACATGAATGCTCGTCTCATTCGAACACGAAGTAGCAGATTTTTGGGGATTTTTTTAAAGCCCAACAGGATTGTCTCACCGTAGTACTGAATCATCACTTGTTTTGCGTTTGTCTCCCGGGGTCACTAATGTCTCAACACAATGAGAATATATAAGTTATCGTTATGTGATATCCGCTTTTATCAATCACAATGTTGAGAAAGGAGGAAACATTCATTAGAGGCATACAATTTTTTGTTTTCAGTCGACAGTTCAAACTTTATGATTCTTATTTCACCGAGGTCAGTGTATCATTGTCATGGAGAGAAAGTTTGGAACTGCACTGTCACATAAGAATAAAATACACGCAAAGAGATTGTCATGCAAACAATGTGGCATGCAAAGTTTTAACCATAAGGTGACCCTAAGGATTAAGCTCAGAAACACAGCATACAAAGAAATAATGTTAGAGAAAAATCAAACCTGAGGGATAGCTGTCTCAGTGGCACATTACATTTCTTTGCTGTTAAACTAATTTGCCATCCGGGTAGCTCAATCGCAGAACTGGAAAATGCCTACATTTTAAACAAAATATTAAATTTTGCTATAAATTAAAGGTTAACAAATTCCTGCTGACTTTATAAGTCACTTTATTGGTCCAGATGTTTGAATTGTCAATTAAAATTTATTAGAACATTGTGATACATAAGCATAGTTGTCTTTCAGTTTGACACGTACAAATTCTTTTTCATGGTTTTCTTCATCGCTTTGTTAAAGAGAAAAAAGGGGAAATTAAGGGAATTGGTGAAAAGAAGCCAGATCAAGATCAGTTTGCATGACATGTAAGGTAAATCTGAGAACAAAACACTGTTTTCCGTTATCTATTCAAGGTGTTAAGGTGCAAGCCTGACAGTCAACAAAAGGGCTAGCATTAGGAGGAACAATGCCAAGTATGAATGATTTTGTCCCTGAGAGTTTTATAGATACGTTTTTTTTCTCTTATTTTGTAACATTAAGACACCGATTTTTTTCCTGGAGTTCTTTATTGTCAAAGAAGCATCTCAGGAAGTCGGTCTTGTCAGGGAAAAACATTGTATACCTTTTTCACAATGCCAACAAATCAGTGTATTATGAGGAGCAATGCAATTTTCTGTGAAACTGAAAGATGCTCAAATCTTTTAAGAGCCAGGTTTAGATCTCATGTACTGTTTGAATGTGTGTACCCATTGTGTGGCTGTAGACCCAAAACTGAATTGTGCATGTGCAGTTGTCATGGTCTAGCTCTCAATTGCAAGCACACATGCTGATGTGTATAGAATCTGTGTACTGCACTGCATGCTCAAGTTCTCACAACATGTATTCACAAAAGAACTTGCCAAAAACATTTTAAAAGGTGGGGTGACAGTTGTTGGTAAGATTTGAACGTGAGTGTGAAGACTGCTGTCATTTTTCCGAAAGAAGTATTGGTTCAAACAATGAACCAATCGGCGCGGCTGTCACATTTGAGGCCCAGGGTTGTGATTGCTTCAGGGCGGCTGGTTGGGGTGATGGTTAGCTCACCGGTTGACGGTATGAGTCGTCTTGGGAGTGACTGACCAGTTGTGAGGTCACAAACCCAAAGTCAAATTATGATTGGATCACTCAACGCCAACTTGAAATCAAAGCTGGATTCTTCAGAAAGTCTGCAATGGATCATTGCTATTGATTGAAATGACTATAACATGAAGCAGCGGAGGCCTTTATTGTTACATTGATGGGACTGCACCAGTTAGTATTTAAATCGGTATTCAAGGATCATTTTGTTGTGATAATTCAGCATTCTTGGTTGTGATTAGCTAAAGTCTGTTATGGCTGTGTTTATTAAATGCTGCTGAATGACTGTGCTCACAAAAAAACTTCACAGAGGGTTATGCTTTTGTCAAACGATTTATTTGACCTGATCAGGTGGTTTGCTGAACACGTTACAGGCTTCTCTTTACAGAGCTTAATTTGGCCTACAAACAGTATACTGCTGCCACACGTTGTTTTTGATCCAATGTATTTTGATGTCATTATTGCCAATCAAAACAATTCTAATGGGTTGTGAGACTTTGTTTGCTTTTGTAGTTTATTAATTAGTATTACATTTGAAGCAGTGAAGCAGTTCAATATTTGTACACAACAGAACTCATCATGATCTGCAACAATGTGCTGTACTCTAGCTCAATCGAGCTTTTTTTCTACCTGTACCATGACAATCTGGGTTTAAACCAGATAAATGTTAAGAAAAAATCATGTTATTTTGGAGGGGTGGTGGGAAGGGGTCTGTTTGATACATATTTACTTGCTTTTGAATTTACATGGCTTTTTGGGTTTTTTTTTAAAAACATTTGCTAATTTTAATTTTCTACTTTATTATACAGTAGTATACAGTACACTTTTAGGTCATTACTGCTGTGCATAAGTATTTAGATAAAATAAAATTAAAAATACGTAAAATTGCCCTATGTCTTAAGAGTATGCATGTTTCATAAGAGTGTAGTTGAAGTGTATGACTGCCAGGTTTAGTGAGTAGTCCCGATGGTGTGAACAGTGGGTAAGTCTGCGTAGATGATGATTGGCAAGTGAATAGGCTGAAGGTTCCACTGTCTTTCTGTTCGGTGGATAATCTGAAAGTATGAGTATGAGTGGATAACCCCTGGTATGTGAGTTAAGCTTGAAGGCGTGGCTGTGTTTGTGTTGTCTGAAGCGTTTGAAAGTATGATTAGTCTAGATTGTGTGAGTGGATAATGATGGTAGAGTGGTAATCGAGTAGCCTGAAGGTATGACTGTGTTTGTGTTGCTAAAGGTGTGACTCTAGCTGCAAGGTTCCTGCTCAGTATTGCTATAGTATTAGTGTGTGTGTGTGTGTGAGTGTGTGTGTGTGTGTGTGTGTGTGTGTGTGAGGGAGTGGGCCAGGGAGTGATAAAGAGAGAATACAGTCTGAAGAGCGCAACTGCCAATGCAAATAATAAAAAGCTTGATCAGTGGTTAGCAACTTGTTTGAAGAAGGAGATTAGCTAGGATATAAATTCTAGCTGGCCTAATCAAACCAAACCTTGGTGGCCATAGCTATAGTGGTACTTTGTAATGCGTGCATGTGCGACTTTGTCTGTGTGCCATGTGTCTGTGTGTTTGTTTCTGTGTGCCATGTGTCTGTGTGCCATGTGTCTGTGTGTGTTTGTTTCTGTGTGCCATGTGTCTGTGTGCCATGTGTCTGTGTGCCATGTGTCTGTGTGTGTTTGTTTCTGTGTGCCATGTGTCTGTGTGCCATGTGTCTGTGTGCCATGTGTCTGTGTGTGTTTGTTTCTGTGTGCCATGTGTCTGTGTGTGTTTGTTTCTGTGTGCCATGTGTCTGTGTGCCATGTGTCTGTGTGCCATGTGTCTGTGTGTGTTTGTTTCTGTGTGCCATGTGTCTGTGTGCCATGTGTCTGTGTGCCATGTGTCTGTGTGCCATGTGTCTGTGTGCCATGTGTCTGTGTGTGTTTGTTTCTGTGTGCCATGTGTCTGTGTGCCATGTGTCTGTGTGTGTTTGTTTCTGTGTGCCATGTGTCTGTGTGCCATGTGTCTGTGTGCCATGTGTCTGTGTGCCATGTGTCTGTGTGCCATGTGTCTGTGTGCCATGTGTCTGTGTGCCATGTGTCTGTGTGTGTTTGTTTCTGTGTGTGTATGTGTGCGCACACACAATTTCAAAATGTATAACTTGTGAATGACTGACCCTCTGAAATTGATGTTTAAATATGACTGATATCAAGGATTTAGGGATTTATAGTTTGTTTTTCTTTGTTGAACACCCTTTGCTGTGATAACCTCTTTTGGTATTTGCAAAAAAGAATGGTAAAATCAGTCAGGACTTGTGTATTGGTGATAAAAATGTATTTACCATGTGATACATTATGAAATGTTTGAGATATAAATCATTCATACTTAATTGGACAGAGTTTTAGAGAGAAAAAAATGTGTGAAATATGAAAAGTATTAAATAAAGAAAAAATGTGAATAAATCACCGAAATGGAGTTTTCTTCTCATTCAGACTTATACATGTTTAATTTTTTTAAATAATTCTTTTAATTTATTTATTTATTCATCGTTTTGTAGCCTAGCTTTTAGACTGTTACTGTGGCTGTCGTTAAGATTTCTTTGTCTTTGGTTTTCTTGCATTTCCTTTGACATTTCTTGTACTTTACTGCCTATTTATTGGAAAACGCACTATTCGTGCCAATATTTTAGAGAGGGTTTGAACTATTTCCATCCAGGGGCCTGGCTTTTACCTTGTGCGAGGACCTTCATATTGCACTGCACTGCACAACTGTTGCTAATTATATCACTAACAGTTTTGAGTTCTTTTCTATTCATTTTTACTCCGTGGTTAGTCTTCCTTCCAGGGTGAAGAAAGGTTGGGTGAGGGACATTTTGAGAATGACGGACGTAAGGAGGGGGGGGGGGGGGGGGGAGCAGACAGACTGGTGATACCAGATAGTCCCCCGGGGGCAGGTTTGGTTGGCAAAGAATCCCACAGAGAACAATTTCAGGTTAGGTACAAAACCGGGTGTTACACCGGCAATGTGACTGCAATATACCTTAGTTACGTTCGTTCCCAGTGAATGACCATGCAATTGTAACTAAGAATACTAGTGTGCACAGACCACACACACACACACATTCAGACACACACACACAGTATCTGTCTCGCGTGGTCATTTTATGCATTCACTGCCTACACTGACTCACAGACACATCATCCAAACACACTCACACACACACGCACACCACACCGCACAGCGGCGTGCGCGCGCACCGCGTATACTCAGAACAAAAACACGACACACACACACACACACACACACTGACACTCACAGAGGCTTTTGAGATGCGCATGTGACAAAGTGCCAAAAGGTGCTCACAGAACAGAACACGACTTTGTTTTACAATAAAAATGTTTCTAAAAACGTGTGTCTGCTGAAAATTGGTGTGTGTGTGGATGAATGTGCGAAGAGATAGTGGACATAATTTCGTGTGTCTGACTTGAACGGTTTTGAAGTTATCTTTGTTTAAAGTCAAAAATAACGCCAAAACCGGCCATCTGAAAACGGACATCGTGATACCTCGTGTTTTGAATATGCCACAGAAAAATAACAAGAAGCACAAATGAATTGCATTTAGTTTGATTGAATGCCTGAAACATCGCTTTACAGACGAGACCAAACGTCAAATCTAAATCTCGAGAGAATTTTTTTTTTCGATAACCGAATTTTAAGGTGTCGCACGCAAGACCGTGTCGTCATCACGGCATACATTTTTCAATCGCAGATATTTACTAAATTTCTTTTTCAAAAACTCTGGAATTAATGTCGACACGTCAAGCGATAACGGTGTATCAAACTGCTGTCTTTCAAGTAATCCAGCAAAGACTGCAGAACTTTTGAACAGCATTTTTGAAAACGATTTGAAAATTTCGTCATATCTTGCGTGCGACAAAATGTTCGGTAATTAACGGTTATTTTCTTTTAAAAACAAAATTTACATGTACAAAGATCTACTTCATCTACGGAACCACGTGACACATTCTGTGTTCAAAATTTGTGAAGAAATCACGAACCACGAATGCGCTATCAAGTGTTGAAATTATGTCGTCAACATCTTTTCAGATTTTGCGTGCGACACCATCTTGCGTTCAACATAAAATGTCACTACCTTATCGAGTTTAATGGGTAAAACTAACTATTTGTTGTCTTAGTTTAATCTTCTTAATTAAAAGCATAATAAAACCGAACTTCCAAGATGAATTTTAATTGAGATTAGCGAAAGAGCGGGCACGCAAGTCGACCTTAAAGTAAAAGAATGATAACACGAGCGTTTGTCGTGTTGTCTTGCGTGCAACACATTGTCCAAAAAGGAAAATGTATATTTTTCTCAGACGTTTTTTAAGTTGAAACCTTGAAACTTCACACACATTTGGGGTTTAATCGCCCCCATGCATGGTAAAAGTCTTGTTGACCCTTGTCAGATTTCAAGGTCACGGCTGGGTCACATGTGGTTCAAAAAACGGATGAAACATATTTTTTCAGAGATTTTTGAAGCTAGAACCTTCAAACTTCAAACAACGCTTTTGCTTAATGATTGTTCAACATGGAGAATTCAAGGTTGATCCTTGAGAAATGTGAAGGTCATAGCAGGGTCTCGTTTGGGTAAAAAAAAAAGGAAATTGTATTGAACTTCAATTTATATAAAACCAAAGTCTGGTTGATCTGTTTTAAGATTTAAGGTCAAATCTGTTATTTAAGGTCAAATCAAATAGAAATTTGTTGATGCTTAAATCTTTGAAACTTCCAACAGGTTTGAGGTTTGACAACTTCTGGACTTTGAAATCTGGTATGGTTGATCCTGGTAATATTAATTGGTCAAAACATCAAGATCAACAATTATAAAAAAAAGCACTTTCACCAATGTCAAGTGAGCAATAGCAGCAAACGTGAGTCTTATAAAGATTATCACTTTTTGTGTGACCTCAACTTGACCCCTCTGAATGCTCTCAATCATGGAAATTGACCACACTTTGATTATAACCAAACAACATCAAAACTTTGGAATGTGTGAAGTTTCAAAGGTGTTGCTTAAAAGGCGTTCGTGAAAATGACAATTGTATGTGTCTGACTTCAATGCGACCCCGCTGCGACCTTGACGTTTGATTTTATCAACCAGACTTTCATCATGTGTGAATGACTTCAAACACTATAAAACTAGTTGAAGAAATTGACAATTTTTCAAAGTTTAAGCCAGATGGCACTGCTGTGACCTTGAAATTTGACAAACATTAACGAGGCGGTCACCTTTTTTAGAAAATATCCTTAAAGGATCTTTAACCTTACTGTGACCTTGTAATTTGATGAGGTTTAATTTAACTTGGGTAGTGTGCCAAGTTTCAAGGCCCTAGCTTCAAAAACATATGAGAAAACCTCATTGAAAAATGTATATGTTTGACCTCAACGCGACCCTGCTGTGACCTTGACTTTTTCACCCAGACTTTAATCGTGTGTGAACATTATACACTAGAACTGTGTGTATTTTCAAAGCTCGTGCTATAAACGCGCTGAATAAATTGAAAATATTCCACATTTGGACCAGATGTGACCCCGCTGTGACCTTGAACTTTGACAAAGATTAACCAGCAGGTCACTTTTAATGAGGTTTTATAAAAATGCTGAAAGTATGTGAAGTATGTAAAGTCTAACTGATCTAGTATTAAAACATGTAAGACGTAACAACGACAATTTAACCTCGCTGTGACCTTGAAATTCAATGTTGTTTAATGTGATGTGCACCATACCTGGAGGTCATTATACTTTGGTTGTGTGCCAAGTTTCAAAGCCCTAGCTTTAAAAACGTGCGAGATAACCTTAATGCTATGACTCAGTGCCGTTTTGAATGATATAACGAACAAAATTATCGTTATTTGTACAATCATTTGGGTAAATTTATCTTTTCTTTTCGTAATTGGGTTCCAGCATCTGTTGTCTTAACAAAAATCACAATATCAGTCGTGTTTGTCAACTTTTATTTTTTAGCCCCTTTGTCCGCTTTTCGTGCGCACCTTTTGGCACTTAGTCATGTAGCCAATACAAAAATGAATCGACCACAAGTACAAGTGCACTTCGAAATTTTAATATTGCAGATACATGTATTAAGTTCATAAATATTTCGGGAGGTGATAAACAGTGAAATAGAAAATGATGAATTTAAGACAAGTAATTTAAATAACATTGCTGTGGTTAACAGACGATGCTAAAACTCAAGGAAAACTCTATACAACTGTTCATATAATAATGTTAACAACAGCAGAGATCGTAGAGTAGGACTACTCTACAGTCTCTGACGATAGCCTAAACAAAAATAAAGATAGATAACAAACCAAAGGAAGATTATCAGTGGGGAGAGGGGGGAAACGAAGGGACTTAAAGAAACTGTTATGGAAGTTTAAAAAGATGTAAGTTAGTCAGAGGATAACTGTAGTCTAGCTCGGCATAAAAAAAAAGAAGTTACGATAGATTATCCAAACAACAGCTGTAGATTTAAATCAAATATACTTTGGGAAACTGTTGACAACTGAAAAACACAGCGGAGAACTATTCGAAACATTAATCTAATATATAATCAGAGTGAAAATACGCCCTTAACGTTTATTAAGACAGAAAACAAGATTTACATAGTGTTGCAAGAACAACTTGAAATAAATAAAACAAAAACAAATACAGAAATTAGAGAAAAAAGTAACGAAACGTTAAGACAATGAAAGTCCTTTAATATTTGGGCTCGCAGACTATAAGAACCTAAGTCTGCTGCCGTTTATCAACACACACATAACAGCGCCACATAACATCAAAGTCCACGACAATCTGGTCGTCGCAGCAGTTCCTGGCGGTGTGGATTCTTGGCAGTCGTCGTAATAGTTTTCGAAACTGTCGGGATTGCAGAATTTATTTGGCCCTCCGCTCCCTGCACGGGTAGGAACAGAATTACAGTGAAACCCCTGGAGTAAGACACCCCCCCCACACACACACACACACACACACACCTGTTTTAAGACCACTCTTCGTTGGTAATGAAACCCTCCCAGGAAGTGAGGAGGATATTTACGAGCAAAATAAAAATTAGCTAAACTGGGTCCTCAAGTTTTGTTTTGAATGCTGCTTATTCCATGTATGGATGATCTTTAAAAGTCAGACACATAGTACACGCGTGCGCGTCCACTTCCTCTCTCTCCCCCTCATTCTCTCCCCCCCTCCATACACACACACGATGTGAGCGTGGTTTGCACGTCCACTACCTCTCTTTCCCTCTCATTCTCTCCCCCCTCCATAAACACACATGATGTGAGCGTGGTTTGCCGCACGTCCACTACCTCTCTCTCCCTCTCATTCTCTCCCCCCTCCATACACACACATGATGTGAGCGTGGTTTGCACGTCCACTACCTCTCTTTCCCTCTCATTCTCTCCCCCCTCCATACACACACATGATGTGAGCGTGGTTTGCACGTCCACTACCTCTCTCTCCCTCTCATTCTCTCCCCCCTCCATACACACACATGACTGTGAGCGTGGTTTGCACGCTTATTTTTGTAACTGTCTCCAACTTATTTTTTGGCACGCTCATCAACTGAGCCCTTTGGACGGAGACTTGGACGGAGACGGCGAGGAACACTTATAGTTAAAGGCACAGTAAGCCTCCCGCCACGGTAAACCATCACAGAGCTCCCCGAGCGTCTACATACAGTACAAGCATAGCTCACCGAACGGGAACATCCTGGCTGCTTTCTGTCGAGCGTGAGAAATTTTCAAAGAATTTATTTTCGTGGACTTGGCCCTTTACAACAATGGCGCCTCGTTTTGGTGCTGGACGGCTGTTATGAATATCCCGGAAATCACGCCCGGACAGTAAGCCTCCCCTAAACCATCACAGATATTGTCAGGCTTTTACACGCAGTACAAACACCCTTCCATTTGAACGCTCACCAAACGGGAACATCCTAGGTGCCCTACGTAAAGAGCGAGCAATTTTTAAATAATTAATTTTGCAGATTGTCTCGAACACTTTTTGGACCCATCCTGAACTCGGGTCAAAAATGAGTTACTTCCCTTAAACTGGCGATAGCCGTGGATCGATGATTATCAGAATGTTTTTGGACCGTGATGCGTTTTTGCGCTAGACCTAACTTTTAAAATCTAAATAATAAATTGACAGCTTGTTACACAAACATTCTTTAATCATAAAAGAATTCTTTTTTCATCAAGACAAGATCAGTGCAATTCGAAGCTGTGAAAGTTTGAAAAAAGAAAAGCCCGGAAGCAGGGTCACGCAAGGGTCGTAGCAGACGACGGTTTATGCGGCACATCGCCGTTCCTCTTAACAGTGAAAAGCCATCGCTAGAGTTCTTGTGAACCACAGCCGTTTTTTTCGTGCATATAAACGTGCTATTGTAGATAAGCTCACATCGAGTCGCATTCAAATGACTAACTGACGACTACATTGTGAAAAAGGGAAACTGGATCACACGGGTTCACGATGGCTCAGGGGTAAGATAAACCACGCAAAAATAAATTCTTTGAAAATTGTTCGCTCTTTACGGAGGGCACCTAGGATGTTCTCAATCGGTGAGTGTTTAAATGAAAGGGTGTTTGTACTGTGTGTAAAAGCCTGACCGTATCTGTGATGGTTTACGGGAGGCTTACTGTGCCTTTAATATATCACACACGGTAAAAACAAATCGCTTGTAATAATGTTTTTGTATCCGGTTTCTGGCATTAGGCTACGACAGAAACAAACTGATGTCAGATCACAGAAGTCCTCACATTTTTCACGAGAAAACAAACTTGGTTCTGTCCTCTTTTCTTTTCAGAGTCTTAAAGATCATTAGCCTAAATGTCATAAAGATCGGCATGCAACATTGCTTTATAATTGAGGTTTATTTTTAGTGCATGTTCAAGTTCATCGCTTACAACATCCAAACAGGAACGGTAACTTCATCGTCCTCTAAGCGAATACCGCTAATATTGCATGTGGAAGGAAATCGAGGTGGAAAGCTCAGTTCAGAATATGTGATCTTTTCGCATTACTTCCCAGCGTAGTCGGCTTTACTCTGAAAGTCGGGAGCCTGGGTGGAGGGGTGGGAAGGGGGGAGGGGGGGGGTGGATTTGTGAGTCAAATGGAATAGCACGGCGGGGCAGAACGATCAAGATGCGAGCATTTGTATGAAAAGCCCATCAGTGTGATGAGGCCATTCCACAGAAAGTCAGTAACGCGATATATATTCTGATACCTTTTAGACAACGAGCAAGAGCATGAACGTCATCTTGAATATGAGCCCCCCCCCCCCCCTCCTCTTGAATATGAGCTGTGTAGTCGGCATAAATAGCGATCTAAACATCAAGGCTGCTTCTTAAAGCTGAAGTTATTGAAAGGTATAACCGTGACCTTAAGGTTGACGCTTCGCACATCGATACTGTCAACATTTGAAAAAGCTCGTTAATTAACAGTCGGGTCTTCAAAATGTAGGGGGTTATTTTTTTTATTTTAATGCTCTCTGATCTGAGATATTTCTGCAGTATGTCTTTGGCTCTTCAAACACATACCAACATTATCTTTAGAGTGTATATAGTCTAGTCCATATTAATCTATCTTCAAAG
>NC_090248.1:12989668-13004585 GCF_037325665.1 Littorina saxatilis
ACACAGAGAGAGCAGTGTAACAAACACTCCAAGTGATACTGGCCGGTATAGACTTGAATCCTAACGTCAAAGCTGAAGAAAGAGTTCTCCAGAGTCCAGCGCCACTGGGAGTGTAAACGATCGTGTAAACCCTCACGAAAGCGCGTGGGCTTTTATATAATTATGTGATAAGAGCCGCCTTCCACAAGTATACACACACTGAACATTAACGGTCTGGATTCTCCCTGTGCAGAGCATTTTTTCTGAATTAATCCGATCTTCCATATCTCTCTCGCTCCCTCCTCTCTCTCTCTTTGTCTCTTTCTCTTTCTCTGTCTCTGTCTCTCTGTCTGTCTCTGTCTCTGTCTCTTCCTCCCCCTCATCTCCAAGATCGGTGAAAATCTCTAATCTTCGTCAGACATCTTTCTTCAGGCCAGGTAAAACCTGTCCAACCAGACTTTCCCCTTGCAAGCAGTGACATTGTCTTAAATCGAGAACTGCATTGTACCTTTGCACATCTCGACCATCGCTTGTTTTTCGGCATTAAAATTGGATTTATAAAGAACTTCCTCTTCCATCACACTTCCCTCGTCTGAACTGTCAGAAATTCAGACAGTAAACGACACTTTCACAAATTCAATGTATCTCGAATCGCGCCCATGCGTGCAGATCCGCATACTTATTCTCCCCCTCCCCCCCTCCCCCCACTAACCCCCTACCGGACACACCACATGCCTGAGGGTGTCTGTATTCTCAGTCGAGTTCCGCCTGAACCCTCTACGCGATGTAAAGCCTGAGGATCAAAAGACTGATTACTAAACGTAGAGTTCATGATCAATCAATCAATATGAGGCTTATATCGCGCATATTCCGTGGGTACAGTTCTAGGCGCTCTGCAATGATGCCGTGTGAGATGGAATTTTATATAAGGCCAGTAGATCGCAGCCATCTCGGCGCATATTTACCTTTCACGGCCTATTATTCCAAGCCACACGGGTATATGTAGACAATTATTAACTGTGCCTAAGCAATTTTGCCAGGAAAGACCCTTTTGTCAATCGTGGGATCTTTAACGTGCACACCCAATGTAGTGTACACGGGGGGGAGTTCGGACACCGAAGAGAGTCTGCACACAAAGTTGACTCTGTGAAATAAATTTCCGCCGAACCTGGGATCGAACTCACGCTGACAGCGGCCAACTGAATACAAATCCAGCGCACTACCAACTGAGCTATATCCCCGCCCCGGAGATACATGTACCTCACAAAATACCTGAAACATTTTAATTAATTGGTTATGCCAAATTTTTCTGTGTTTATCTCGATATGCAAGAGCGCGATAGCTTCCGGCTAACCTAATTATCAATGTCATGATACGTTGTGCCCCCCCCCCCCCCCCCCCCACACACACACACACAGGTTGCTGGTTGGACAGGGACAGGTTGGAAGATTAGGCTAAGCCTAAAACCTTTATCCTTATGTAATAAAGTTCTGAGTTCTGAGTTCTGTCTCTCCGGTTAAAAAAGAGTGTTTACTGTTAGCATGGATATGTCTCTATCTGATTGCTATCAGTGACGTCAGAGTGGTGTGCAAGCATTCAAAGCAAGTGCAAATTATGTATACGCGTCTATCTGTTTGTTTGCCTGTCTGTCTGTCTGTCTGTCTGTCTTCTCTCTTTCTTTCTCTCTCTCCTCTCTTTCTCCACCCCCCCCCCACCCCACCCCACCCCCCCCCCCCTTCACTAAAAACCACGCAGAACTGAAAGCATCGCTGCACATCCACTCTCCCACGCCCTCCCTTTACCCCTAGTCTTTCCATTGCAGACACCCTGTGTTCATCGGAGCAATAAGACATAGCCTAATTCCTGACACCCTGGCATCGGGTTTATCGCAGAACAATAGCATGCATGGCGTTAAATAACGGAACAATGGAGAAACGGGAGTGTCAGTGCATCTGATGCGTGTAAAGTGCAAGTGCATGTATCCAATTTAGCGGGTAGGCCTCGTTCTTGGGGTGGTTTGCTATTTTCCCATAATTATTCTATTTTTTATTTTTTTTTAGGTATACTACGTTTAGGACGCAATATGCTGTAGTTTCTTTTGTTGGATATGTTGTGGATGTTAAGTTTCTCAGAGTTAACGTCTGTGCGCGTACGTGTGTGTGTGTGTGTGTGTGTGTGTGTGTGTGTGTTTGTGTGTGTGAGTGTGTGAGGAAGAGACAAAGCTGACACACACACACACACACGCTTTGGAAGTGGACAAATGATTCTGCTACTTAACTCAGAGGAAAATGTTTATCGTACTTCAGTCATTGATCATTTCCTCAGCGTGTGCTTTTTAAAGGGTAGTACAATCAACTGCTGTGAAAATTAGTTGCCGACGCTACGATGCTATTTGGTCCGTTAGCATCATTCTGCGTATGTTTTAGTGTCACGGTCTATTTTAGTGGTTGAGTTATTTTACGGTACTTGGTCTTTAATACTGTCAAGGTGAAGGGAAAACTATAGGAATGGAAATTGCTTTTTTCATGAATGAACACACACACACACACACACACACACACACACACACACACACACACACACACACACACACACACACACACACACACACACACAGGCATATTTGGAGGATAATCAAAAATCTAAAATGCAAATTGCTAATATTTTCAGTTGCTTTTGTAAAAGTGTGTGTCACCTCTGAACCTTTAGCCATCTCAAAGTATGCCATTTTCTCCAGGGAACGCAGCCGCATTAATCCATATATTTATGTGTAACAGGCTCATACTTCTACACGTTCATATTTGAACACAGAAGAACAAAAACGACAGCAAAGAGCAACGTGACAAAATGAGAGGCAACATACACATGTTAATCATCGTCATTATTTTCCCATCACATGATGCCTCTGTCGTCCAAAAGGTTTTCAGTGCTCGTTCATGTTGATTGATGTAAATATAAAAATTGTAATTAATTAGCAGAGTATCAAAAAAAACATCCAAACATTGAAACAATGTTTCAAATCATTGCAGCCGGAGAGAGAGAGAGAGAGAGAGAGAGAGAGAGAGAGAGAGAGAGAGAGAGACAGACAGACAGACAGACAGACAGACAGACAGACAGACAGAGACAGACAGAGATAGAGAGACAGACAGACAGTGAGGGGTGGGGTGGGGGAGGGGTAGTCGGAGTGAGGATTCGTAGATTAAGATGGATGTGGGGGGGGGGGGGGGGGTGTCCTTTAAAGAGAGTACGATTTACGCAAAACAGCCGGTTTAGCGAGAATCATGTAGTTAGCGAAGTTCATCGGCCATAAATTGGCGACCACAGGTTCATTAGCGTCAAACACTGCCCCACCGCTGATAAACTAGCGTGATAATTACGCACTTATTACTCACAGACTCAAGCTGTGCCTCAGAATTAATAAAATGTTGACTTAAATTCAAGACAAACTGGGCTATTTTTTTCCCTGTCTTTAAAATTTGCGCCTGCCAAAAAAAGAAAGAAAAAAAGAAAGCGCGCTGGAGCTGTAGGTGTGTGTGTGTGTGGGGGGGGGGGGGGTGGGGGTGGGTGGACCTGAGCGGGAGATGTTATCACGGACTAATTAATGAAGAGAATTGGGAGGAATGGATAAGAAGACGGGATGGCCGGAGTGGAGGGATGATAGAGTAGATGTCGATGCCCGACTCAACATTATGCAACGTCCAGCTGTCCATGGATGTTGTTAGAACGTATTCAGTGATTTGGTCATAAAGGGTGCGACATTTTCCAAAAGTTTTAGACAACCCTTGACGTCATAACCCTTGACGTCATTTTTCCCTCACTGTGGAAAACGTTCGGTAGATCAGCCAAAATGACGGGACTTATTTTTTGTAACAAGTTGAACGCCTCCGTAACGGGTGTTCCAACAAGTAAATTGCCGGTGTTCATCGAGAATTGAACACCAGTAATCTAACCAATCACAGAATCTGTTACATTCCAAATCTATCTTGATTAAATTACAATCAATTTTGATTACACAGATAAATTAAACAAATGAGGCAGAGCGCTTTTGTTAAGACATGTGCAATAGAGTTAGTGAGTTATGGGGAACCAGTCTCCTGGCACCTGAGAGGGTAACAAGTATTGAAATGAACAAAACTGACACGAAAAGGCTTACCTGCACCAGTGATTGTGATGACGGCGGGCAGGGGACCTCCTTTGTAAACGCAATACACGCGCAGCTCCACGCTGTAACTTCTGTCCTTGACATCGAACTGCCGCAGGACCTTACCTTGAACCACGACCTCTGACCTCTTGACCTTGTCGCCCAGAACGGGGGAAGGTGTCCCTTCATCCGGGCATTGCCCTCCACACAGGTGAAGCAACACACACCCGTAGACCAGCAGTGAGGCCAATAATGGCTCTGCTCTCCGCGTGGTAATCATGATGAATGTTGTTGGAAAGTTCGCGACGTTTGTGTAACTATTGACTGATGCTGCTAATTCTTGACTGCTGCGGGTACTGACACAGCTGTTGGTGTTTAGAGTTCCTGCTTGAGAAAACGTCGTCGGTCCTTTTGTGAAGCTCTTTTTGTTGTGTGTTTAGAGCTGCTGTTTGGACAGGAGGCTGGTTGACTTCTAGAGTAGTTTTGCTCTTGTCACACTTTCACTATTGCGTCCGGTAATTGATTGATTCTTTTTTCATTCGTCGAAGTTGCTGCTGTAATAGGAATGTCACAGTTGGAATTCTTATAATTGCTGTTGCAGTTTATTGTTGTACAACTTGTTAGTTTCATCCGCTATGGCTATATCTTGCTCAGACTTCAGATTGTTTGATGCTAACTTTTTGTAACTATTTGCAGAGGTAAATGTTTTTAAAGGAACGTAATCCCAAACAATATTGCACACCGTCGGTATTGTTGAGGATTCTTTTCTGTATTAAGGAGGATACGCTAACAGCTTGCTGTGAAAACTATGCTACACTAAAAACGGGCTCATATATTTACATCACGGGATCCAAGCGAAGATCACACACAACAAGGTTGTTTTGTAAACTTACACACTTTTTCTCTTATCAATCCTTCACGAATGCAATAATCCCTGAATCAGAGATGACACTTCAGAAAGTGAAACACAGACATCGACAAAGACACGACTTTGATCGTAAAGTAAGCCAACTCCTTTGAAAACGATTGACCTTGTTTTCTTTCTTTTGGCAACCGTAGAAATACTGTAGCACAGGTGTCAAGTCAGCAATTTTTTTCCCAGAGTGCAATTTTACGACGAAATTTCCTCTGCAAAACTGTGTCAGACAAGGAAGCGATTCGCTCGGCTGGAGAAACAGGCGTGGGTGTAATTCATCTTCTTGAAGAAACTGTCTGCCTCATATTTTTTATCTGAAACAAAATCAGAACAACTCTGGCTTTGTGTGTATGCAGAGAAAACTCATACAAGCAGAGTAGTTTATGGCCATTGCTCGACAATATTGCTGCAGTAGACAAGCCACACAAAAAGTGGTCTACAACCTTAGATCACTTTCTCGTTCGTGAGAACCTCAGACATAACATCTGGAAACACATCATCTCGTTTTTATGGTCTATGCGTTTTCTTTCGCTCTGATATTTCAGTGTTTTTCTTGACTCCGGGATGTGTTTGGATAGCTACTACAAGGTTTCAAAATAAACGAATTCTGAATGGCAAATACTTTTCTTACTGAAGAGGGTTAAGAAGATTGGAAGAAAAAGCAATGAATGAGTTGGCTTCTTATTCTGGGACGTTTTATTGATAAAAAGGGCGGGGAGGGGGGGGGGAAGAGAGGAGCAGACGATACAAAAACAAAACGGAACACCCACGCTGTCCTTCCTCCTCCCAATCGGTGCCTCTTGTCTTTTTTTCAAACCAAGTAACAAGAGGGAGAGAGATAAATAGAGAGACAGACTGACAGACAGACAGACAGACACAGAGAGAGTAATGGATGTTGAATTTGTCTGCATTCACATCTGCCCCGGCTGTTCAGCCGTAAAATTGATTGAACCCTGCTTCCTCGCTTTCTATAATTGTTTTAATTTCTTTGTAATAAAAACATCAAACCAACACATACACGTCCACAAAAACATTGTTTGGTAACTGATTTGTACCTTTTTCATAGCAAATAAAGTAGTTATATTTTTGCTAAATGAATGTCAAAACCACTGGGAAACTTACTAGGCCTATTGTTTCGTGAAAAGCAACACACAAAAACGAAACTGCAAACTGTGAAGAAACGAATATTTTTTTCAATTTTCTCCCGACTGTGAATAACAGACACAACAGAAACTTTTTTGACACATACCTTTCCACACAGCCGCGTGAAGGGAACGAAAGACAGCCCAGGGAAGCAAAAAAACACAAAACAATTCTGCCCTAAGTAAAACAATCCGGTTCGTCTGGTACAGAAGCTGGCGTCCCAACTAAACCCACTACATTCTCGGCCGTCTGGGGGGGGGAACCGAATGGCCACAGGCTTCAGCGAGCAAGCAGAAATACAGGAACCGGCTCGATGGCCCGATCATGCGCAGACAACCCCCACAAACGCGGCTCACAGGCGCGGCAAGTGTTGGTAGTGTTTATATTTAAACTGGAACTAACGATCTTTAAAGGGTCCTTTCTAGGCCTGCTGGGGGGTTCCTGGGGGAAGAGATTAAAGGAGGTATGACGGTGTGATAGTGTTCTGGTTAGTATAAAGATCAACCGTGAAATCGGGGTATCTGAATGACGTGTAGGGTTTTCTTGTCGGTTGGTCGTTTTACTGTGTTCTTGATTTTCATCGCTTCCGCGTGAGGGGGTCCTTGGTGGCTGGAAATTAAAGTCTAGGGAGGGGGGGGGGGGTGGATGGATGGATGGATGGATGGTTTATTGCATATTATAGGCTAACGGCCACTTTGCATGGGGGGGTGGGGATGGGGGAGATCGAAGTACAAAACGTTTCGAACGGAACCGTATGATGTACACAATCATAGGGAAATAAAGTTCTCGCTACTGGTTGTCCGATACCGAGTTTCGCGTACTCAGAGACGAGAGAGAGGGAGACGGTATGTGTATGTGTGTGTGTGTGTGTGTGTGTGTGTGTGAGTGCGTGCGTGCATGTAAGTGTGCGTTCGCTCGGCGCGCGCGTGCATGCATGTGTGTGTTTGTGTGTGTGTGTGTGTGTGTGTGTGTGTGTGTGTGTGTTGTCT
This sequence comes from Littorina saxatilis, assembly GCF_037325665.1. Lineage (NCBI taxonomy): Eukaryota > Metazoa > Mollusca > Gastropoda > Littorinimorpha > Littorinidae > Littorina > Littorina saxatilis. Next base: position 12,996,837 of record NC_090248.1, read on the forward strand.
ATATCTGTTTGTCTTTCTGGCTGTGTGAGTGAACAGATTTGGGCGATTAACACACTGGTAGCTGTGACATATTAAGCACATCTTCACGCACGAAGAACTTGATAAAAGACACAAAAAGGGAACGACCATCAACAAACAAACAAACAAACAAACAAAAAACGCAGACGACTGCCAGTGTAAGATTCAGATGCATCTGTTGGATAAAGCGTCGGTTGAAGTACAGCTTGAAGGAAATGCTGTCCATTAAAGGTTACAGCGTTACCAGTTTCGCACGACTCGGAACCAGTTAGAACCTTGTCCGTGCATCCGATCGTAATAATCTAATTGCAGCTGCGTCAAGATTATGAAGTGTTGCATGCACAGTGCACTGAAGCCTAATTATTTTCTAACTCGCTAGCTTAGACGTTCCCAATGATGCACTTCCTCCTGTGGTATCGCGATCTGTCTGTCTTTCTCTCTCTGTCTTTATGTTTCCGTCCGTCTCTCTCTGTTACTCTCTTTCTCCGTCTCATGGTATGTTTGTCTGTTTGTTTGCGGGGCCCCGCCCCCCCCCCCCCCCCTACGCAAACACAAGCAAACGTACGCACGCACGCACATAGTCACATACACACACTGACACGCACGCACGCACGCACACGCACGCATACACACACCCACACACAAACACACACACACACACACACACACACACACACACACACACACACACACACATACACAATCTGAAGCAGGTTTTCGTTTGTAAATTACCTATTTCGGCGTGTGATGTGATATACGTGTATTTTGTATCACTATCTTAAAATGGTGTTTCCTTCTGTAAAGTGTCCGTTAAGCAGAAGCAAGAAATACGGAGATGAAAATATAAATATATTCTAGTTTTGTCCACTCAAAGTTCAAAATCAAGATACTGTATATATCAGTGGCCACCACCGCACGCACACTTCTTGTCAGTGCCCATCAATTCCATGTGTACGTAATTTTACCATTTTTCAAAAATGTAAAATCCGAAGCTGATGGGTTTTATGTTTTTTTTTATTGCCAAGGTCAACTCTACAAGGTAGTTATCGTATCAACCACGCCAGCTTGACTCACTACAGCGCAAACCCCTTTTACGACCTTCAGAAATATAAAAAAAAAATCATGTCTTAAAGGGGGGGAAGTCTTAACTGGAGGTAAATTCATCGAGGCTATGAACAGAACATCTGAGAAAAGATCGAGAGTCTTAAAAATGGAGAAATCTTAAATTGAGTGGTCTTAAAAGGGGGTTTTCACTAACGGTATATTACTAATTTCAGTAAAAACAGACACTTCAGAATCCTGTCAGGGTCCGCAAAAAGACACAAGGCAAGTTACCTTGACCTTTACTTTTCAATTTTCCCGGGTTCACGTGCTAAGTTGAAGTGAAAGCAGGTACGTAGCACATGTAGGTATTAACAACATAGGTGGCTCGTGCCGAAAAGCCCACACGTTGCAGGTTTCACACTCTATTGTTCTGTGTTTGCTGGCTCTGGCAGATTTTCTCCAGGAAATGCCTGCTGTGTCGATTTCCCCACTGAGACTTGATCGTAAGTCTTTTAGCACAAGAGTAAGTTTTGTACTGTGTGCTTCGACTGGATATTTGTTTCGACTCTCTGTTATTCTTCTGTGTGTTAATCGGTTTGGATGATTAGAGTGTGTTTGTCTCCTTAAACGCGGTACACACATGTACGCGTGAACGCAGAGAGAAGACAGAGAGAGAGAGAGAGAGAGAGAGAGAGAGAGAGAGAGAGAGAGAGAGAGAGAGAGAGAGAGAGACAGAGAGAGAGAAGAGAGAGAGAGAGAGAGAGAGAGAGAGAGAGAGAGAGAGAGAGAGAGAGAGAGAGAACGAACGGACGGACGAACTGTATTACTCAAAGATGGAGATTTTAGGCCGACGCCTAGTCTTACAATCTGTCCTTGCTAAAACTAAACATGTATTAAGATGGATGGCAATGACAATCATAAACCGACACGAGGAAAAAAAAGAGAAAAAGTTATACATTTAAAGATTAATCATGCACTATTGCAACGATTAAGAGAGAGAGAGAGAGAGAGAGAGAGAGAGAGAGAGAGAGAGAGAGAGGGGGGGGGGAGAGAGAGAGAGAGAGAGAGAGAGAGAGAGAGAGAGAGAGAGAGAGAGAGAGAGAGAGACTCGGGAGAGAAAGTATAATATTTGTTGAGGTCATTTTAGACGGTGAATGTGGAGGGGTTTTATTTAAACAAAATGTTACCCTTGCAATATTTTGGTGGGCTGAGTTTAGTCCTTAGTAATCTTCCTGTGAGGCCCACAAACTTTTTGTCCAACCCTCGTACCTGCCGTTAATTTCAATTCATTGTAGCCGTAACTAACGTTGCCCCTCCTCTGAATCCACTTTCCATATTTCTTGGAGAAAAAGTGTTGGCAAAAATAGCACCTACTGGTAGATATACTATTTAGCACCTCAGACGGTACTGAAACTATGTTCAAGGACTCAAGTTCTGCCTGTATACCCCATCACCTCTTTGAGACCCTTGTGTTCCCGATGGTAGATTATAAATAAAAAGCCAACTGCCGCGAGAAGTGAAGGGGGATCAGACCTGTTGGGTTCGTGATGATTGGCAGGAATCATAAGGTGGGCGGAGATGGAGGGATGGCAAGGAAAAGCAAGATTTCATTTTAAAAACTACTTTGACTGCATAGTTTTCAAATACAAAACGATCAATCATTAGATTGACTGGGTACGGTAATTAATCCACATTTCCTAAGTTCAAGGGAGAGTACATTGCGTCTTAGCAAAGTAAGTAAAGATACGAAGCGGTTGGATGGTGGAGATGGCTGGTGAGAATTATATCACGGGGCAGGAGAAGGCAGTGTGCAGTAAGTGTGTGTGTGTGTGTGTGTGTGTGTGTGTGCCATCCGGCTGTCTCTGTCTGTTTGTCTGTCTGTCTGTAAATCTGTCTGTCTGTTTTTCCGTGTGTGTGTATGTCTGTCTGTTTGTCTAACTGACTGTGTGCGTGCGCGTGCGTTCGTGTATCTGTCTGTCTGTCTGTGTGCTTGCCTGCCCATGTGCGTATTTATAGAAATCTGTGTGTTACAGGCACAGTAAGCCTCCCGTAAACCATCACAGAGCTCCCCGAGCGTCTACATACAGTACACGCATACTTCCATTTGAACGCTCACCGAACGGGAACATCCTGGCTGCTTTCTGTCGAGCGTGAGAAATTTTCAAAGAATTTATTGTCGTGGACTTGGCCTCAACAGCAATGGCGCCTCGTTTTGGTGCTGGACGGCTGTTATGAATACCGGAATTCACGCCCGGACAGTAAGCCTCCCCTAAACCATCACAGATACTGTCAGTACAAACACCCTTCCATTTGAACGCTCACCAAACGGGAACATCCTAGGTGCCCTACGGTAAAGAGCGAGCAATTTTTAAAGAATTAATTTTGCAGATTCGTCTCGAACACTTTTTGGACCCATCCTGAACTCAGGTCAAACATGAGTTACTTCCCTTCGGGTCTCATTCTATCGATGTAAACTGGCGATAGCTGTGAATCGATGATTATCAAAATGTTTTTGGACCGTGGTGCGTTTTTGCGCTAGACCTAACTTTTAAAATCTAAATAATAAATTGACAGCTTGTTACACAAACATTCTTTAATCATAAAAGAATTCTTTTTTCATCAAGACAAGATCAGTACAATTCGAAGTTGTGAAAGTTTGAAAAAAGAAAAGCCCGGAAGCAGGGTCACGCAAGGGTCGTAGCAGACGACGCCGGTTTATCAGTGCATATCGCCGTTCCTCTCAACAGTCAAAAGCCATCGCTAGAGTTCTTGTGAACCACAGCCGTTTGTTTCGTGCATAAAAACGTGCTATTGTAAATAGTCGCATTCAAATAAGTAACTGACGACTAGACTACATTGTGAAAAAGGGAAACTGGATCACACGGGTTCACGATGGCTCAGGGGTAAGATAAACCACGCAAAAATAAATTCTTTGAAAATTGTTCGCTCTTTACGGAGGGCACCTAGGATGTTCTCAATCGGTTAGTGTTTAAATGAAAGGGTGTTTGTACTGTGTGTAAAAGCCTGACCGTATCTGTGATGGTTTACGGGAGGCTTACTGTGCCTTTAATGTAAAGCGGAAATGGAAGACTGACTCAACAACGACTAAGAGAGCCAAGGAAATGTCAGTGATAGGAAATGGCCTTTAGGTGGAGGCAAGTTCAAACAGTTGTGGAAGTCTACACAATAAGCAGTGACAGGTATTATCATTGTGTGTCAACAGATAGATGCATGCCAGCCGGCTTTGCAGAATTCCAACAGGCTCTGGTTTTGCCCCTGTTCCGCCGCCCGCGCGCGCACACACACACACACACCGCGGCACACTGATACACACACGCGCGCGCACACGTCACACACACACACACACTCACTCATACTATCTCTCTCTTTCTCAGTCTTTGTCTCTCTGTCTGTCTCTATCTGACTGTCTGTGTGTCTCTCTCTCTTTCTGGTCACAAGTCAAGTTGTCTGTCTCCGGCTCTCTCTCGCTCAACACGAACAAGCAGACAAACGGAACGTAAACAAAGTATCAAACTTACACACACACTCACACACACTCTTTATCTCACACACACACACACACACACACACACACACACTCACACACACTCTTTATCTCACACACACACACACACACACACACTCACACACACTCTTTATCTCACACATACACACACACACACACTCTTTATCTCCCCACTCACTCTCTCTCTCTCTCATTCTCTCTCTCTCTCTATCGCTCGCTCTCTCTCTCTCTCTCTCTCTCTCGCTCGCTCTCTCAGTCTCTCTTTCTCTCTCTCTCTCGCTCTCTCTCATTATTATGGGGGCGAGGACGCCCCCATTCTATACGGATAGTTTCGAGGTTGACCATGGGCAGCGCCATTTTGTTGTGAAATACGTCATCAGTTTGTGTACACAGGAAGTTGTGACATCCGTCACCCTATGGGAGGGGTGACGTCAAAATTGTTCATCTGTAGAAAGTTGTGAAATCCGTCACCCTATGGGAGGGGTGACGTCAAAATTGGTCATCACAGAGTTTGTGTAACACAGGAAGTTGTGAAATACGTCACCCTATGGGAGGGGTGACGTCAAAATTGTTCAACAAAAACATGATATGTCGCTTTGTGCAGGGTCAACTGCAACAAACTCAAACCGAGCCATTCATACCTAGCTGTATTTGAGTGACTTATATACCCGACATTTTTATTTCTTATTTTTAGCACAGGTGTAGGAAAAATCATGAACCAAAATGTTATTTATTTTCTAATTTAACATTTTTTTTACAAATATGACCATGGTCTTTTAAACATACAGTGACATTAAACATTGTTATGTTAAAAAAAAGAAAAAAGAAAAAAAGCTTTTGTGCACAAATCAGAAAATACATTGTACATTTTACCTACAGGCCAAACCGTGAGTGTCTGTGGCAAAGCCCGACCCAGGAAATTGCACTGATCTAAATTGTCAAGAACAGGCGCTTGCATTTGGATGTGTCCAATGATAGTAGGTTTGGTTGTGATCAATCAGAATAATGTAGGAATAAAAATGTATGACAGTTTAGTATGATGACATGTAATTCACATATGCTGAAATATGATATTATACATCATGTAATATTATTATGGCTGTTGCCATGACCATGAAACCCAACAAAGGTTTAATGTAATGTAATTCAAAATACCAAAACCGAGCACCTATTAATCTCGTCTTTGCGCGTGAAGATTGAGGCCGTCTGCCAGTAGCGGTTAGGTCATACAGTGGAACCCCTCTCTAGCGACCTTTAAAATGTTGACAAAAATCGGTCCTTGTGGAGGGGGGTCCTTACAGAGGGAGGGGGGCGGAGTCAGGGGGCCACAAAGAAAGTCAGATTTAAAAAAAAAAGAAAACAGAGAAGTTTGAGTTGCTGACGACCGTTCCCTCTGAAAGCAAACTGCTTCGATTTCATGTTTGTCCTTGGTGTCCACCAGTTCTGGTGCATGTACTACCCTGGCCAAGTTTCCTCTCAAGACATCAAAGAGACCGCCCCAGTATACTCTACAGCCTCTGGGCGAACCACCTCTCATAGCTAAAACTGGGTCAATGACCCCTGGGAAGAAGGTCAGTGTCTATAAAATTTTACTCCTAGGCCTGCGGCCAGGGGGGGGGGGGGGGAGTATACCGGTACCATTTGAGAATCAGACCAAATGAGAATTGAACCATTTGAGAACATCCTTTTTTTTTCAATCACTACATCGAAGGCCTGCGGCCCGGGGTTCACATGGGTTGGTTTGTTTGTTTGTTTCAAACCCACACCCATATACACACATTTCCCATTTAAACCATTTGTCGGCCCCCTGTCGATATTTATCGACTAAGTTCCTTGTAGAAAGTCTGTTGAAAGTAAGAGTAAGTCTGGGAGGAGATACTCTGACGGGGAAGGGTAAATTGTTTCTTGGCCGGGCAGGTGAGGGCTGGATAAAGGAATTGATTCCTGCTACCTTCTCGGGTTCTCCCACTTTCTGGCACCTGTTGTGTCTGCAATTCAACCTGTCTGTTCTTCTTTAGTTTGATTTTCACAGGTACGCTTACTAAAATAACGGCCAGCTTCTCTTCTGTGATTTTTCATACTTGTCCTTTTGGAACGGCGTCTCAGTTTCTCAATCCTAAAAATAAAGAAAAAGAAAACAAGTCGCGTGAAGCGATATAAAAACATCTGGTCAAGCTGTCGGCATCAAACACAATAAACAGTCATCGCCGAGACTATTATTTAAGATAGTCTCGACTAACCACACCCCAAAATAGACGGGTCACGCTCGTCTCCGGGTAGTGTGGAAACGCAGTACTTACTTAAACCTATTTTCTGTCATTCTGAGCACAGTTTTAGGGTAAACAAGACATATGTATATATTTTTGAATTCGGGAGAAATTGAGGAATACGATGCAATAATTTTTAAATCTTTTAGTAAAAACTCGATTTTAATGACAACTTTAATGAGCAAACTAATTAAGTAGTTTTTAAGCCTCCAAGCTGAAATGCAATACCGTAGTCCGGGCTTCGTCGAAGATTACTTCACCAAAATTTCAACCAATTTGGTTCAAAAATGAGGGCGTGACAGTGCTGCCTCAACTTTCACAAAAAGCCGGATATGACGTCATCAAGGACATTAATCGAAAAAATGAAAAAAACGTCTGAGGATATTATACCCACGAACTCTCATGTGAAATTTCATGAAGATTGGTCCAGTAGTTTTCTCTGAATCGCTGTACACACACACACACACACACACACACACACACACACACACACACACACACACATACATACAAACACACATACACCACCACCCTCGTCTCGATTCCCCCCGTCTATGTTAAAACATTTAGTCAAAACTTGACTAAATGTAAAAAAGAATGATGTAATAATGGAACGTTCACGCCCCGATTTTTCACCTTTTAGTAGTTACTTGCATTCTCAGTGTTTTGGTTGATTGTCCGTCCTTCTGTCCGTCCGCCCGTCCGCCTCAGCATTATAACTTCAGAAATATTCCACCTTTTCTACTAAAGTGCGGTATGGTGATACGTCATCACACGATGAAATTTCTTGCAAGAAGCGGGAAGCTCACATAACAATGCTTTCGATTGGTGTCCATCGTCCGCGATGTCTTACCATCTCCGCAGTCTGCGGATGAATGCTTTTACAGAGATGTT
>NC_090248.1:13004785-13160331 GCF_037325665.1 Littorina saxatilis
TGTTTGTGAATGATGGATATATACATGCACGATTGTGTTTCGCAGACACAGTTGTCATGTGCGTTGTAATTGGCGACGAATGCTGGATGATTACTATTTTTGTGCCAGGATTACTATTTTTGGGGCTGAGCATTACTCCAAAACACTTATGGGGGTAAACAGGTCTGCTCTCTCTCTCTCTCTCTCTCTCTCTCTCTCTCTCTCTCGCTCGCTCTCTCAGTCTCTCTTTCTCTCTCTCTCTCGCTCTCTCTCATTATAGAAAGTCTGTTGAAAGTAAGAGTAAGTCTGGGAGGAGATACTCTGACGGGGAAGGGTAAATTGTTTCTTGGCCGGGCAGGTGAGGGCTGGATAAAGGAATTGATTCCTGCTACCTTCTCGGGTTCTCCCACTTTCTGGCACCTGTTGTGTCTGCAATTCAACCTGTCTGTTCTTCTTTAGTTTGATTTTCACAGGTACGCTTACTAAAATAACGGCCAGCTTCTCTTCTGTGATTTTTCATACTTGTCCTTTTGGAACGGCGTCTCAGTTTCTCAATCCTAAAAATAAAGAAAAAGAAAACAAGAGGCGAAGCCTTCAAGGCTCACGTAAGAAATCGACAAACAGTAACACAAACTCAATCACTCCGTCACACATACACACATACACACACATACACGCAAAACCCACCAAGTGGGTTCATAGCCGATAGTGCACTTGGACTACAACGGCACTGCGCGCAGTGTCTTTGTAGTGCGCTTGCACTACAACCGCACTGGCTGCAGTATCCGCTCCGGCATGGACGAATTTGACACTAAAAAAGGCATAAAATTTGACCTATTTCGTAGCCTATAGGGCACGGAATTTTGACGGAAAGAGTGTCATCATCTTGAATATGGCATTCTTTCCGTAAAAAAAAAAAAAATATTTTTTGCTAAAACTTGTTTTCTGAGTCGTTTGGAACCTGGTTGTTACGAATCAAGAATAAAACAACTGGGTTCCAAAATGTGGAACCCACTTGTTTTTTTAGCCCCAGTTGGTACTGTGTGAACATATACATAAACCCGGTTGGTGGGTTTTGCATGCTCACACACACACACACACACACACACACACACACACACACACACACACACACACACACACACACACACACACACACACACACAGAGTAAGCATAGGTGAAACTGTGCAAGAAAGCGAGACCCTGGATCTGCCAAGTAGTCTCGGCCCGCTCACAATAACAATGACCGAGACTTTCAGTAATTCCTTTGCGTGACGTCTAACCCTCTTACGTCATAATGTGACGTCTTCAAATAGTTTCTATCACACACGTCGAACACTTTTGACCGAGACTGACGTAATCCATAGACTCGGAAATGTTAAAGTTTCTATCACACACACACACACGCACGCACAGACAGACAAAGTTTATCATCGCATAGGCTACACTTACGTGAGCCAACAAGTCGCGTGAAGCGATATAAATACATTTAGTCAAGCTGTCGGCATTAAAGTAACAGAAAACACAATAAACAGTCATCGCCGAGACTATATTTAAGATAGTCTCGACTAACCACACCCAAAAACAGACGGGTCACGCTCCTCTCCGGGTAGTGTGCAAACGCAGTACAAGTTTTACTTAACCTATTTTCTGTCATTCTGATCACATTTTTAGAGGAAACATTACATATGTTTCATATTTTTGAATTCAGAAGAAATTGAGGAATACGATGCAATCATTTTTAAATCTTAAATTTTAAAATTCGATTTTAATGACAACTTTAATGACCAAACTAATTAATTCGTTTTTAAGCCTCCAAGCTGAAATGCAATACCATAGTCTGGGCTTTGTCGAAGATTACTTCACCAAAATTTCAACCAATTTGGTTCAAAAATGAGGGCGTGACAGTGCTGCCTCAACTTTCACAAAAAGCCGGATATGACGTCATCAAGGACATTAATCGAAAAAAATGGAGAAAAAAGTCTGAGGATATTATACCCACGAACTCTCATGTTAAATTTCATGAAGATTGGTCCAGTAGTTTTCTCTGAATCGCTCTACACACACACACACACACACATCATACACACAAGTGACATACACCACCACCCTCGTCTCGATTCCCCCCGTCTTGACTAAATGTAAAAAAGAATGATGTAATAATGGAACGTTCACGCCCCGATTTTTCACCTTTTAGTAGTTACTTGCATTCTCAGTGTTTTGGTTGATTGTCCGTCCTTCTGTCCGTCCGCCCGTCCGCCTCAGCATTATAACTTCAGAAATATTCCACCTTTTCTACTAAAGTGCGGTATGGTGATACGTCATCACACGATGAAATTTCTTGCAAGAAGCGGGAAGCTCACATAACAATGCTTTCGATTGGTGTCCATCGTCCGCGATGTCTTACCATCTCCGCAGTCTGCGGATGAATGCTTTTACAGAGATGTTCTTGTGTGTAAGATTATTGTCATGATGAACTCCTCCCACCACCGGCCTGTGTGTGTGTGTTGTGTGTGTGTGTGTTGTGTATGTGTGGGTGTTGCTGTGTATGTTTATGGGTGTGTGTTTGTTGGTGTGTGTGTGTGTGTGTGTGTGTGTGTATGTATGTGTGTGTGTGTGTGTGTACGTCAGTGTGTCTGTGGGTGGGTCGATATTCGAGTGTCATGTACATGCGCGCAAGCGCGTGCATCTGAGTCTGCTACCATATGCATGCCAAACTAGAAGTTACTGCATCAGCTGTCAAATATATATGGCAGTGGCTAAAACAAAAAAGTCAGTCAGTGTTTAGTTGTCTAGTCTACAAAACAAACTATCCTTCGTCGCCTGCACTAATTTTTTTGTATTTCATGTATGTATTACACGTGTCACCAAATGCCTGCCGCTCTTTGTTATTTCACTCTGGTTAGCTTGTGTAGATATGAATGTCTGTCAGCCAGACGAATTATTTTGGTTTTCGGGTACTGTCAGGTGTAACAGATGTGAACTGGAGCTGGAAAACGGGCAGCAAGCAAATGATGGGATGGTGTTTGGGGGTTGGAATGGGGTTGTATTTTTTCAGGGGAGGGGGGGGGGGGGGCGTTTACGAGGTTGTCGGTGGGCCTAGGGAGCGGGCGGGGAATGTGTGGTCGAAAGTACATGTACATGTCAACAGCGAGAAAGCAAAACCTGCTTTCAATAGGTCTTGTCTGCCACCACACATGTGTTTTTGCAACAGTCTCCCTCTCTCTCTCTCTCTCTTACAAAAATAACTACTTCACACACAAACCACTGATGCCCGTACTGACAACGGCACACACACACACACACACTCACACATCCCCCGACACCCAAACGTATGCAGACAAAATGCTCAAACAGTAAACAGTCGTTCAAGCGTCGTATATTTACCGCTGAATGAGTTCAAACACAAGGCAGCCGATTAACGAATATAACTTTATTTCATCAAGATTAATACATTCAACACCGCATACCTTGTGAAATATTATAAACTGAACAAGAATTAGAAACAAATTACAACACTATAATGTTTACTATTCAATATATCCAGACATAACGTACAGCGTGTGTCATTCTGTGTGTGTGTGTGTGTGTGTGTGTATGTGTGTCCGCCTCATTCCGTGTGTGTTTACGGTTGGAGCGGGAGGGGGAGAGGGAGCGAGAGATGGTGAAAAAAGACGTTCAGATTCCTACACTGTGGCGTTTTCCTTAGCTTTTGTAGACACCTTTTCGCCAACAGCACCGCAGTCCGAGGAACTGTAGCCTGAAGGTGGAGTGAGGAAGTCCTCCACCTCCGTATCAGAACTTTGCCCATCATGATTCTCATGCAGCCGAGCTTTCACATGGGTCACTGCGCCTTTCCTCTTGACATTTCTACACGCGTCGTCTTCAAATTGTTGAGGATGCTGGTCTTTGGCACATTTTCCATCACTTTCTCTGTGGCGATTTTTGTCTGCTGTCTGTGCACGCGTTACTCGAAGTGGCTGTTCTTCGGCGGGCTTGTCTTCGTCACCTTCGAATACTTTGGCACATTTTGCATCATTTTCTGCGTGGATATTTGTGTCTGCCGTCAGAGCACGAGTTACTTGAGGTGGCTGTTCTTTAACGGGCTTGTCTTCGTCACCTTCGAAAGCATTTCCAACGTCTTGCTTGTGGCTCTGTGGCGATTGTTTTGCAGTACTTTGCTTCCCGTCTTGGGCCTCAATCGATGGGTCCTGATTAATATGCAGTGGCCGTTTAAGGTCTTCCAGAGTGCTTGCGTTTGTACCAAACTCTTGACGACAGTGTTGTAGCGTTTGTTCCGTGACCGGCTGCTTGTTAAGTGTGTCCGCTTTATCAACATCTACATCACAGCTCTGTGACTGGTGCTCTGAGATAGAGTGAAAGTCACAGTGTTGAGCCTGATGACGACCACTGGTAACATCGACCTCCGTTTTTACATTGGTGTTACACTCTAAAGCCGGAGCCTTCCCTGTGACCTGGTCTGGTTCAGCTGATTTCCTTTCCCAACATACCCTGGGCATGGGATCTTCAGCGTCCGTATTCGCGCGATGATATGCAGGTATAACACCTAAGGTTGTTTGCTCATACTCCAGCGATGGCAAGACTGGTTTTCTATCAGCTCCTGGGACACGGCAAGAGACGCTGTCTTTCACTGCCAGTAGTGGCTTTTCGGCTTCTGACGGATGTATAGGCGGCTTTGTGGCTTTGGTTTCTGGTGTTGGTTGCGTTTTTGTGTCATTATTGTCATTCGGTGTACTGTGACAGGTGGTGCGACTCAGGACCTCTTCCAGCGTTTCGAAGGGTTTGAGAGGGGTCTGGCTTTGAAAGCGTGACATCCATGCTTGCAGGTGGACCTTTACACTGGCCAACACAGCCGTGTCGCTTTGCGATTTCAACAGCTTAGTGTCGCGAACAAGCGGTGGGGATTCTGAAACCGCCTTCTCTTTTGTGGATATGTCACAGCCCGTGTTAAATGGTTGTGATGGAGAAAAAGTTGACGTTACCCTATCGCGCTGAATCGGTGCCGATTTGTGCTTTGTTGGGTCGATTCGTTTTGACGACACCCGCCTTGACGTTGTCAACTCGTTCTGCTTGGAAGTGGAAGTATCTGGTGTTGCTCCGTCTTGCTGGTGCGATAAAAGGCTCGTCGTTGTTTCAAGTTCTGTGCACGAGGGTGAACTTGACATCACATTGCGTAGCGGAGAGACCTTTTTTGAAATACCCTTTCCTGTCGCAGACAAGTTTGAGCCGACCATTTCTTCCATGGACAACTCCAGTTTTGGTGTTTTGACCTTTGGGGATACCTCTACGCCTTGCTGAGACGACAACAGCTCTGCTGTCACCCCATGCTGCAATGATAAGAACTTTGCCCAAGCCATGGCTGGCTGCTGGTGCGAGGTTGGACTTGATGCTGGCGTGTGCGGTTGTGAAGACCGTGGTGTTTCCCACTGAACCGCTTTATCTACCATCTCCTTTCTGTCCATCCAGTACATGGGTACATGCACATGTACAAGGCTCAAGTCCGTTTGAATCGACACTGACGCTGATTTCGGCTCTAACTCATGCACTGATTTCGGCTCTGCCTCACAGTCTCTTGATCTTTCTATCGATACTTTATTTTCTTTATAACTCTCTAGCTTGTTTTCTGCTACAGAAGCCGACTTCAAGTCCGGCTCATCTACAGCGTTGTTCTTTACTAGCTCGGCTTGCATGAGACTTTTGGATTTGTGTTGTGGTGCTTGCCATGGGAACCTATCATGGTGAACGGCGCTACCGTCCTCGCCTTTCCCTTCCAGAGTCCCCACCTTTGTCTGCAAGGCCTGTCGAGAAACAGCGTCGTCACCTTTGCGAAGAATACCGCCCTCCTCCTTGTCTGGTGTGGGTTTCTGCAACCACGCAGTCCTGTTTTGTGCCATGACGACTCTATGCACGAGGTCCTGAAGAACATCTCGAACGCTGCCGTCAGTGTCTTCTTCGACATCAGGAGAGTCTGGCAAGAGAACATCATCAACGTAGCCTTGGCGTCCTTCGATGTGTTCTTCGTCTTCGGCTTGGATGCCGGGAGAGTCTTCCGAGGTCATTGCATCCACTTTATACATGTGGCTATGCTGTGCTGAACTGGATTGAGGTTTGCTTCGTAGGCCGTTTGCAGTTGGAGAACGACCGTGGCTGTGTGACTCTTTATCAAAGGGTTGCTCGTGTGGCATGTCGGCATTGATGCGGTCCAGTCGTCCAGCGGTATCTGACATCCTCGAGGCCCTGTCTTGGTGGTCCTGGTGAAAGAATTGAACTGAATTTTAAGATATTTTGCTCCTTGTACCACAACTACAAACTCCCAATTGATCAAAATGAAACAATTCTGCTCAAATAAGCAACACTCGTACGTACCACACACACGCTACAGAGAACTTTATTGTATGAGTTCTCACCGTCTCAGGTGGACAAATAGTACGCAGGGTCGCAGAGCTTGGCCGAGGCAAGGTCCTATCACCGTTTCCGCTATCCATGTCCTGTGACCAAGTGCTTCTTACTTCTGCGTCCGTTTGGGATTCCAGTTGTTCCAGCTAATTCACAAACGCAAAAAAGGGCACTCTTACATCGGGATTAAGAGCTAATTTTCGACGACTGTAACAGCTATACTATTATAAACAGTAAAATCCTAACGACAATACCGAAAGCCAATAGCGTTTGCTTTTCATGTCCGTTTATTTTAACTCGTTCATGCTACCATCATCTTTTTTCCTAGACATGCTGCTTGTTACATTTAGTCAAGTTTTGACTAAATGTTTTAACGTTGACCGGGAATAGAGATGAGGGTCTGGTGTATGTATGTATGTGTGTGTGTATTTTGTTTGTTTGTTTGCTTAACGCCCAGTCCACCACGAAGGGTGATATCAGGGCGGTGCTGCTTTGACATTTAACGTGCGCCACACACAAGACAGAAGTCGCAGCGCAGGCTTCATGTCTCACCCAGTCACATTATTCTGACACCAGACCAACCAGTCCTAGCACTAACCCCATAATGCCAGACGCCAGGCGGAGCAGCAACTAGATTGCCAATCTTAGGTATGACCCGGCCGGGGTTCGAACACACGACCTCCCGCTCACTGGGCGGACGCCTTACGTGTGTGTGTATGTGTACAGCGATTCAGAGAAAAGTACTGGACTGACCTTCATGAAATTTCACATGACAGTTTCTGGGTATAATATCCCCACCCGTTTTTACATTTAGTCAAGTTTTGACTAAATGTTTTAACGTAGAGGGGGGAATCGAGACGAGGGTCGTGGTGTATGTGTGTGTGTCCGTGTGTGTGTGTAGAGCGATTCAGAGAAAACTACTGGACCGATCTTGATGAAACTTGACATGAGAGATGGTATCTCCAGACGTTTTTTTCATTTTTTTTTTATAAATGTCTTTGATGACGTCATATCCGGCTTTTTGTGAAAGTTGAGGCAGCACTGTCACGCTCGATTTTTTTTTTTAACCAAATTGGTTGAAATTTTGGTCAAGTAATCTTCGACGAAGCCCGGACTTTGGTATTGCATTCAGCTTGCAGGCTTAAAATTTAATTAATGAGTTTGCTCATTAAAGTTGTCATTAAAATCGATTTTTCGCAAACAGATTTAAAATTGATTGCATCGAATTCTTCATCACATGCTAAATCTAAAAATATATACATATGTTATGTTTACTCTTAAAATGTGATCACAATTAACCAAAATAGATTAGTTAGTCTTACGATTAAAATTAAGAAATCGATCCAAAAATGATTTCATCTTATTCTTTATCATTTCCTGATTCCAAAAACATATAGATATGATAGGTTGTATTCAAATCAAGCTCAGAAAGTTAACAAGAATACAGAAAAGCGCGCTTTCCTGCTTAGCACAATACGCTACCGCGCTATTCTGGCGTGTCAATTTCACTGCGTTTTGCACGTGGGAGGTGAGCGATTTCCTTCTCGTGGGGATTGACGAAGCTGTACTGTCTTGGTGAAAAAATACAGTGCGTTCATTATCATTCCGTGAGTTCGACAGCTTGACTAAATGTAGTAATTTCGCCTTACGCGACTTGTTTTTCATTTTTTCGATAAATACCTTTGATGACTTCATATCCGGACTTTTGTGAAAGTTGAGGCGGCACTGTCACGCTCTCACTTTTCAACCAAATTCGTCGACATTTTAGTCAAGTAATTTTCTACAAAACCCGGACTTTGGTATTACATTTCGGCTTGGAGACTTAAAGATTAATTAATGAGTTTGCTCATTAAAGTTGTCATTAAAATCGATTTTTTGTTAACAGATTTAAAATTGATTGCATCGTATTTATTCATCAAATTATCAATCTAAAAATATATACACATGTCATGTTTACCGGTACTCTTAAAATGAGATCACAATTAACGAAAATAGGTTAATTAGTAATACGATTAAAATTTAAGAAATCAATCTGATTTCATCTTATTTATTATCATTTCCTGATTCCAAAAACATAAAGGTACGATATGTTGTATTCAAAACAAGCTCAGAAAGTTAACAAGAATACAGAAAAGCGCGCTTTCCTGCTTAGCGCAATACGCTACCGGGCTATTCTGGCTAGTGAATTTCACTGCGTCTTGGGCGTGAAAAATTAGCCATTTCCTTCTCGCGGGGAGTGATGAAACTGTATTGTCTTGGTGTAAAAATGCAGTGCGTTCACCGGTTTCATTCCGTGAGTTCGACAGCTTGACTAAATGTAGTAGTTTCGCCTTTCGCGACTTGTTTGGTATACAGTGAATCAAAACATGAATGACTTGAACATTTTAAAATAAATGCAGTGTGGATGAATGAGTTTTCTTTTATTAGCCGTTCAGTGACCTGCCATACTGCACTGAAGCAGTGGCCGAAGTGAAATACAGTCGAATCTGCCATTGCGACCACCTCTCAAAAGCAACCACCTGCCAACAACGACCACTCCAAAGAATCCCAGACGAGCTTTTTTCCCGGAAGAATTCACCTTTCCATAGAGATCACCTGTCGTAGACGATCACTTTTTTCGATCCTTTGGGTGGTCGCTATAGACAGGTTCGACTATATAAACTAATATACTGCAGACATATCTCACCTCTTGAAGAACCTCTTCTACCTGACTCTGTTTCTTCGGCCTAGAACACAAAGCAAGATTGATGAAAATCAGAGGTTAGAAAATGAAATCAGGGTGGAAATTAAAGAGATAAATGAATGATGCAGCGACAAATTGCATACCGGCAACGACTGTAAACATAATATACCGCCGTCGCGCGCGCGTCATGTTTGTGTTTGTGTGTGTGTGTGTGTGTGTTGCAGCAGACTTTAGTATAACGTGTTTTCTCAAGTGAACTGAATGATCAAACTCGGAATTCCCTCATTTCCGAAAAGCCCTGAGTTCTGCTGGTTAGCAGACTACTTCCGAGTCAGCTGTTGCGCTGCTTCATGGCCTGTATAGTTATTCGTAACATGACTCAAACCTTTAAGCTGCTGTTTAATTGTATTTTCTGTTATTGTTGTTGTTGTTGTTGTTGTTGTTGCTGTTAATTGTGCGGTGCATTGTCAGCGGTGTAAGAAGTGGGTTGCTTACCAGAGTTGCGGTGTCGGTGGTTTGGGTGATTGTTGTCTGGCTAGACTGCTGTTCAGTGTGCAAAGCCCGATGCACGGGATCGTGGAAACCGCCGGCAGCTCTGAGACAGAGAAACAAAACGACGGGTACTAACGCTGGTAGTATCCAATTAAACGTTCTGTCCATCAATCCATTCATCCTTTAAAGCGCTCTGGCCTTGACTTTATTTCAAGAATGATCACATACCATTGTGCTCTCTCTCTCTCTCTCTCTCTGGCGAGGGCTGGATGAGAAAAGATCTTTAGTTTATCTACTCCATTACCCTCGAAAAATAAAGTTGGTTCGTTGGTTGGTTCGTTGGTTCGTTCTCTCTCTCTCTCTCTCTCTCTCTCTCTCTCTCTCTCTCTCTCTCTCTCTCTCTCTCTCTCTCTCTCTCACACGCTCGCTCTCTCTCTCTCACTCTCTCTCTCTCTCTCTCTCTCTCTCTCTCTCTCTCTCTCTCTCTCTCTCTCTCTCTCTCTCTCTCTCTCTCTCTCTCTCTTCTCTCTCTCTACCCCGAGTTGTGTTTTCAATGAAAAGATGGATTGATTATATCTACCTCTATCCTGCTTCTTGAAATGGAAGTTCCTGCTGGGACTTTGTGAACGGTTGCGCTCGGGTGCAATGTCCTGGTGTATCCAGTCACTCCTCGAATTCCCGCAGTTTCTGCCCAACAGGACAAGACTATAATCGGAAGTACACAGTTTGATAGGCCTAACAAATTATGTTGCAGTCGTTATACTGAAATCATCTGGAGACTGAATGAAATTGTGTGTTAAGGCCTATATGTTTATCTTGTAAATTGCTGATCAAGATGTGTTCAACACTCGAAATGTAGATCCAAAGACCCAAAACTCATAAAAGAAGTCACCGATTTTGTAAACACCGCCTCTAGAAGCTTTATTTGATCATTGTGTGCGTACGCACTCATATTCATAACATACATGTGCACATAACAATTACAGAGAGACAGAAGGACGAGCAGAAGAAGAGGTATACAGACAGATAAACAGACTACCCAACCAGTGTGTTCAAGTATATTCAAGGTTAGACTTACTCAGCTTGGTGAGAGAGAACAGGCCGTGCTGCGTTGAAAGGCTGAAGTAGGGACAACCCTCTCATTTCGCACAACGGTAAAGACTTCTTCTCTCCTTCGTTCGTCTTCACCCTCTGGGAACCCACACACTTCGCCTCCGAGTCCGAACAACTCCTAGGCTTGTGTGAACAGGGAGAGGAGATCTTCCTGTCCAGAACTTTGGACGCTGAGAAGCTTTGTACAGAGGCAGCCTTGTTACTGTAGAGGTCTCTCGTCCACAGACTCGGAGATGGGGTTTGAGGGACGTGAAAGTGAAAGCTTGACACTGAAGTTGTTGATGCCCCGTGTTGCACGTCTTCGCTGTCCAGAAAACTTTCCCACTTAGAAGTGCTTGGTCTTTGGAAGCCAGCAGAAAATCTTGACAGGGTCATTGGTGGTTCATCTTCCTCAGCCGTGTCTCTGCAGTTAGAAGACGCTGGGCTTGGTTGAAAATCCTCTGGCAACCACAAGTGTTTGAGGCCTGGATGCACTTCTCCGTGTGCCTTGAAATTCGACAGGTTGTGCTTGTGCATTGAAGGGGAGGGTCGGACAGCAACGAGAGAGTATGAAACAGACGGTCTTGTTCTGGCTGGCTGGCTGCTTTCTGAGGCTGTCTGAAAATCTTCGGCGACTAGCATGTGTTTTACTCCTCGTGACTCGCTGCTGCCGTAAAGGTGAGTGAGAGATGGAGCTGTTAATGGCGTATGTCTCTTCCGCAATGAACGTTCTGTAAAAGCATCAAAGTCAGATTCACGTATGTGTGACGAAGCATCCTTTTGCTGGTAGCTGCCAGATACAGCTAGAGAAAGTCCGGAGGAGGCACGTCTTTTTCGAGACCAAGTGCATGGCTCCTTCGGATATTCTTCTCCTGTCCACAAACTCATCTGAGAGGTCTGTGATCCCGAAAAGTTCTCCACGCTTCGTATGCTCAGTGGCTTTTGGGGTGATGGGGATACCAGTTTCCTAGTGCTGAGTCTGTTCGATTGTTCCTCCTCCTCCTCATCTCGTATCCAAATATTCTTTGGGCGTCGTTGAGCCACGGGCAGGCTTTCTGAGCGTTGCGGCTGAGCACGTGCAAACAGTGTATCAAACTCAGAATGTGCACCCCTGCTTCTTTGTTGCAGGCTGGGCGTGTGTGCGGGACGTGTGAACGATGTGACACATTCAGAATGTGAATGAGCAGCGTGTTGCTGTAGTCCACGTTGCTTTTCCAGTGATTCGTGATGAGTTTTGTGCTTTCCTTTGCTAACCGTGGCGTCCCTGAGCTGAGAATGCCGAAATTCACCCGGTGACTGAGGCTTCCGGAGTCTGCTTTCGGTTTCCTGGATGCAAGGAGAACCTCTCCAATCTTGCAACCATAAGTCCCGCTTTGCCTCCAAACCTGAATGTTGGTTTGCTGCAGTAGGTGTGTTCAGCGGCCGTCCTTGGGATGAGAATACTGACCACTGTGGATGTTCCTGTTCATCTCGTCGCGTGTCCATTCCCTTTAGTGAGATAGTAGAGGGCGATGGTTGAGATGACTGCACAATAGAAAGGCATCTATAGTCATGATTCCAGTGCCGTCTGTCTGGTTTGTTAGCTGGCAGGCCGTATCTTTCCCACAGTATGGCAGAATGTATTCTGAAGATGCGTATGCTACGCGGTTAGCGTTTAGCTTGCCCACTTTAAAGAGAAAATGGAAGCACCAGCTCCTGGATGAGAAAGCTAGCTCCTCAAGCCAAAGATGAGAAAGCCATTGCTTTCAGTGTCAGTGTGTGTCCTCAACAAAGAAAGAAGAAATAAAAACAAGAAGGGCAAAGCCCATACGACTCACATGCTTGACCTTGACCTTTACATGACCTTAACTAAACCTAGCAATGACATCATACACTAAGAACTGCTTTACACATTTTCTACCAAAATACCCAAGGTCAAGGTCATCCAAGGTCATACAACACAAAGCTGTTAATTCAAGACATAGGAAGTACAATGGTGCTTATTGGCTCTTTCTACCATGAGATATGGTCACTTTTAGTGGTTCACTACCTTATTTTGGTCACATTTCATAAGGGTCAAAGTGACCTTGACCTTGATCATATGTGACCAAATGTGTCTCATAATGAAAGCATAACATGTGCCCCACATAATTTTTAAGTTTGAAACAGTTATCTTCCATAGTTCAGGGTCAAGGTCACTTCAAAATATGTATACAATCCAACTTTAAAGGACCCTTGCGACCTTGACCTTGAAGCAAGGTCAACCAAACTGGTGTCCAAAGATAGGGCTTACATTGCCCTGTATAGCATACATAGCTAAGGTTGCCATTCTCGATAACTTCAGAAAAAAATGCGAAAATGTGAAAAATGGTCGTTTTTAAGACAACAATTACGGCCCCTGTGACCTTGAACTTGAAGTGAGGTCAAGTTGCCGCACATGTTTTTTGAGATCTTGTAACCATACACCATCAGGCCACATCAGGTGTTGATAGACTTAATAGTGTCCAAGAAATATCCAACGTTAAAGTTTTCCGGACGGACGCCGGGACGGACGGACGGACGACTCGGGTGAGTACATAGACTCACTTTTGCTTCGCATGTGAGTCAACAAGAACAGAAAGACACTAACAAAATCCTGCAGCTAAAACGGAACCTTCACTGTGTAGGACAAAAGTTTCACATTTGTACAGTTTACCGAAAGATAGCCGTGGTCGAGCCTTCTCGAGCTCGCTGTACCGCTGTGACGTATGAATGAAGTGATGTTATCGTCAGTACCTCGCTTTTCTCGGCCGGTGGTTGTAGACTTCGATGACCTAGCCTTTGAAACACTGCACACACACCCACACACACACACCGGCACGAATTATATGAAAAAAATGACAATAAACAAAGGACTGGGTTGGGGTTGGGGTTGGGTTGGGATGTGGTGAAATATTTATCACAAAATCTAAGTCAGCAGTACATTTTCTCTGCTAACTTCACTTTCAGTTTATACAATTGTGTTCTTGGGAAAGGGTGAAGTTCGTGCTGTACAATTTAATGCTCGTCGTTGAAATACGAAGCTTTTTCCACAGTACAAAAACAGTGTGAATCTGGTATGTTTTAGCACGTACACATACACGCACCTAATCTCACTCGGTGTCTGTGATTCTATCAGGTGAAGTCTGGAAGGATGGTGGTCTGGAGAGAAGGGTAGTTCCACCCGTTCTGGTATTCTGGGTGGACATGTTCCTAGCCCGGCTCCTCGCACACCTGTGTCCAATCTACCTGCACCCAGCCGTCTGTGGTCAAGGTCTACGTGTCGTACGTTCGCTGCTTTTGGATTTCCTACTGCTGCACATGCAAAAGGCATTACACAATGGGGTATTCAATGAATACTATTAACGTTCACTGTTTTGTTGATTAGATGAACTCATCAGTTGAATGATTAGACTTCACAAACGGAGAGATAGACACAAAGACATACAGGCAGGCCGGCGAGCGCGCGCGCACACCGCACACACACACACACACACACACATGCACGCACATTGAGTGGGATAAATGGATTATCTGTCTTCTCAAGTTGTGTTTGAAGCAGTACTTGGTTTGTTTGGTTTGTGTATGTGTGCATGTGTTTTTTGTCTTGCTGTTGCTGTCGTTTTGTTTAGTTTTGTTTGTTTATTCGGCAACCATGTTTCAGACTATTTTGTCAAATGCCCAGTGCAATGTCATGCGGCACTGCAGATGTGCTCCAGACACCTAAGTCCCTCGTCGAGTCAATAAACTCAAAGGGCATTTTTATGCTATTTACTGCACAGTGAACTTGAAAAAAATAAAGAAAAAGTTGGGTCACTAGGTCACCTTTCAAACTGGCGTTGCATACGGTTTGCAGCGCGACAAGGTCTTGGCTTAATTTGTTCTTCCGTTTGGAATGGCACAGCGATGAGTTTTGAAGCTGAGCGCACTTCAGATCAAGCTTCTTCCTTTCAAAAAATTCCTGGAACACACACACACACACACACACACACGCGTGAACACATCGAGTAGACATCCAAAATTAAAGTCGCGTTGAGTGATATCAAAACATTTAGTCGGTCTGAAACTAAAAGATAGACACTCATGTGAAAATGTAAGATTAGTCATCAGCGAAACCACTGTAAGTATTGGCTAGCCGGCGAAACCCGAAGACGGGCCTGGCGCGCTGGTCTCAGCGAAGCACACGAACATAATTTGCATTAACCGATTTTCGTTAACAATTTAGATGATATTTTTTAGAATTTTAATTAATAACATACTCATAAAATGAGCTAACCACAATGCCGCTAATGTGCGGCCTCAACTTTAAAATCAAAACTTGACTAAATGTAAACAAGTCGCGTAAGGCGAAAATACAACATTTAGTCAAGTAGCTGTCGAACTCACAGAATGAAACTGAACGCAATGCCATTTTTCAGCAAGACCGTATACTCGTAGCATCGTCAGTCCACCGCTCATGGCAAAGGCAGTGAAATTGACAAGAAGAGCGGGGTAGTAGTTGCGCTAAGAAGGATAGCACGCTTTTCTGTACCTCTCTTTGTTTTAACTTTCTGAGCGTGTTTTTAATCTAAACATATCATATCTATATGTTTTTGGAATCAAGAACTGACAAGGAATAAGATGAAAGTGTTTTTAAATTGATTTGGACAATTTAATTTTGATAATAATTTTTATATATTTAATTTTCAGAGCTTGTTTTTAATCCAAATATAACATATTTATATGTTTTGGGAATCAGAAAACGATGGAGAATAAGATGAACGTAAATTTGGATCGTTTTATACATTTTTATTTTCTTTTACAATTTTCCGATTTTTAATGACCAAAGTCATTAATTAATTTTTAAGCCACCAAGCTGAAATGCAATACCGAAGTCCGGGCTTTGTCGAAGATTACTTGACCAAAATTTCAACCAATTTGGTTGAAAAATGAGGGCGTGACAGTGCCGCCTCAACTTTCACGAAAAGCCGGATATGACGTCATCAAAGACATTTATCAAAAAAATGAAAAAAACGTTCGGGGATTTCATACCCAGGAACTCTCATGTCAAATTTCATAAAGATCGGTCCAGTAGTTTAGTCTGAATCGCTCTACACACACACACACACACACACACACACACACACACACACACACACACACACACACACACACACACACACACACAGACAGACACACACACGCACATACACCACGACCCTCGTCTCGATTCCCCCCTCTACGTTAAAACATTTAGTCAAAACTTGACTAAATGTAAAAAATGAAGCCGGATATAACGTCATCAAAATGCATTTATCAAAAAATGAGAAACTGAAAAAAAGTCTGGGGGTATTATCTGGAAGAACTCACATGCACAGTTTCAGAAACATCTGTCGGGTACTTATCTTAGAAGTCGCTGCACACACACACACACTGACACACACTCAGTTTGCACAGAAAGCCACTACACCTCAGTCGAGACAGGTCACACACAAAGCCACCTCGACTGACTGAGAAAGGTGGCGTTGGTGTGCAAAATGACACACCCTGACCTCGTCTCGATTCCCAGTCTAACTGAAAACATTTAGTCACAAGTTGATTGACGAAAATGTAAAAAGTCAGTTTCCTTAGCTTTTACTATGAGATTGAGAGTTCTTTGATTCTCGACATAGTTTCATACTCGAAATCACTGATTGAAACAACGCACAACTCAGTGAAAGTTAATTTATGGTTAAACTTTCATGTTATTATTTGTTAATTCGTCCAGTTCAAAGACCATTATATAGCTATGTCAATTCACTCGTGAATTTTTCGTCTTGTGTATGATTAAACGTTTAATAACGAACCTTTCTTGTTTTTTGATTCTCACTAAAATGCTTCATTTTTAGTATTGAAAACCCGGATCATTCACAAACTTCTAAACGTATTTTATGCAATAAGATGAAACTAACCTTTTGCCGTCGTCTATTTCCTTGGAATTTTACTCTGCTTCTTGCACCACCAACCCAGTTCATAATCGGTTTATAAGTGTTGCTTTCTCCATGCGTTGAACAATCTGGATTTTAGCAGCAGACGATAATTTTGCTTCAAGCTTTCGTACTTGCTCGGAAACCATCGGCTGTTTCCGCCCGTGAGCCACAAGATTTCATTGGGCGATTTTGATCCTTGACCCGACCAAAGTCTATTGTCGAGTTCACATGGTCGAAATGTATTATGGCGGTGGACGATGCAATGCGGAGATGAGACGTAAATCGTTCTTTTGACAACAGGAGGGAATAGGTTTGGGATTGAGTGGTCAATCATGTCGAAACTTCTAGATATGGCCGCCAAGGCCAAGATAAACCGTCAAAAAGTGGCGGCCGGAGCCGCAATTTGCCTTTTAGCAGCCTATGGCGTCCGTCGTTACTGCCCGAACGTTGCAAGTGTTTTGATGAAAAAGAAGACAGAAGACGGGGCAAGGTTACAACAAAATAGTGAACCAACCAAAAAGACAACGACAAAAGCAGATGAGGGGAGTGCTAGTCAAAAATCCTCGCCTAACGTGAACAAAGTTTTCTACAGACAGCTTCGACGTTTGATAAAAATCATCATCCCAGGAGTATGGACCAAAGAGTTTGGTGCTCTCACATTTCATACAGCTACACTGGTCGCAAGGACGTTTTTATCAGTGTATGTGGCCAAGCTGGACGGAAGTATTGTGAAAACGATTGTTCAGCGTGATATGACCAAGTTTTCGATACAGCTGGCGAAATGGCTATTAATTGCAGTGCCAGCTACCTTCATCAACAGCCTCATCCGATTCTTAGAAAGTCAACTAGCCCTCATCTTTAGAACACGCCTAGTCAAACATGCCTACAATATGTACTTCGACAAGCAGACTTACTACAGAGTCAGCAACCTGGACAGTCGCTTGGCCAACGCTGACCAGTGCCTCACAGAGGACATCGCCATGTTCACGCAGCAGTTAGCACACCTGTATTCCCATCTGACTAAACCCTTACTTGATGTTTCCTTGATCGCCTTCACGCTCTATAGTCTTGCTAGCAGTCGTGGCGCCAGCTCTAGAGTCCCTTCTGTGTTAGCCGCAGTCGTGATCTCCATCACTGCCAGCACGCTAAGAGCAGTCTCGCCCAGGTTTGGCAAACTTGTCTCCGAAGAAGCCAGACGCAAGGGTGACCTGAGGTTCATGCACTCCAGGATAATCGCGAACGCTGAAGAAATTGCATTTTATGGTGGACACAAGGTTAGTGCACAGTGTGTAATTCAAAACCTGTGCCTGAAGCCTGTCCTTATATTTATAACTGGGCAAAGTCGACTACACAAAGTATACTTCGTGAAGTTGGCCGCATGACGCTTTCGCACTGAGTTTTCTGTAAAAGACTTTGTGAAGTCGACTTCGGGCTTAATTAAGGACCACCTTAAACTAAAAATCAAGGGGCAAAGTCATAGTTGTGTCATACGATCATGCCCTTATGGCTTTTTTTATGCATAATATTAATTAAGTAGATGTGCAACGCCAAGGCACTGCATACCCCAGCGAAAGACAAACCTCTCTCTCTCTCTCTCTCTCTCTCTCTCTCTCTCTCTCTCTCTCTCTCTCTCTCTCTCTCTCTCTCTCTCTCTCTCTCTCTCTCTCAAACACACACACACACGAACACACACACACACACACACACACACACACACACACACCCAAGTTACACACGTACACACGTAGTACACACATACACACTCACTCACACGCACGCACTCACTCACTCTCTCACACACACTTCACTGTACACACAAAACACACCCCCATACGCACATATAGACAGACGGACATACACACCTTTACAAACAAACACATAAACACACACATACACTTACGCACACGCACAAACACAAACCAACCCACCCACTCTCTCTCTCTCTCTCTCTCTCTCTTTCTCTCTCTCTTTATCTCTTATACAAACAGACACAAACACACACACACACACACACACACACACACACACACACACACACACACACACATGTACATACGCATGCATGTACGCTCGCACACACCCACAGACACACACACACATACACACACACACACACACACACACACACACACATTGACTCACACAAATCTCATACACACAATACACACACTCATACGCACATACACGGTTGGCCTAGTGGTAAGGCGTCCGCCCCGTGATCGGGTGGTCGTGGGTTAGAACCCAGGCCGGGTCATACCTAAGACTTTAAAATTGGCAATCTAGTGGGTGCTCCGCCTGGCGTCTGGCATTATGGGGTTAGTGCTAGGACTGGTTGGTCCGGTGTCAGAATAATGTGACTGGGAGAGACATGAAGCCTGTGCTGCGACTTCTGCCTTTTGTGTGGCGCACGCTATATCTCAAAGCAGCACCGCCCTGATAATTATGGAAACAAACAAACAAATACGCACATAGACAGACGGACACACACACACACCTTTAGAAACAAACGCATATACACACTCATACACACACAAACATACACACAAACTCATGCTCACACACACACACACACTCTCTCTCTCTCAAACACACACACACACACACACACACACACACACACACACACACACACACACACACACTCACTCACACGCACTCACTCACTCTCTAACAAAAAACTTCATACACACAAAACACACACCCATACGCACATATGGACAGACGGACATGCACACCTTTACAAACAAACACACATACACGCACACACATACACTTATGCCCACACACACACTTACACACACACGAGTACAGACTCATGCACGCGTGCGCACGCACACACACACACACACACACCCACACACACACACACACAGACACACACACACACACACACACACACCCACACACACACACAAATACACCCACACCACACACATACGAGTACAGATTCATGCACGCGTGCGCGCGCGCACACACACACACACACACACACACACACACACACACACACACACACAGTAACACTAACAAATGTGCACAAAATGAACACAAACACACACACTGCGCGAGAGAGAAAGACTACAGGGAGGCATGACGTCATGATGCATTAATTGACGTCAAAGACTTTCGACCGTGACATATTCTTCTTACGCGAGCTTTATCCATAGACTTGGAAACTACGGAATTTCTACCCGTCCAAAGCGGCCTGGGGTGGCGTTTGCTGAAAAAATGGGGGCGCCTATTTTACCCACCGTATTTTTGTTAGTATGGTCCCAATTTTTGGTGAACTTCCATCTCCAACTGTAGCACGTAGCCGGGCACAACGAATCCTTCTTTATCATGTATTATTCGGTGTGCACATTTCTCAAATCGATTACAGTATAGCGTTCACGGGATACCTCCAGCTTCGCTGGGATAATATTAATAATGATATAATATATGTACAATAGATTTGAATAACACAGGTTTAAATGCAGCTATATGTTTTAAGGTCACCTAGCATGATATGACTGAAAACTATTCTTGTGAAACTGACACATGTTATTGCTTTGTTTGTTGCATTTTCGGGTTAGTTTGAACTTTAAAAATATTAAGTCCTGCAGGCAAGTTGCTTTGTCTATGTTGGGCAGCAACAATTACCAGGACAGTGGGCACACCATCTTTAAACTTATACCTGCTTGTTTCAGATAGAGAAATCACACCTTGCGAGAAGCTTCAAGAGTCTGACAGAGCAATCCAACTTGATCTACCTGAAGCGCCTGTGGTACATCATGCTGGAGCAGTTCCTGATGAAGTACGTCTGGAGCTGTAGCGGTCTCATCATGGTCGCTGTCCCCATCCTCACAGCCACAGGAGTGCGCTATGATGGTCAGTGTGTAACTCTTTTAGATCTTCTTCTGCGTTCGTGGGCTGGAACTCGCACGTACACTCGTGTTTTTTGCACGAGTGGAATTTTACGTGTATGACCGTTTTTTACCCCGCCATTTAGGCAGCCATACGCCGTTTTCGGAGGAAATTCTTTTAGATGATTGTTAAGTTCACAATCTCCAGTGCTAGCTACTGTAGTGCCTCGGCCTTCCATGTCCAGATGGAAGGTCTGTGGTTTGAATCCTGCTGGCATTCCGTGGTTGGTGAAGGATGGATTTGGATTTTCTGACTCCCCGGGTCAACATATACAGGGGTGTTGCTAGACATTTTCATGTTGGGACATTTGGCCGAAACTGTCAGAAAGCTTTAGGACATCTTGGACAATTTTCGGCTATTATTTTGGCTCATGAGTTGTTCTTCAGTACTGGTGACAGAAAGGGGGAAAAGTGGTCAAAATTCAAATCTCTAGTTTTGTTTTTGAAATATTGCTTTTCATAAAGCAGAAATACTGTAGTATCTGTTGTACATAAGAAAAAATCACTGGTTCACATGGTTCCTACATAATCTAACTTTTAAAGCTGGTTCTTGTGTGTCTGTGTGTATGTTTGTATGATGACGATAGGACCCGAAACGGCTGCACGGACTGAGACAGGAATTGCAGAGAATGTTCTTTAATTAATGTTCTTTTTTTAAGGTACTTTTGGAATAGCAAATTTGAAAGGATTCTTCAAAAAACGGCGGAAAACATTATATACCCTGTGAGCTATCGAGGATCCTCCCCGTCTGGGCTGTCGAAACATGGTCTTGTTAAAAGACGTTTTCAAATGCGGTTAACGGGGAGATACACTCGAAGCACATTTAGCGAAGTTATGTTGCCAAATCATCAAAGATCAACATTTCACTACACGGATCGATGCACACAGTCGAAATAGATGTGACTTTCACACGACCGAAGACTACTTACTAGCAGACTAGCAGACGACAAGATCTAAATATTTAGATCAGTGTAAGAGCAATCCGTTGAAGAACAGTTACTCCGCTTATTCGTCTTCAGTTAAGCTTATTTCCCCTGCCATAAGTTTCCTTGCAGATCTGCAGTCGCGTAGTGAAATGAACTAGTGTCATCGGAAGATTCTTCTCAGTCAATGATCAAAGCACAGTAAGTTCTATGCTGACAAAAGTCACTTTCGGACAACACGACGATTGACTTAATTTATGAGCCCAAAGGTAACAATATCGACAAGAATGTACGCATTTGACATTAAATGAAACATTCATAGACAGTTTCCAACTCACCAGATCTGCCAAAGAGCCGTCATTCGTGAAAAAACGATGATTTTAATCAGACAGGTATCGGAAACAAGCCTTGGTCACCTGCGTTATTCCTTCCAAGGCGACGTGACGGCGCCACATTTGTTTGTTTATGGCTGTTTATCGCGAAACAACACAGTTGAAATTTGTGTGTAAAATACCACAAATTTGTGGTGAATCAGTTCGTCATCTGCGTTTCGATTGTAATAAAGTCAGATTGGAGTTACTTTGAATCGAAGGCGAGGGTAACCTGCGTTATTTGTGGGACATCGTGAACAAATTTGATTGCAATATTTTATACAGAAAGTAAATTTCAATGATTCTGGCTCAGACTTGTAGATCTGTTATGCAGTGTGTTGGTAGTGTATCTGCTTTTCTGCTATGAAGCTCATTTGGAGTGATACGCTGATCGAAGTGGGGTACCCTATGTGGGACATCAGCCGTATGCAGATTACGCCTCAGAACACTCTCGCATTTCACAAAGACAACAATAATTTGCAACATTTCAAGAACTGCATCAGTTTTATTAGATACTATTTCAACAACAACAGCACAAACACGACTATTATCAACAACACAGAACGGGAGGTAAGTCTTCAAAGACGCACCAAGTGTGCGTTCCCGTTTTTGGACGCCATTTTTGCTGGCATTTTCACAGTAAATCTTAATATTTCCATATATATTGAATGATTTTGGTATTTTCTTTGATTGTGCCGATTCTCCTATCTCTCTGGCATGTACTGGGTGCTTTGTGACCAGTTTCTCCCCTGGACTGTATTGAAAAATGCATCCGTGTGAGCTGACCCCCACTTGTGACCAGTAGCAAAGAACAACTCTCATACAAAGTCACCGCAACATTGAAGCACAAGACTCAAGAGGGGAACACCAATACATACAATCATTGTCTTTGGAACACAGATTACAGGGGCAGAGCAGTTAAGCCAGAGGGGAGGGGGGTACAACTTGGGGTCCAGGGTCCTGTTGGGGGGTCTGGGGGGGCAAAGCCCCCCTGAACCTGAAGAATTTTAGCTATTTTATAAACAATTTGTGGCTTATCCTTGATTTTAAACATGATCAACTGGTGTCAGCAGCCACTCATTTCTTTTAACATTAGTATTAAATAATGGCAATTTATCTTCACTGATATCTGCTCCCGACATCATATAGTATGGCAAGAAGGAAGACATGTCGCATACTGTGACAATTAAACTATTAACTCTTCCCCCCGGCTTTACAGACAGAAAAAAAATATATATTCACAGACAGAATTTTTTTTGGGGGGGGGCAGAACCCCCCCTCCCCTCCCCCCCCCCCCCCCCAATCCGCCCCTAGATTATATGTTGCTTACTGCAACTGAAACAATCAGCTTTGCTGATTTAACTACATCAGACTCCAGTTCTCTGAAACTTTTTCAAACCTTTAACTTTAATTTCTTGAAAGTAAAACTCTTCCAACCTTGTGCTAATCTTGACAAGCCTTGGGAAACATGACTGGTAAAATATCCAATAAAAAAAACGTGTAGGGTGAGCCAGTTTGCTTGGAAACCACGATTTGGAGGATGCTTTTCATTCTTTGGCTCAGCAGATTTCGATTCGCGGTGACTATCGTCTGCTATGTCGTCTGCTTCGATCGACTCGACAACACTACTACCACTCACACACACCGTCCACATTCGCGGTGTTCCTGTTATTTTGTCCGGAATCACTTACCTTGGCGAAGGGTAGCAAACCTTGGCCAATTTAGTTTTTTTCTTTTTTGGTTGCGACATGATGTTCAAATCCAAATCGAAAGCACTGATTGACTGATAAACTATCGCGAACCGGTGAACGCAAACGCTGAGAGTGTATTTTTTGGCAATGGCTTCCGTTCAAAACATTGATGTTTCGTTTTTGGTATTCGCGAAGGAAATAAACGTCAGTCAGTTGACTAAGTACATCGGCAGCAGTTTTAGCAATCAACGCCTGACCAATACAAAAAAGTGGACAAACTTTGGCCGATTTAGGCGAATACTCTTCCGACATTTGGCCGATAGGGACATGAAAGTTTCGGCCAAAGTAAAAAAAATTTGACGATTGGCCGAAGGGCCGACCCAAACGACACCCCTGATATAAGCAGACCTGCAGATACCTCTGTCTGGTGTATGTGCATGTGCACGCATGTGATCTAAAAAGCATGCTCCGGGTCCTTTGATCCGTGTCAGAGTTTAGTGGGTCATGTAAGCATGTAAAGACCCAGCATGTGTCAGTCCTAAAAACGGAGTAGGGTTGCCTTTGTTAGACTTTTAGAGGGGTAGAAAAACAGTCATGCAGGTAAAAAAATCTTTTCATAAGAAATTCAGGTGTGTGGCTTGACCACCCAAAGTAGCATTCAGTTGATGGTTGGTCTGATTACATGCAGAATGACTTATGCTTTGAAATTTCTAATGCACAAGCGACCAAGCAATGAATCACACCTAGTCTGAACCATGATACTGGAACAAATATTGCACTTTCATGCAGCTGACATATAAAATTTATGAAGTACTAAGAATTTACGTCATGATGACTTAGTGTTGTTTCTCTACAGGGACGTACGTGGATGACGACCCGGACGGAGGGGTCAGCGAGAGAACAAGAGCGTTCACCACGGCACGCAACCTTCTGATTCAGTCTGCTGATGCCATTGAGAGGATGATGTCCTCATACAAAGAGGTAGGCACCTTAATAGATGATGTCCGGCAATAACTCTGTCGGGTTTGTATGGGTTGTGGAAGAGTGAAGAGTGAATGACAGCATAGGCCAGTCACAGCATAGGCCAGTCACAGCATAGGCCAGTCACAGCATAGGCCAGTCACAGCAGGGCCTAGCATTGTAAGCCGTTCGGCGTACTTTACGCCCACATAACATCTCCAGTACGCGGAACTCGATTTGGTGTACGCCGAAATGCAAAAACCTGTTATTCCCAAACGGTAAATCCAAACAGTCCCAGCTTTCGTTTTGTGCGCCGTTCGGTTCAATTCTCAATCAGTTTGACAGTTTGCTTGAGCACGCACTTCCTCTGGCATCGCGCGAGCATGCTTTGTGCCGGTGTTTTGTGGCTCTAGACTTGAAATAATGTCTCGAAGCGACATTGTTGAACGTGGTCAGCCATTCAGTGACAAAGATCATTATCATGATCGTGGGCATCATTGGAAAGAAGAAGAAGGTATTCCTGGAAGTGGGAATGGCTGGATTTCGTTCCGAAGGCGGAAGGCAAGTCAGAAGAAGTAATGTGCCGATACGGACTATGGACCATGGACTATGGCATAATTTAGTTGCTCAATCTTCTTTTGGGGGGGGGGGGGGGGGCCATTTTAGGTAAAAAAATCTCCAAAAAAATCTTCAAATTCGGGGGGCTCCTGCGGCCCCCAGACCCCCGCCTTTGTAAGCTGAACTCACTTTTTCCAATGCTAGGCCCTGCACAGGCAAGAGATGTGTATGAAACACACGTGGACAAGGAGCATGTGTGGAAAGCTTGCCTCACTAAAAGCAAGAGTACTCACTCTTTCTCAACCCATACAAGCCTGACAGAGTTGTTTCTGGAGTGTGTCTATTCTTATTGTGTTTTTGGAACTGGATTGGGGGAAAGAGCTCAGCCTGGGCCTCCCACAGACCCCTTTCATTCAGCTCTACACCGGCACGGTTGGCCTAGTGCCAGTGGTAAGGTGTCCGCCCCGTGATCGGGAGGTCGTGGGTTCGAACCCCGGCCGGGTCATACCTAAGACTTTAAAATTGGCAATCTAGTGGCTGCTTCGCCTGGCGTCTGGCATTATGGGGTTAGTGCTAGGACTGGTTGGTCCGGTGTCAGAATAATGTGACTGGGTGAGACACGAAGCCTGTGCTGCGACTTCTGTCTTGTGTGTGGCGCACGTTATATGTCAAAGCAGCACCGCCCTGATATGGCCCTTCGTGGTCGGCTGGGCGTTAAGCAAACAAACAAAAATTCAGCTCTACTCAAACCCCACGTCCAAAACGCAGACAGTTCATGGATTAGAAGGAGAAGAAGAATGGAAGGATGGTTTTATTAGTCCTGTACTTTGAGACTCAACCTTGACGGGCGCTGTGGCGTGGTGGTAAGACGTCGGCCTCCAAAGCGGAAGGTCGAGGGTTCGAATCCCGGCCGCGGCCGCCTGGTGGGTTAAGTGTGGAGATTTTTCTGATCTCCCAGGTCAACTTATGTGCAGACCTGCTAGTGGCTTATCCCCCTTCGTGTGTATACGCAAGCACAAGACCAAGTGCGCACGAAAAAGATCCTGTAATCCATGTCAGAGTTCGGTGGGTTATAGAAACACGAAAATACCCAGCATGCTTCCTCCGAAAGCGGCGTATGGCTGCCTAAATGGCGGGGTAAAAACGGTCATACACGTAAAATTCCACTCGTGCAAAAACATGAGTGTACGTGGGAGTTTCAGCCCACGAACGCAGAAGAAGAAGAAGAAGAGACTCAACCTTGAGACTGTCCATAGATTGTTATTGTAAAAGGTTTTTATTGTCATATGTTCATGTGCTTAACATTTCTTGGGGTGTATGTTTGTGGTTCTAATCACTGATCACCAGGCCTGGTAGGTTTTCACTGAGATAATGGTGTTTTGCTGTGTTTGTGATTGTGGCACTCTTAAATTAACCCTGTTTCATGGGCAGCGGCCAGCCACATATCCCCCTTGGAAGTTATTTCGCACCTGTGTTGCGAGGAGCTGAGGAGGGTAACTAAGTGAAGCAACCATCACCTTTTCCACCGTTGCTGCAGAAAATCAAATTGGTAATTATCTGTTTCATTTGCTGCAGGTAACAGAGCTGGCTGGGTACACATCGCGTGTGTCTGAGCTGTTTGAAGTGTTTGAAGACATGAAAAATGGCAGGTATCAACGCAACACGGTCACCCATTCCAAATCCAAAGTCGCACATGACCGCATTAATGGTCCACTTACCCAGAAAGGTTTGTTCCATATTTGTTTGACTGTTCATTTTCTTGGTTGTGTTTGACTCATGAATTTTGCATTCACTTGTGTATATATATATATTCATATTATTTAGAGCTTACAGTGAAGAAATTTGGGTGGAATAAATGTGATCTAGTTTGACAATCATTAAAACCATATATTTTCAGGTTTGATTCTCAGAGTTTATGCCATTTAAGGCATTTTTGAGTCACTTGAGAAAAAGTGACTCTATGTAATCGGTCAGTGTTAGTCTGTCCGGCCGGCCGTAGACACCACCTTAACGTTGGACTTTTCTCGGAAACTATCAAAGCGATCGGGCTCATATTTTGTTTAGTCGTGACCTCCAATGACCTCTACACTTTAACGATGGTTTCGTTGACCTTTGACCTTTTTCAAGGTCACAGGTCAGCGTCAAAGGAAAAATTAGACATTTTATATCTTTGACAAAGTTCATCGGATGTGATTGAAACTTTGTAGGATTATTCTTTACATCAAAGTATTTACATCTGTAGCCTTTTACGAACGTTATCAGAAAAACAAAGGAGATAACTAGCCTTTTCTGTTCGGCAACACACAACTTAACGTTGGGCTTTTCTCGGAAACTATAAAAGTGACCGGGCTCAAATTTTATGTGAACGTGACTCATTGTGTTGTGAATAGCAATTTCTTCCTGTCCATCTGATGCCTCATATAATATTCAGAACTGCGAAAGTGACTCGATCGAGCGTTTGCTCTTCTTGTCTTTACTGTTATCGATGAAAAGCATAGGCTGGTTTTTATTCAGCATGAAATATAAGTACAGTACAGCCAGGCATTAGCAAACGTGCTTAAAAGTTGTCTGAAGCCTCCAAGCAGCGTGTGAATATTGGATCCACATGGTTACTGCATTTGTGCGCGCACAATTTGAATAAGGAACGCTTCTCTTGAAAGTCACTCAGCTGAGTTGTGAACCCAGGATAAACGACAATAAACACGATTTACAAGAAGATGCTGTTTTATACAGGTCAAGTTGTGGAGACGGAATCCACCATTGACATAGAAAACCTGCCCATCATCACACCCAATGGAGACATCATCGTTGCCAGCCTCACTCTCCAGGTAAGTCTGCATTGTAGATTTTTACTGCGATCATAACAGGCTGTGAAAGACCCATTTAGCACGGCCTGCCTCACCAGCTTGGATGAAGTTTTTCACATAGAGACTCAAGCCATTGACTAGATTGTATCGTAGTCTACAAGAAGAGTACCGGTAGTCTGATGATTACAGAACTCAGTGGACATTAGAAAAAGTTTTATTTACAAGTACCGGAGCTGCATGTTAACTAGTGTTCATATCAGCTGGAAATGTCCGGTATTTTACTGTATTTGTGTGTGTGTGAAAATACTGGAAAAGAAATCGCCAACTGGTCAGTTCTACTGTCATTTCGCTGATTTGGTATGTGTCAGAAAATTATTATGACTTCATTCCTACCTTTTGATGAGTGAATTGACACTGTTGTTTTGCATAATCAGATTGAGAAAGGCACCCACCTGCTGATCACGGGCCCCAATGGTTGCGGCAAATCCTCACTCTTCAGAATCCTCAGTGGCCTCTGGCCTGTCTATGGCGGTCGCCTGTGTAGGCCTCCACCTTCTTCCATGTTCTACATCCCACAGAGGTGAGATCCACCAAAATGTCAGCTTGCACTGTCCTTCTTTTGTTTATGATCCTTATCTGTTTAGTAATAGTTAGACTTCATTGTTGCAGTTCTGAACTTTCTTTCGGGGATGCCAGCTTGCTCATGTATGATTTTTGTGTGTGTTGGCTAGCTTGCTGCTTGACCAAATCTTAAAGCGTTGATTGCTAGGTTGGTTGTTGATGTTTCTTGTCTCAAGAACCGAGGAGGTCATCCAAGACCGATTCAGCATCGATCATATTCTCTGATTTGTTCTCGATCAACTCTTAAAAAGAGCATAAGTGTTGGTGTTTTGTACCCTTCGTGTCAGTGGTAAGGTTATCAAGTTAGTTGTCAGTTTGATTGAGTGGTGCTTGGGCTCTTCTTGAGGGATGTTGGGCAAAATTTGACCTGACTTTTTTAAATGGCCAAAAATCTGGAAAACCCCATTGCAAATCAAATCTTTTTATTAACAAATGTATATATGGCTGTAAAGCCTGATATTGATAAAGCGAGGTTGACTTGGCAAAGTCTACTTCACGAAGCTCACTGCACTGAATTTTCAATAAACGGACTTTGCGAAGTCAACTTCGGACTCGATTAATGTAGGCTTGAATTAATTTTGTATGCTGCATTCTGTTTGGTTGACAAGTGAATTGTTTTCTTGTACCAGACCATACATGTCTATTGGCACGCTGAGGGACCAGGTGATCTATCCAGACTCTAAGGACGATATGCGAGGGAAAGGCTTGAAGGATTCTGACCTGGAGCAGATCCTGAACACAGTCAACCTGCAGCATATAGTTCATCGTGAAGGCGGTCAGTGGCTTAGACTGTGTCTTGGAAAATTGCTACGGTTTTGCGAGTACTTTTAGTGTTTAAGAAATGAAAGAACAACACCCAAGTGTTACGTTGCACTTTGACCTAATTAACTCTTTGATGTGCGGTCTGTTTTATTGGCATATAATTATATGTCATTTGTTCCAGAGTTTTAGAGTTAGTGAAGTAAATGTATGAACTGAATGTACAACCAAACATTTTGAACAACACAAAAAGCATAACCACAAATGAATGCCTATACGCAGTATGCAGATAAACACCAAACGTGCAAGTGTGTAATGATGACTGAAGACCAAGTATATTTGCTAGAGTCGGGTGTGGAAAGGCTGGTATTGATTTTTTCCATGTTGCTGAAACAAACCTGTCCTGATGATGAAAAGCAAATATTATGCCTTGAGAGGAAAGAAAAAAGCTATGATTTTCTTGGGGACGGGGGGCATATACTGAACATATTTCTGAAACAAATGGATTACAATTGACGGGATCCATTGGTGCAGGGTTAAATAACTATAGTGTTTGTTACAGGTTGGGACTCTGTCAGTGACTGGAAGGATGTGCTGTCGGGAGGAGAGAAGCAGAGAATGGGAATGGCTCGAACCTTTTACCACAGGTCAGTGTTCTTGCTTTTGCTGAGGATAGTGCCAGATACAACAGTCACAAATGGTATGTAGAGAGAGAGAGAGTTAATTTAAATGTGAAATTCTGATTGTCATTCTTGTGCTCTGACAAACATGAGTCTGCCTTACTAAGGCCAAGCCAAAAATATTGAATGTTTCCAATTACCCAAACAACCCTATTTTTTCCTCCCGACCCTAGAACTTTATTTGACCTTTCAAAAAAAGAAAAAGGAAAAAAAACATACAAAACTAAATTTTGCAGACTTTACAAGGAAAGTTACTCTTTTCTGACATCCAGGGGACCCAGCTCACATGATTTCCGGCCAATACAAAGTTACAATCGCCTGTGCAATAAAAACCAACTTCAATTAAAAAAACAAAAAACATTTACAGATTATTCTTTTTTTTGCCCTTGTCATCGGAAACATTTATTTTATGGCCTAACTGTTATTGGCCCTGCAGGCTAAGAACAAGGTGAAGCATATCGTCTTATTTAGTATCTGAGTTGACATTTTTAAGGTAACTGTGTAAGTGTGTCGGTCTCTGAGTTAACATTTTTAAGTGTGTCAGTGGTCTGAAACAGAACAGCAGGTGTTAGTATAGAGGTGACCCATTTCTGTGTTGACTGATATGCTGAGCAGGGTGTTGTTTTTTCTTCAATATTGTGTAATCTATAGGTCAACACGTTTGACTGTAACGTGACCACCGATTGCACTTGTGAATGACTGTATCAGTACAGTGGAACCCTCCTTTTAAGACCTAAAATATTCTGAGAAAATCAGGTCTAAAATATTCTGAAAAAAAAAAGGAGGGAGTTTTAAAATTGGGGTCAATTTACGGACATTATGAACAGGAAAATGTAGGGTCTTGAAAGAGAGGAGGTCTTGAAAAGGGGGTCTTAGAATGGGGTCTTAAAAAGGGGTCTTAGAATGGGGTCTTGAAAAGGGGGTCTTAGAATGGGGTCTTGAAAAGGGGGTCTTAGAATGGGGTCTTGAAAAGGGGGTCTTAGAAGG
Organism: Littorina saxatilis; assembly: GCF_037325665.1. Taxonomy (NCBI): domain Eukaryota; kingdom Metazoa; phylum Mollusca; class Gastropoda; order Littorinimorpha; family Littorinidae; genus Littorina; species Littorina saxatilis. The sequence continues at coordinate 13,035,654 of NC_090248.1, forward strand.
GGGTCTTAGAATGGGGTCTTGAAAAGGGGGTCTTAGAATGGGGTCTTGAAAAGGGGGTCTTAGAATGGGGTCTTGAAAAGGGGGTCTTAGAATGGGGTCTTGAAAAAGGGGTCTTAGAATGGGGTCTTGAAAAGGGGGTCTTAGAATGGGGTCTTGAAAAGGGGGTCTTAGAATGGGGTCTTGAAAGAGAGGTCTTGAAAAGGGGGTCTTGAAAAGGGGGTCTTGAAAAGGGGTCTTAAAAAGGGGTCTTAGAATGGGCTTTTGTTATCTATGGATGTGAAGGGCAAGATATATCTTTTTTTTCTCTCCTGTTTGTGGTGTTAAATGAGATCACCTGCGCTGTATTGATAAATATGGTATGCCACGTATTTAATGTTCTGAGGGTGTACGTGATTTACTGTTTCGGGCCAAAGTTTGCACTTCTCGATAAAGCATAATCTGTCAGTTTTGTGAAGACACGTTCTTGTGTTTTGGGTCTCAGTTTGCAGTACTGACTGAGTGCATCAGCACTGTACTAGGTACATTGTTTGGCTTGGGCAGTCCGTGACATGCCTAACAAATTACAAATGGTGGAAAACTTTGTCATTCTTTGGGCAGAGTCTGCTGAACTCTTTTTTTGTGAGTCAGCAGTCAGGTTTATATAAGCTTTGTATTGGTCTGGTTTCAAAGATGAAAACTTAATTAATTCAGCCGCAGATGGAGACTGCACTTATCCTTACTAAATCTAACTTAACTCATTGTCTCCCAGGCCAGGTACGGATATATTCGTACCCCCTCATATGGCGCTATCTGATCAGGTACGGATATATCGGCTCAGACTGTTAGCTTCAGTCGCTTCCTGTAACGTCCATCTAACGCCTGCATTCCAGGGTATTGATACACAGTTACTACAATCCTGAGTGACCTGCTGCAGCACAGCTGGTCTCAGCTAACAAAAAACTTGGTCAACATAGGTGGGGTAGAAAGTGTTAAGTAACCTAGGTGAAATACCTCATGTGACACACTAATTACAACCATTACTTTAAACCACAACAAATAATGGGTTAATTGCTTCCTTCAGGTGTATGAGTTTGATCCATGTGGGTCTAGTAAGCGTTTGAACGGCATCAACCTAAATTGACAAGCCACCTGTGAAACAAGAGAGCAAAAGCTGAATTTGGGACCCCTAGAACTTTTGTTTGCAAGGACTTATGTGGTAGGCAGAAAACTTATAATTATGCGCTTCCACTAAATGTTCTCCAGACTTTCGGAAACACTGAGGGGTTTGCGCAATTCCAAGTTTTTATTTCCTCGTTGGGCTTGTTTGATCGTAGTGTTCACGAGAGGATGATGTCATGACAAACAAATCAAATGTAGTTTCAAAATGAAACTGTCTTTATTTCTTTAATGCATGCATTCTTGTGAAGAATGAATGTTAAAATGGTTTAAGGTATCTAATATATATTTGTCATTTTGTCCGTCTGTCTGTCACTTCTATTTGCGCTATTTGTCCATTTCTGAACAAATCCTCCCAAACTTTGTGTGTGTGTTCCTGCCAGTCATGGTCAGGTTAAAGCATCATTAGGTTGATCAAGAAAGTTTTCAATCGAAGCTCAATCATTGGTGAGAGATTCATGCATGAGGTTTTATTTTTTCCTTTCGATGTCCCTCTTTACATCAACCATCTTTGTGGCTCAATGGGATTTTGGGCGTTCTAGAGCGGTGGGTCCGGGGCTCAAAACCCTGGTCGGGGTGTCGGTGAACTTCTTTTCTTTTCTTTTTTCAAATGTCTCGGATGTTTCTTTTGCCACTACAAGTTATATCTGAGTTGGATATTTGTTTGTAATTTAATTTTTTTTTAAATTTAATAGTGTTTTTTTGTAGTTTTTTAATTTTCATCTTACACCGTTGTTTGTAAGTGTATTGTTTGCACCTGAGCGGGAGATGTTTTTTCCTCTTATATTTGTGTGTGTTAATGGGCACGGGTATGTATTTGCTTGTATCTCAGTGTGAGCCTGGCTATTGAATTGTATTTTAGGGGGAAGTGGGACACGAAGGACTACTTGTCAAAATACTGTGGAAATTGCCACAGAAACTTTTAGAGCCATTTCAGCAAATTTGATGCAGAAAAAAACAAAAACATCTCTGCTATGCTGATTGATACGAGGGACTTCCCTTTTTAAGACTGCCAAACATCTGAGAAATTTAGGTCTGAAAACAGGAGTCTAAAAATGGAGGTCAATTTACAGAGGTTATCAACAGAAAATGAAAAAAATCAAGGTCTTAAATTGGGGGTATTCACTGTATGCCGTATTCCAGCATTCTTCAATTTTCTGGACCGGCACGGTTGGCCTAGTGGTAAGTTGTTCGCCCCGTGATCGGGAGGTCGTGGGTTTGAACCCCGCCCGGGTCATACCTAAGACTTTAAAATTGGCAATGTAGTGGCTGCTCCGCCTGGCGTCTGGCATTATGGGGTTAGTGCTAGGACTGGTTGGTCCGGTGTCAGAATAATGTGACTGGGTGAGATATGAAGCCTGTGCTGCGACTTCTGTCTTGTGTGTGGCGCACGTTATATGTCAAAGCTGCACCGCCCTGATATGGCCCTTCGTGGTCGGCTGGGCGTTAAGCAAACAAACAAACAAAAATGTCATATTGCATTTTTTTTCAGACCTCTGTTTGCACTGCTGGATGAGTGCACCAGTGCTGTCTCCATTGATGTGGAGAGCAAGATCTACCAGAGCCTGAAGGACTGCGGAATCACCCTGATGACAATCACGCACAGACCAACCTTATGGTCAGTTGACTTTCTTCTAGCTTTTTCTGTTCTGTTTGTCCTTTGGGTTGGAAAGTTTTATGTTAAAGTTCTTGCAAAGCATGGTTAACAGTGCAAGGAAAAAGGGAGGAAAATCATAGTTAAAGATGTCAAATTGTACCTTTGAAGATATGTTTGTCACAACCAGCATGTTTGGGTACAAGTCCATGGACAGTGATGACAGTTCTCGACAGGAAAAAGACAGTGGCCGTTGTGCAATTTTGAGTGAAGAATATGGTGATACGCAGAAATATCTAGATATGCAAAAATATGAAGATATTCGGACAATTTTTGTTTGGTTTTGCTTTTGCTGAATGAAACCTAAGCTAATGAACAGTACTCTCCCATACATCTAAGTCATGGCTGCCACCTTTTCAAGATACAAACTAGGTATATTTGAAACTCCTCGAAATAACTGTTCTGGATGTTGAGAAATAGACAGATACTAGGTGCTGTCTAGACTGTCCCACAACCAGACCTGTGCACATCTACGATTTTTCCGTAATTGCTCCGATTTTATATGCAGAATACGGACGTACGGATTTTCGATTAAAATTCCGAAATTCCGGTGTTTTTACTAAAAACAATTTTTTTAACTTTTTTTTCTGTTTTAAGATGTTTTGAACCTTCCCGTTACGTTTTCTGATTTACCGGAAGTGTGCGTTTTCTCAAAAGTCGTTGACGCTTCGGCTTGTCAGTTTAGTACCGTTCCTTGCGGCAGGCAATTGTGAAACTTTCAACATGGGAAAGAAAAAAAGAGTGGGAGATTCAGATAGTGGACAGGGGCCACCAAAGAAGAAAAAAACGGCTCAACAGTGCTGAGGAAACACGAGGCTGCTGTGAAAAAAGCTGCTGCCGAAAAAGCTGCTGGCAAATAGTCCAGTGATGAGCTCGAGTGAATGACAGTTCAAGACATCATTCTGCTCACAAAGCACAAAAACTGAAACGATGCAGTAGAATGGGAATTACTATTTAATAACAAGCCAAGGTGAAACATCAACACCACAGTGAGTCTCATGCTATTGTCTTTGGTCCCATTCTACTGCGTCGTTTCAGTTGTGCTTTGTGAGCAGAATGATGTCTTGAACTGTCGTTACGGCTTACTACTGAAACAGTTTTAAAACTAATGAAATTTGGTTGGTTTACTACTGATGAGCATTTTGAGTGTGCACAGGTCTGCACAAAGCATGTTTTCAGTCCTGTAAGGAGATCAGTCCATAATCTCTAATAAACTCTTTTTATGTGCCAACTTGAACTGCATACTGAATGCTTTTAGACTCCAAGAGGTGTAACATATTTGTGTGTGTTTAGCAAGAAATTGTTTTTTGAAAAATGGAAAAGTAGAGATATCTTTTTTTCAAACACAGCACATTTTCACCTGGCGTTGTTACAGGAAGTTCCACACTCACCTGCTGCAGTTTGACGGGGAGGGGGGCTGGAGGATGGAGGTGCTTGACACCACCACCCGTCTCTCCCTCAACGACGAGAAGCAGCGTCTGGAAGCACAGCTGGCCGGCATGCCTCGCATGAATGAACGTCTGAAAGAACTCTGCTCCGTCCTTGGAGAGGACTCCGTGCTCCTGCACTCCCAAGAGAGTTTTGTTGAGCTGGAGACATCCCAAGAATCAGAGTGAAGACTCTTCTACACTCCCAAGAGAGTTTTGTTGAGCTGGAGACACTCCAAGACTCTTCGGAGTCCACATGAAGGCACTCCAGAACTTCTCCTGAGAATACGTAGATGTACTTCGGCCTGCAACCTTTTTTCTTTCTTAGATAGAACACTCCAAGGTTCCTCCTTAGAACAGGCATGCCTGCACTAGGAAACACTCTGTTTTTCCGCAATCTTGGGAGAGTTTCACATAGAAATGTAAAAAGACTTAGTCAGGGTAGATGACTGCATTTCTTGACTCTTTGCAGTGTTTGAAATCTGGATGCGCTCTAAGACTGTTTTTGAGAGTAGATGATGTCAGACAAGCGATTCAGAAGATGTGGAATCTCTGCAGTTGTTTGAAGAAGACGCAGCAATGGTGCAGTTCTGGGGACCTTTTCATGGCACCTTACATTTAGAGCTGACAATACAGCAACATTGTAGGTCCTGGATTTGTCAATCTTTGAGCACTTCATGACACCTCAGGATGTCTTGTTCTTGAATTTATTTCTTCAGTGAGCTTTCCATACTGCTACTGGTGTGAACTTTGTACTATTTTTTTCTTCAGGACTACACATCAATTTCTGGTTACAAAGTTCTCATTTTGACTGTGCAATCATGTTGATATTTGGCCTCGATTACTTTTTCCCTGGACTAACGTTGGGATGTTGTAGTGTTCTGTACTTTTTAAATTTGAAAACCCTTGAATTTGCAATTGGGCAATTACTGAGAAAAAATTTTATAAGCATTCTTGGGGCTCTGAGTAATTTATTGTGTTTTGCTAGCTTAGAAAATTTGACAATCAGCCAGTCAGTCAATTCGTTTTGGAAATGGGTAAGCGGGAAAGATACATAAGTGTGGTCATGTATAGGCTGTGCAGTGCTTAAGGAAGCAGAAATAGGATGTAGCAAGATTATAGGATTCTCACTGCTTCAGCTCATACAACGCCAGGAAGTTTTCACATGTGAAGGTGGCAGTGGATGAGAGTTCTGTGAAATAAATCTCCCAGCACCTTAACGAGAATAGTGCAATCCTCTGTTTTAGAGTCCCTACATTAAAAGACGCCCTTAACAATAACACCTCCTTTTCTCAGATGATTTTCTTCATTGTCACTAAATCTACCTCCATTTTAAGACCCACGTTTTTCAGACTTAAAACAGAGGTACCACTGTTACATATTAGATGGAACAAATGCTGACTCCTATCATCTCATCTGTGTTAATTGACCTTGAACTTTGCAATATTCTGGTATATTTTGCTTGTGAACCTATTTGTGTATGGGGCTTACAGCAACTCAGGACTTTCCTGAAAGAATGTTTTGTTACATTGAATCTTCAAAATAAGGTAACTACGTTCTTTAAGGTTTATAGCCTAAGAGGGCTTCTGGATTTCTTCTTGTTATGGTGCAGTTATAGTTCTTGAGCTTCACTGACCTTAGAAGTACCACAAATTAGCGTTAGCTTAGCCACCCTGTTACCTATGCTATTCAGAGTGTTGAACCTTACATTAATTGTACAGTAAAACCTGCATCCAGCGGACCCTTAATTCGGCGGACACCTTTGCATAACGGACACTTCAAGTGAGGACGGATGTATTTTACACTCAAAAACACCTTAAAAGAGCGGACACCTCAAAGGCGCGGACGCGGACACTCTTTTTTGGTCCCGATTTGGTTCGTTACCTGTCAACAACGGTCCGCCATCTTGGTTCTGCAAATTCTCGCTGGCGATGTGAACGCGCGAGAAGCTTATTTTGTAAGCCAACGACAGCACTTGAAAGATTGATTAAATTACATATTCTTACTCCGAGTCACATATTAGCATTGACGCAGTCGAGATGCTAGGTTGACTGAAAAACGCTATCCCGTCTATAGTATAAGGGAAGCAACCCAAGCAAAAAAGTAGCAAGCTTGCTACCCTGGGTTGCCTCCCGTAGCGTGCATCACGCCACAGATCTCGTACCCGATACGAGACACCCTCATTCGACATCTTTCAGCCAGAGAGACAGGTCGTGCTTGATTTCGCTCCTAGACCGGTTTTGCTGTCTGCTTGACACCTACCGGCCTCGGCTCCCCGTCTGCTCATAGCTGTTTCTAGCGGTGAGATTGTTCCTTTTTGTTGTTGTTTGCATTGTCATTCTGCTGAGAATTTTTCCGTCCGCGGACTTACGAATTTTGCTCAGTAGTTTGTTGCTGTGGCCGCCATTTTGGTCGCCATTTTTCGCTTACACGTGGTGTTTTTGCTGGTTAGTTTGGGTCCGTGCTACGGACTTTGAGCGTTTACCAGTAGCATTGGTAGCTGCTTGTAGCTGGTACGTTAGTGCTAGTTTATTCTGCTGAAGTTTTACGTCCTAGAGACTTGTGTATTTTCAGTAGTTTGTTTTTCTCGTGTGACAGCATGTCTGATAGTGAGAAAAGCGAGCGGCTAAGGCCGAGGTTAGGGGCAAAGGCCCTGTTAAACCTAAGTCCTCGGCTTCCACCTCTTCTGCTAGGAACCCCACGGTTCACGTTTCTGACCCGAAGACTAACTTCGTTTTTCCTGTGCCTATTTAGGCTCCGGAGGAAACTTCGTCTGGCTCGCGGGCGGCGGGGGTGGCCGCTGCCACGGCCGTTTCTACCCCTGTACCTGCGCCGGAGGCTGGCGCTCTTGTTGCTAGCCTTTTGTCTTCTTTGATTCCAGAAATTCGGACGCTCGTTCGTACAGAAATGTCGCGGACGGACCCTGTTTCCAGCTCTGCCTCCCTCCCGGGGGTGTGCGACCCTCGGTCGTTGGCTTCCTTTGTTCCTGATCACCTGTCCAGCCTGCTGGCTTCTGTGATGGCTCTGGAGTCCGTGCACAGGGAGGCGTTTCTCTTCTCGGCCGGCGCTCGGTGGCTTCCGCTTGCGGGAGTGCACCTGAGCAGGTCCCTTTGGGGGATACGGTCGACACAAGGTATGTGCTCGCAGCAGCCGTCCGCGGCAGCTGCACTTCCGGTTCCCGGAAGTAGTGGTTCACTGGTTGCGGACAGACCATGGTCCCCTCCGGTTCGAGCTGCGCTTTACGTAAGCAGTCGTTCGCGGCAGCTTCCTTCCGGCTCCGGCCGGAAGTGGTGGTTCACTGGTTGCGGACAGACCATGGTCCCCTCCGGTTCGAGCTGCTCTTTACGTAAGCAGTCGTTCGCGGCAGCTTCCTTCCGGCTCCGGCCGGAAGTGGTGGTTCACTGGTTGCGGACAGACCATGGTCCCATCCGGTTCGAGCTGCGCTTTACGTAAGCAGCCGTTCGCGGCAGCTTCGCTTCCGGCTCCGGCTGGAAGTGTTGGTTCACTGGTTTGCGGACAGCCCATGGTCCCTTCCGGTTCGAGCCTTGCCCTGCTACAGCAGCCGTTTCCGGCAGCTGCTCTTCCTGCCTGGGCAGGAAATGTAGGTCAAACGGGTCGTGCACAGTCATCTGTCACTTCCGGTTCCGGCCTAGGGCTTGCGGCAGCTTCGCTTCCGGCTCCGGCCGGAAGTGTTGGTTCACTGGTTTGCGGACAGCCCATGGTCCCTTCCGGTTCGAGCCTTGCCCTGCTACAGCAGCCGTTTCCGGCAGCTGCTCTTCCTGCCTGGGCAGGAAATGTAGGTCAAATGGGTCGTGCACAGTCATCTGTCACTTCTGGTTCCGGCCTAGGGCTTCCGGGTTGTGGCTTGCAGACTCCTCAGCACCAGCTATGGCATAGTTCTGCTGTTGCGTCTGCACTCCCTGCTCCTCCCGGCTTTTCCGGTTCGGTTCCCGCTGCTTCCGTTGTGTCGCCGGTGAATTTCGAATACGGTGGTTCTCCTGGGCATACAGGCTTTTTGCCTCTGTTGGGACAGCAGCAGCCACCCACTTCGGTGGTGGCCGCTAGCTCCTCTCTTCAGCTGCCTTCGGTTGTTGGTGACTCTCATCTTCCTCTTAGTCAGGGGTGCGAGTTTCATCGATGGCCAACAGGATGGGCGTTCGGCTTACGGCCTTCCCTCGCAGCGTCATTTGTCGGGTTCTTTTGGCTATGAGCCGTCCCCTTCAGGTGGCGTTTCGGACTTCGGGTCCGTGTGCGAGGAGCAGCTGCCTTCGGCGGCTCTGGCCAGCTTCCGAATTTACGTCAGCAGTCGTTCGCGGCAGCCGCTTCCAGCTCCGGCCGGAAGTAGAGGTTCACTTGCTAGTGCACAGACTACTGTCACGTCTGGTTCGAGCCTTGTCCTATGACAGCGGTCGCCCGCGACAGCTGTTCTTCCGGTTCCGACCGGAAGTGTAGGTTCACTGGTTAGTGCACAGGCTACTGTCACGTCCGGTTCGAGCCTTGCCTTACGTCGGCAGTCGTACGCGACAGCGGCACTTCCGGTTCACGGAAGTAGTGCCTCGTTGGAAGGTGGACAAATAATGATCCCATCCTGCTTGAGCTGCGCTATACGTTAGCAGTCGTTCGCGACAGCTTCTCTTCCGGCTCCGGCTGGAAATGTTAGTTCATCGGTGTGTGGGCAGCCCATGGCCCTTTCCGGTTTGAGCTTTGCCCCTTGCACGGCAGCCATTTCCGGCAGCTTCGCTTCCGGCCTTGGCAGGAGGGTAGGTCAAGCGGGTAGTGCACAGGTTACTGTCACTTCCGGTTCTGGCCTACGGCCTACCTTTGGGTTCCGAGCTTCAGCTCGTAGGTGGCTCAGCACCAGCTTTGGCATAGCGCTGCTGTTGCTGCCGCACTTCCGGCTCCTCCCGGATTTTCCGGTTCAGTTCCCGCTGCTTCCGTTTGGTCGCCGGTGAATTTCGAACAAGGCTTGCCCTATGGGCATACAGGCTTCTTGCCTCTGTTGGGACAGCAGCATCCACACACTCCGGTGGTGGCTGCTAGCTCCTCTCTCCCACTTTCCTTGGTTTTTGATTCCTCTCATCCTCCCCTCAGTTAGGGAATGAGCACAATCGATTGCCAACAGGAAGGACTTCGGTTGGCAAAGAGGAAGCAGCTACTTCTGGTTTGAAGAATCGCCCTTTGTAGCTTTTCGCCTTTTTGCCTTTTCGCCGAGCCCCCCTCTTCGACAGGGGGTGGCCTCCGGCGTCGGTTTCGTTGCTGGTTCCTCAGGGTTCAGCTTCGGAGCCGGCATCGGAATGCCTTGCCGCTCCTGCGCAGGCTTCCTCCTTCGTGCCCTTAGCGGACCAGAGGAAGTTGCCTTGGCCAGGGTCGTCTCCTAGCCGCCTGTTGGCCTTTCCCCGTCCGCGTGCACCGTTTCCGGTCACGCCGGATCTTCTTTCGCTTCTTACGAAGCCGTTGAGGAAGGATTCGGTTCTGCCGCTCTATGGGCAGAATCTCCTATTCTCTGAGGAAGGGGGCTGACAACTTTTGGAACTCAGTTCCATTTCCGAGACTCTCCTGCGGGCGCTTTCTCGCGCTCTGGCAGATTCCTTGGCGCCCTTTCCCCTTAGTAAAGGGCAGGACGCGGAGGAAGTGTCTCACTCCTCTCCACACTTACAAGGGTGAACGAGGCACAGATGAGGCTGTCCTCTCTGCACTATTTCCATGCGGTCTCGTGCGGAAGGGACTTGTTTCTTGCCCACTCCCGGTTTTCTGAGGAGTCGACAAGGAACATTCTCAGTTCGTCATCCTTGGTGGACGGTCTCTCTCCGGCAGCCTGGCCTCTCATGCCAGAAGCAGGGGATTGAGACCAACAGAGAACAGCGGTTCCCTTCTTTTGAGCTTCAATTTGAAAGCAGCAAAAGCAGGCCGCTCCTAAGCAGGCTATACCTAAGCGGACTCAGCCTAAGCGGCCTACGTCCTCAGCTCAGGTGAGATTGTTTCTTTCACAGCCGTCATAGGTACGCTGGGTTTTTGAAACAACAGCCGGCCTTAGGGCTTCGGGGTTTTAGCCTCGGCGGGAGCAACAGCCATTTCATCCGTTGGAGGTGGTGGTTGTTGCTTTCCTTGTGCTTGTGGCTTCGGGCTTCAACATTCTTTCTCTTTCCCAGCGTATGGGTGCTGAGAGGTCGATTTCCGTTTAAAAGGGGGTTTCTGCCTTTGGGCTTCCCCGTTTTCTCTTGCCACGAGCTTCTGGACTCGGTCCAGGTTTGTCTTTCGCCGAGTCTGACTTTGTCTTTCTCTAGCGATCAGACGCGTTCTGGTGTTTCGTCCAAACTTAAGGTTCACTTGAGTTGGCCTCGGAAGTAACATTCAGATTTTCCTGAGGGTGCATTGTCTGGGCATTGCATGTTTGAGAAGTCATTCTTGGCTTGTCACTTTTTCTCAGGTTTTTTGGCTACTCCTCCCCTTTTTGGGCAGAGGTCTAGCTAATGTTCCAGTTTTCTCGGTGCTGGCCTCTAGGCCAGCATCTTTTTCGGCGGCCGAAACTTTTGGTTTCTTACTGTGCCTGTGTACTTTGAGTACTTTGGTGCAATGGCCGGCCTACGGGCAGCAAGGCTCTCGGCCTTAGCCTGTGTTATAGTCTCCTGCCTGTCGTGTTGCGACTTTGGCAATTGGTTCTTGTGACTGCGGATTTCGTCTCTTCCTCTTCTCCATCATGCTTGCATGATGTGAGTTGGGACGATTTCTGCTGGGTTGGGCTTCCGGCCTGGTCACCCCTTTTTCACTTGCAACTATGACTATTACTGAGAACTCTGGTCTCGGGAGGCTGACGGCTGGTTCGCTTCACGGTTTTCCGTCTTTCTTACCGGCTTCGTCCTTTCTGTTTCGGGTTTTTTGATTCATTTTCAATTACCTACAAGCAGTCTGCTCTGCGATCACGCTGGCTTTTGTCATTTTGTTTCCGGTCTCCGGTCACATTAGGATTTGGCCACTGCGGGTCCGCATTTGCGGTGCTTATGCACTACCTTAGGTCGCTTCGTCCCCTTTTTTACCCCTCTCTCTGCTTTCGCAGGGATGGGCAGGGGACGACCGGTGACCGTCTCCCTTGAGTTTTGCTCATTGAGTTGGACCCTGGTACTTGATACTCAGGCGTCTCTCTCTTTCCGGTTTGGAGTTTGGTCACTCTTCCGGAGCTGACTGTTCTCTCAACGGCCTTTTGGGCCTCACTCCATCCCAAAGTTTTCTTACTTTGGCATGGTTGCCTTATGGTCTCCGTGAGGGTCGGTCCTTTTCAGGGCTTAGCCGGCAACCTTACGCACGGATCTTTTCCAGGCCATTAGCATTTCCTTCCATTTAAGGGGGGGGGGGGGCAGCTTGTCCTTCCCTCTACTTGGTCGGGTTTATCCAAGACTGGGGTCCTTTTCCGGACTGTTTTACGGTTCAGAAGATTGGAAGAAGTGCTGGGCACAGCTTACTGGCTCTCTGAGGTCGTCTTTCGCATTTCTTGCCTGAGAGACATCTCGGCTGTCAATCAGGGTGGTTCTCGGTCCGTTTCTGTCCTTTGGCAGTGGGCCAGTTCCTGGCAAGGGTTTAGAGTGAGTCAGTGGTTGCTTTCTCACGGGATCCTTTCCTGACTTTTGGCAGTGGGCCAGTTTCTTGGCAAGGGATTTTCTTGCCCTCCGCCTTGTCATAGCTTATGCTATCTTTCCCTCGGCTCGGCCCGAGCTCATTTCCAGGGCCTGGGCCTCCTCCTTGGCCTTTTTGGCCTATGGGGTTTGGATGATGTCCTGCGCACAGCTTCTGGCGCTAGGATTTTGTCTTATCAGGTTCTGCAGACATTGCTGCCCTCTGTCAGGATGGGTCTCGGCCTATTCCTTCCTTGGCGGCAGCTGGCTTTTGTCTCTCCAGAACTTTAGAGTGAGTTTGAACTTTTTGATCTTACCCACCACCTTGTTGGAGTTATCTGCTAATATGTGACTCGGAGTAAGAATATGTAATTTAATCGAAAATTTTTAATTAAATTTTCATTTGATTAATATACTTACCCGAGTCACATAGGTAATTCCCTCCCACCTTCCCCGCTTTTAGTTTCTTTGTATTCTAGAAGTCGAATGAGGGTGTCTCGTATCGGGTACGAGATCTGTGGCGTGATGCACGCTACGGGAGGCAACCCAGGGTAGCAAGCTTGCTACTTTTTTGCTTGGGTTGCTTCCCTTATACTATAGACGGGATAGCGTTTTTCAGTCAACCTAGCATCTCGACTGCGTCAATGCTAATATGTGACTCGGGTAAGTATATTAATCAAATGAAAATTTAATTAAAAATTTTCGATTTTTTGTATGGTGCACGCTCATTGGTCGATGCCGTGAATTAAACTGAACTCACAAACAAAAACAAGTTAGGGTTTCTACTTTCTGTACTGTGATGCATCTTCGTCTCATCCTTCGTCGATCGCGGTCTCATCATGTCAAAACGGAAATTTCTGACTTTAGAAGAAAGAGTCGATGTGATAAAGAAATTGAACGGCGAACTCTTCGAGTGGTTTTCGAGAGCTCGATCAAAGAATATTCCCGTGAATGGCCCATTGCTTCAGATAAGAAACCGATTGCACCTCTTTCTCTCTCTCGCTCGTTCTCTCTCTCGCTCGTCCTCTCTCTCTCTCGCTCAGTCGTTCTCTCTCTCTCTCTCTCGCTTAGTCGTTCTCTCTCTCTCTCTCTCTTGCTCGTTCTCGCTATCGCTCGTTCTCTGTTCTCTCTCTCTCTCTCTCTCTCTCTCTCGCTCAGTCGTTCTCTCTCTCTCTCTCTCTCTCTCTCTCTCTCTCTCTCTCTCTCTCTCTCTCTCTCTCTCTCTCTCTCTCTCTCTCCCTCTCGCTCGTTCTCTCTCTCGCTCGTTCTCTCTCTCGCTCGTTCTCCGTTCACCCTGAAATGCTGACAGCTGTCATGAACTTGAGTAGCATTCTGAAGATGTGCGTCTGAACCAAGCCAGACTGATTCTGGTTTTGTACATACATGTTGCATGTTGAACTTGTTTTCTTTGTCACTTTCTGTATGACTACATGTAATGCACAGTTTAGAATAAAACTATTTGGCTGTTTTTTTTCTTCCCAAAAAATGTCTGCGCATTCATATTCAAAAGAAAGGACACCTTTGTACAAAGGACAGTGGCAAGGTTCCCCAAGGGTGTCCTTTGCTCGCAGGTTTTACTGTAGCAGCTGATAATTGAAAGTGCCTGGGTACTCAGAAAGCAGTTGAGTTTTCTTGAAATGTTCAGGGAAATAATTATTTGAAGGAGACAGTGTTATTGCTGTTGCCTTGACATTGTAATTACCCTTGACCCCTGATGAATCAGCTACTGTAAGTGCATGTGATAGAGCCCTGGAGTTTCCGGTGATGATTTGGGATCAATGTAAATGTAGCACTACATGACAGTCTTGCCGACTTTACAGGAGAATTATTGCTCTGCTTGAAGTGAGAGCAGTAGAGGTTTCTGTAATATTCCTGTACTTTTTTTGACCTGCGAAAAGTAAACCTTAGAAATGTTCTCTGGTGATATAAAAGGTCAGGAAGGTTCCCCTTTTCTTTCCACCAAAGCACCCTCTCCCTTCCCCCCCCCCCCCCCCCCCCCCCCAAATCATGTGTGTGTGTATATGAAAGATTAATGTTACTTGATATCATGCTGCATAAGAATGATGCTGAGTTGATTTGTTTCAAACAATTTGTTATGGATGTGCAGAAAAAAGCCCTGTTCTGGATTACATCACAGAATGTAAAACAAGTGTTGAAAATGCGAAATTCTGAATTCCGAAACCTCTGTGAGTGTGAGACGTACATGTCTTGATTTTGAGGTCAGTTTTCTATTTTAACTTCATCACACATAACAGCTTGGACTGGATTTTTGAGGTATATTTGGTATAGATTCTTGAAATGCTCCTCAATTGAAAGATTCTCTCAAGGAAACGAATAATTATTTTTGCATAGTTTAAAATATTTGGGAAACATCAGTGGTTAAAGTAATTCAGGCAAAGTACAATATGTCTGTATGTTTATGTGTGTGAAAGTATTAGCAGTGTGTGTCTTTGGTAAGTACAATTTAGTATGTACGATGTATTGAAGCCGAAATTCATGATGTGTTTTGATTTGATGGTGAGCACATTTTTCACTTTCATCGCTTGTGCCACGGGCATATCCTGAAGTTCGGGGTTTTTTGTGTTGAGTGTTTCAACGTTGGTGGTTTGACTCAAAATTGTGCAATATTTTATGTATGTATGTATGTATGGGGCGATTTATATAGCGCTTGACGTTCTCTAAGTGCTTTACATATTGATTTCTGCCGTGTGAGATGGAATTTTTTACTCAATATATCACGCATTCACATCGACCAGTAAATCTCAAGCCAATTAAGGCTAATATTTACTTTTCACGGCCTATTATTCCAAGTCACACGGGTATTTGGTGGACATTTGTATCTATGCCTATACAATTTTGCCAGGAAAGACCCTTTTGTCAATCGTGGGATCTTTAACGTGCACACCCCAATGTAGTGTACACGAAGGGACCTCGGTTTTTTGTCTCATCCGAAAGACTAGCACTTGAACCCACCACCTAGGTTAGGAAAGGGGGGAGAAAATTGCTAACGCCCTGACCCAGGGTCGAACTCGCAACCTCTCGCTTCCGAGGCAAGTGCGTTTACCACTCGGCCACCCAGTCACTGTTGTTGGCTACACAAATGTTTGAAAAAAGGTTTGCATCACTTACGAAGAATCATTTTTAAAATCAAATACATTTGTATGATTTTCAATTTTTATTCACTTTTCTCTTCGTCTTTTTTGTGGTCATTGATACCTTGATAATGCATGTGCACACATTCATTGGTTCATGCACTCAAAAAATTCCTTTGTTGCTTTCTTTTTTTTTTTTTTTTTTTTTTTTTTTTTTTTTTTTTTTTGCTTTCTTTTCCCGCAGTGGGGCACTGCGGTTATGAAATTAAAGGCCCCTCCTGTTTTTGGAACCGCAGGAGCTTTCTAGTTTGCTGTTAGGTAGATTTTTGGTTCCTCTTTCCTGTCATGCTCTCTTTTTCTTCATGAATTCTTTTCTTTTTTCTGCCTTCTTGCTCATTCACCTGTATTTTTTCCAAAAATCTCTTCTCTTGCCGCTTGTCTCGCGATTCATGTATAGTTTAATCTGTTAGTGTTCTGATGTAAGTCCAGCAGTAGATAGGTTAAGCCTATTTTAACATACTGGAAACTGGTAATCTTCCAGTAGGTATTAATTTAGTTTTACTAAAGCCTGCTGGGACACAAGTAATGGGTTAGTGCATTTGTAAACAGGAATCGCTTGACAAGTGGCCCCCTTCATCCCCCCCTTCCTCGTCCTGATATGGCTCTGCGTAGTCGGCTGGACGTTAAGCAACAAATAAACAAACAAATTTTGTGTGTGTGTGTACCCCCCGCGGGTTAGGGGGAAGAATTTACCTGATGCTCCCCAGCATGTCGTAAGAGGCGACTAACGGATTCTGTTTCTCCTTTTACCCTTGTTAAGTGTTTCTTGTATAGAATATAGTCAATGTTTGTAAATATTTTAGTCAAGCAGTATGTAAGAAATGTTAAGTCCTTTGTACTGGAAACTTGCATTCTCCCAGTAAGGTAATATATTGTACTACGTTGCAAGCCCCTGGAGCAAATTTTTGATTAGTGCTTTTGTGAACAAGAAACAATTGACAAGTGGCTCTATCCCATCTTCCCCCTTTCCCCGTCGCGATATAACCCTTCGTGGTTGAAAATGACGTTAAACACCAAATAAAGAAAGAAAGAAGAAACATTTGTATGATTTTCAATTTTTATTCACTTTTCTCTTGTCTTGTCATTGATACCTTGATAATGCATGTGCACACATTCATTGGTTCATGCACTCAAAAAATTCCTTTGTTGCTTTCTTTTTTTTTGCTTTCTTTCCTTTGAGCTAATTTTGTTGTTGGTTTGTGTGTGTGTGTGTTTTGGTACAGTTGTACCTTCCTTTTCAGACCTCCAGAAAATGTGAGAAAATCATGTCTTGGAAGAGAGATTCCAATTTGTACAAAATGTGACACTTTGTGTGGATAAGTGAAACATTGCGTGTGTTTCTTACATTTTATCATCACAAATTTATCATGGTAACATTGTGATTTTTATCCTTGCACATTTTCAAACTGAAGACATCAATTAAGGAATAACTAGTGCAACGAACATTGTGGGAAGAACATTTTAGTTTGAAAAGGATAGTCAAGGCACATGTCTTTGTATGAGCATATGAAAAGTATTTGAAATGTTTGAAATCCATTTCTGTGTTTTTCTTTTGGCGAGTTAAACCGTTAAAACTTGTTGATTTCGAGAGCTCGGTAAATGGTTATTGTTTTGGTTATGGAAAGAATGAAAGCAGAATAGCTGCACACAAGCTGTCTATTGAACTATGCAACAACTCGATTTTTGTGAAACCTAGCTGTCGTTGAAACAAAAATGTGTGGGCATTATGTGTTGAACCTAGTGTATTAAAAGTGCCATTTTGTAGTTTTGAGATTATCGCACAGTATTTGACAAGGAATCCTTGGCTCTTACTTTAAGAATGTGAAGTTTGAAAGTTTCCAACCCCTCTCCATTACAGCAATTGCGGTTCAATGCAGAAGAGTGAAATGCTTAATGTAACTGATGTCAGGAACGCTGATTCATCCTAAGCTTTAAGTTGAGCCTGTAAAATTGATCGCTGTCATGATTTTGCCTTTTCAGTTCTCCTCCCAAACCGGGCGCATAGTTAAGCTTTCTCTGTGTAACTTTTACTATGGGATGCCAAGTTTGGGAGAAGAACTGTTTTGCTACAGTTGACCAAAACTGTCTCTGTATATTATGCATGTAATAAAGTTACATGTTCTGCAAGTTGATTTTAAAGTCTGTTTCAATAATGAGATGCAATCCATTTCGTTGGTTTTGATCATCATGAGTACTGTAATATGAGTTTTGAAGCCTTGAAGATCCCATTACGTTGGAATAGTAGAGAATGACAGTATGGTGTGCACAGTGGTGGTACCTGTGATGAAAGAACGCCTTTTGGGACTTTGTACTGGAAACTTGCGTTTTCCCAGTGAGGTCATATATTGTACTACGTTGCAAGCCCCTGGAGCAATTTTTTGATTAGTGCTTTTGTGAACAAGAAACAATTAACAAGTGGCTCTGTCCCATCCCCCCCCCCCCCCCCCCCCCCCCCCCCCCTTCCCCCGTCGCGATATAACCTTGAACGGTTGAAAACGACGTTAAACACCAAATAAAGAAAGAAAGAAAGCCTTTTGGGACCAGTCAGAGGTGACCCTACATTGCGGGTGGTCACTCACGACAAAAACATTTTGGTCTAGATAATAGGCAAAGGGACACAAAATGTGTCTTATTGGGAGGTGTCCTTTCATTGGAGGGCCTTCACATCACAGGTATCACTGTGGCACACACATTTGTTTCATTTATGATTGTTTTTAGCTTCAGTTACTTCCCGAACATATTTTCCCCTGTACCTATCTGTCTACAGTGGATGAGTTTCAGTGACTTTTGTTCTTCTTATGTGATTGTGATTTTTGTGCAGTGTTCACTTATGTGTTGTTCCCTCCTATTTATGTATAATTTAAGGTACTAAATATAATTAATCATGGTAATTTATGTGCAGTGTTCTCTTTGTATCTGTCACATTAATGCTCATGGCCGTCAGTGAGAAAGATGAGAACAACTTTCTTTCTTCTTTATTTTATTTGCTTTCATTTATTACTATTTTAACCCTTTTCAGCTGGTAGTATTTGTTACTGTACAAATCATGGAGCATAGTCTTTCTTGTGTCCAGTTTCTGTGCGGAACATTTTTTAAATTTGTGACGAAGCACAAGTTAATGATAGTGCTCTTGCCTAGCTTCTACATTCCTAGATTTATTGCTGTAGATAATTTGCCCTTGAACATAAACAGCAGTACGGGTCATGCCATTGTCAATTGTGTTTTACTTTTTGACTACTTGATGTTTCTGTGTAAATCCACATGTAGTTATGACAGTTTTGGATGCTTGAAGTTTATAAGGATGAAAGTCGTTAGTTCATTTCATCGTTCTCTCAACCCCCCGCGGGTTAGGGGGAAGAATTTACCCGATGCTCCCCAGCATGTCGTAAGAGGCGACTAACGGATTCTGTTTCTCCTTTTACCCTTGTTAAGTGTTTCTTGTATAGAATATAGTCAATGTTTGTAAAGATTTTAGTCAAGCAGTATGTAAGAAATGTTAAGTCCTTTGTACTGGAAACTTGCATTCTCCCAGTAAGGTAATATATTGTACTACGTTGCAAGCCCCTGGAGCAAATTTTTGATTAGTGCTTTTGTGAACAAGAAACATTTGACAAGTGGCTCTATCCCATCTCCCCCCTTCCCTCCGTCGCGATATAACCTTGAATGGTTGAAAACGACGTTAAACACCAAATAAATAAATAAAGAAAGTATTGATTTCTGCTTGTCTCGAAGCTCATGGTCACAGTTTCTTGAAGCAAGGTAATCTCTTCAGAATTTCTTCTTGGAAAGAACAAGGTCATATAACAATGAAAACAACTTCTTTTCTTCTATATATATATACGACTAGTGTCTGTGTGTCTGTGTGTCTGTGTGTCTGTGTATCTGTCTGTGTATCTGTCTGTGCGCGATGCACGGCCAAAGTTCTCGATGGATCTGCTTCAAATTTGGTGGGCATATTCAGGTAGACCCGGGACACGACACAACCTGGTCGATATTTCAACACGTGCTCTCAGCGCGCAGCGCGGAACCGATTTTGGTTCCACCTCAGCTATTTTGGTTCCACCTCAGCTACCCGGGCCCCCATACCGACACACCATAGCCGCTACACCACATCACAACGCCAAAGTTCTCGGTGGATCTTTTTCAAATTTGGACACCGTATTCAGCTACACCCCGGACACAATATCATCGATGAGATATTTCAACACGTGCTCTCAGCGCGCAGCGCTGAACTCATTTTCGTTTTTGTGTTCATTTCACCATTATAAGTAACTCTTCCTTATCTTCTCCAGTGTTTGGCGTTTATCTCCCTTCCTTCGTGTGGCTTTCCCGTTCAGTTCTAAGTTACTATTACTATTTTTAGAATGTCACTGCGCTGTCCACTGCGCTGTCCACAACGCTTCCCTTGCACCCGTAAGTTGTTCTTACTGTCAAAGTGAAAAGGTCGAATCAATTTATAGCCACGCGAAAAATACACTCTCACCTATCTCTATATATTTATAGATACAGATATGCATATATATATACGGCTTCTCTGTGTGTGTGGGTGTTTGTGTGTGTGTGTGGGCAAAAACCTGTGTATTGTAGAGTTCTGTTTGTGATGTGGTCTAGCGGCTTTTGTCTGTCTGTATGTTCTGGCATGTGAGAAGCCACAGCAGATAATATAGGGCCAAGAAATAAGCTCTAAAATTCTCAATCCCGTTTGACAGGACTTCGCCTTCAAAGGTGATTGTGGTGAACCGCCACGCTGTCTGTCTCTGTCTCGCGCCGTTCACCCCAAATTCCCGTTTCTGAGTAACTATTTTTAGAATGTCACTGCGCTGTCCAGAACGCTTCCCTTGCACCCGTAAGTTGTTCTTACTGTCAAAGTGAAAAGGTCGAATCAATTTATAGCCACGCGAAAAATACACTCTCACCTATCTCTATATATTTATAGATATAGATATACATATATATATATATACGGCTTCTGTGTGTGTGTGTTTGTGTGTGTGTGTGGGCAAAAACCTGTGGATTGTAGAGTTCTGTTTGTGATGGGGTCTAGCGGCTTTTGTCTGTCTGTATGTTCTGGCATTTGAGAAGCC
The DNA here is from genome assembly GCF_037325665.1 of Littorina saxatilis. Classification (NCBI taxonomy): domain Eukaryota; kingdom Metazoa; phylum Mollusca; class Gastropoda; order Littorinimorpha; family Littorinidae; genus Littorina; species Littorina saxatilis. The sequence goes on from NC_090248.1 coordinate 13,055,733, forward strand.
ACAACAGATAATATAGGGCTAAGAAATAAGCTCTAAAATTCTCAATCCCGTTTGACAGGACTTCGCCTGCAGAGGTGATTGTGATGAACCGCCACGCTGTCTGTCTCTGTCTCGCGATTCACCCCGGCGAAGCCGGGTATTCCTCTAGTTTTTAATATACAGCATAACTGTTGGTTTTTGAAGAATCCAATTATTTATGTGAACAGTTTAGCTCTACACTAATGTCACTTCTGTATGGAACAAAGGTTGCAATTAGCAGATTACCCCCCGCGGGTTAGGGGGAAGAATTTACCCGACGTTAAACACGAAAGAAAAAAAGAATTAGCAGATTGTAAAGTAACAAAATGATAAGGGTTAAAATAGCTATTCATGTGAGATTTCATTGGCATGTTGCCTTGAAGCTACGTTCCAGAAACAGAATTATTTGTATCTCTTACAATTATTACTCCCAATCACAAATTCTATGCACTGGTTTGTGTTTTATCCTATCATCTCATGATTTTTTTTCCTTTAGTGTGTGCGTTTGTGTAATTATTGCTCTCTTTTGATGTCTTTAAAATGCTGTGTGTGCTTATAGAATGACCGTTTTCTTTGGTAATTTTGCATTATGTGGTCTAAGTGAGGGACGATTTGAAAAAGTTGATTGATTATAATGACTGTTCTGTTAAGAGGTCAGATGTGTGGGAGAGAGTTAATTTCAATTTAATCTCAATTTCTCTCTATTCAAGTTCATGTATTTTTCACATGTTTATCAAAAAATATTTGTAGTTTTTTTTCCCTCCCTTTTCCTGTTATTCATTAGTTCAGGATGTACAGCTGAGGAGCTTCAAAGCCATTTTGAAATCTGCATTGTTGTATGGCGTATGTACTGCAGTAGTAAGTGTTGTGAATATAAAATCACCATCATGGTAGCAGGGCAAAAGAGAATAGGCGAAAAGGCGATAGGTCAGTCGTTAGGACGCTGGCTTTTAACCTAGTTCATTGCTATTAGGATGGGTTTAATTCCAGATTGTGCAAGCTCAGGGATTTATTATCTAGTCAAAATAATTAGTTATGTGTCTTTTATACACCCGTGTGTGCCCATATGCACACAAGGAATATCAGTAACACCCGTGTGTGCCCATATGCACACACAGAATATCAGTAACACCCGTGTGTGCCCATATGCACACAAAGAATATCGGTAACACCCGTGTGTGCCCATATGCACACACAGAATATCAGTAACACCCGTGTGTGCCCATATGCACACACAGAATATCGGTAACACCCGTGTGTGCCCATATGCACACACAGAATATCAGTAACACCCGAGTGGGCCCATGCATGCTCACATTGTAGATCTCAGTTTCTCAGCCAAAGTCTCAGGGCTTAGAAAACAGGAACAAACACATGCAGAAATTGAACAAATCCCGCAGTGGGGCACTGCGGTTATGAAATTAAAAGCCCCTCCTGTTTTTGGAACCGCAGGAGCTTTCTAGTTTGCTGTTAGGTAGATTTTTGGTTCCTCTTTCCTGTCATGCTCTCTTTTTCTTAATGAATTCTTTTCTTTTTTCTGCCTTCTTGCTCATTCACCTGTATTTTTTCCAAAAATCTCTTCTCTTGCCGCTTGTCTCGCGATTCATGTATAGTTTAATCTGTTAGTGTTCTGATGTAAGTCCAGCAGTAGATAGGTTAAGCCTATTTTAACATACTGGAAACTGGTAATCTTCCAGTAGGTATTAATTTAGTTTTACTAAAGCCTGCTGGGACACAAGTAATGGGTTAGTGCATTTGTAAACAGGAATCGCTTGACAAGTGGCCCCCTTCATCCCCCCCCCTTCCTCGTCCTGATATGGCTCTGCGTAGTCGGCTGGACGTTAAGCAACAAATAAACAAACAAACAAACAAATTGAACAAAAGTTAGTTTTGCAACTTATTTCCTTGCATAAGGGAGAAAGCAGCCCAACTTTCCATGAGAAGAGAACCCTCATAGGACTATGATTATTAAATTAAATTAAATTACCTGTAGAAGATGAACTAATTTTTTCTCACATTATATTGAAAATGAAAGGCTAGATACGAGTGTGTTACACAAGATGAATGGTTTGATTGGGATCGCAACTTCTCATGACAATCTACTGCTTGTTGCTTAATTTTGCATTGCCTGAAATTTGCCGTACTGTTGTGATTTGTTTAAATTATTATTAATCAGTTTTGTGTTATGACTGTTTGATTGATGAATTGAATGAGTGATTGTTGATACACATGTACCTTTTTCTTATTGTAAATTCTGTGTGTTGTGATTATTTTTATTTTTATGGATATGGATAGAGTATAATTTTGATTATCTGAATCATGGTTGATTCCAGAATGAAATGTGATTGTTAACAGTTCCTTTTCCCCCAAACCTCAGAAAAGGTTAGATGGTTAACTGTTTTACTGTTTATGAAGCAATTGTTCATAATTTTATTGTATTTATTACATTTATATTTTTCAGTAAATTTTTATTTTTGTAAAATAATGTGTTTTTAGAGTACCTTGTACTTCTCTTTGGTGTGTGTGCCTGTTGAGCAGATGATGTAACTTGTGAAATCATGCATTTAATTGTTCATTAAAAATTCTGCACCTTTGCTTGGATGTTCAAGTGTATAACAGTAGTAAAGACACACAGGCACATGGAAGAACACACACACAGACAGATAATCAATTCAACCAGAATTACATTTGTATTTGTTTTATTTGGCAGTATTCAAAAACATGACTGTTTATGTCATGATTTTATCAAGCATGAATATACATTTCTCTATTATGCTGTGTACAAAGTCTTCTGTTTAGCAATGTCTATATATAGGTATGCATGGGTGCTCTGAAATATCTTCTTCACAGAAATATCTTCATTCTAATGTTATCCCTCCTCCCCTTCAAGTTATCTCAAAAGACAGAAGAGCAAAAGGGGAAAACAAACAAATTTCTGTTCACATAAGTCTTAGTTACGACAGCTTTTCCTGGTCTTCTTTGGCGAGGAATATCAAAAAATGTTCGACTTAAAAGTATGAGTTTTATTTAAATCGCTAACTTTAAGCATGATAAAAGAAAATCTTTTAAAAAAAAAATCACAATCACTGAAAATGTTATTGCTTCCTTCTTTTGAAGAAATTTGTCAACTGAATCAGCAAACATGTACATGTACTAATAATGCGTAAACAAATTACTTTTTCCATGAGGACTACAGTATTAACTTTTGCCAATATGTTGAGAAAGGTAGAATGTATGTAAACCTAGCTAATTGTTAATAAGCTTTCCATTCTTTTTCTGTAATGATTACATGCAATTTGTTCATGATTTTATGGGTACCTCAATACACATTTGTGCACATTTTTCTTCCTTCCAAACAAAGTTGATATTCAACACCACTTTTCCACATGAAATGAAACACCGGCCAGGATTTTTTTCTTTACCAAACATAAAACATTGTACTTAAGAAAATCTCCATAACGTCTCTGTTCAGTTTCCCAAAAACACTTTAAAACCAGAGGCTAAATTAAATGCTTGCTCTGCAAGGTGAATTCAACAACAAAAAACAGTAAATGTACAATGACAAGAGACAATAAAGTGAACAATTTGCCATTCGCAGAGAGTACCCCTCACTTATGGTTTTCCCTCTATGCATAACTTATCTGTGCACACACACAAAATTGTGACAATAAACAAACAGACAAAAACATACTGATGATATTGATTTTATCGCTGTGTTTGCAAATGTGGATATCTGTACCTGGCATTCTATGATTCACCAAAGGATAAAATGACAAATAATCATAAATGCTCTATGTTACAATCAGTATAGCACCAAAACTTCATTACCTGTACTGGTGCTTTCTTTCTTTCTTTCTTTCTTTATTTGGTGTTTAACGTCGTTTTCAACCACGAAGGTTATATCGCGACGGTTACTGGTGCTAAACAATGGGATAGTGATGAAGTGGCGCCACCAATAAAACAATTTATATTTGCAAAACAGTGGAACCCCTCACAAGGACCCCCCTCTCTAACGACTACCCCGGCACAACGACCCTTTTTTTTTCAACCGATGTGTTTCCTTATATAGTTGTCACCAGTGTAGCGCCCCGCTCTAACATCTAAGGACCGACCTAACAGCTTGTGTAACGACTTTGTCAGACAAAGCCAAGACTCTCAGTCAGCCTAACGCATCACTGACAAACCGGTTATCGTCTCGCGTAAGCAAAGGCACTAAACCGCTGAGAGGTGTGATGGTTGGGTGGGCTGAGTAAACATCACAAACCAATCATCGAGAAAACAAACTCACGTGACCAACATACACCGTTCAACTCAGTCAGAATAGACAGTCTTTGGACAGAAGAGCAGTGGAGATCGACATGGCGTCTACAAATAAAATAAAATATTTAACTCTCGAAAATCGAGTGAATGTTGCGAACAGACACAAAAAGGGAGAAACTGCCATCGCGATTGCAAAAAATCTTGATGTTGGAAAATCGCAAATTCAAAGAATTATCTAAGACAAAGAAAACATTCTGAAAAGGTGGGAAAGTGGTGACAATGCCGATCGAATGCGATCAAAGCGGCAGAAGACAACATTACTCTGACGTAAATGAAAAGGTTTGGGATTGGTTCCTGGCTGCCAGAAAAAAAAGAATTTTCCGATCTGCGTGTGAGGCAGGTCCAGGTCGTCAGCAACTCAAACTTCTCTGTTTTCTTTTTTTTAAAGAAAATCTGACTTTCTTTGTGGCCCCCTGACCCCGCCCCCTCCCTCTGTAAGGACCTCCCTCCATAAGGACCTATTTTTGTCAACATTTTCAAGGTCGCTAGAGAGGGGTTCCACTGTAACATGGCCAGGAAGTAAACAGTCAATTCTGAAGTTGCCTGATCAGAATTGTTGAAACAAAAATCAAAATATGGCAGAAAATGTAAATTAAATACTGTACACGACAGTTGGCTGAAGTTATTACAACTTCATCAATTCCCTTGACATCATATAATGCCAAAGCCAGTGACTTTGAACAAAGCAATCTTCTTACTGCAGAGTTTTAGTGGTTTAGCTTAGCTTTCACAATAAATTCAAATCTACTTGTTAGTTTTCTGAAAAATCTGAAACATGATGAATATTGATTGGAAAAACTTAAGCGTAGCATAGCGGTCCTTATCCTGTGAGACAAATTCTCATTGTCAAGGTGTTTTACTTTGGCACATAAATCAGCAAGATAGATTGACACAAAGAATTGAGCGTGACATTTTAATTATCGGTTTAAATGAGAGACAATGGCACCAAACCTTTTTAAGTCAAATATTTTAGCAACTTCCGTGATAAAAAAAAAGAACAAATGATAGTACGTCAAACAAGTGGACAATTGACTTCTGTTAGTATTTTTCTTTGGTCTGTGTTTAACACTGGGAATGTATTTTTTCTAGCTTGTCAAAAAATATCAATACTTACTAACTAGCAGATTCTGGGAGGTTAAAGGGAAACACAAGGAAGGGTGTGTGGTGTTAAACTTCAGAAAATGTTAACTGATAATTTCATTCTGAACTTCCAGGGAAATGATTACATGTACTGTGTGAACACCGGGTTGTGCACATGTATTCCCACAGGTTGATAACCTTACCAGTTACATCGCACTAGAGTTTGGCATGCTGATAAAGGATGGTAGGATAAGATTATCTAAGTATAGCTACTAGTTATGTGTTTCATGCTGGTTAGATAGATATAATGCAGGCTGGAGAAAAGCTGAGGGGACAAATCTCTAAAAGCGTAGGCCCAAGTGGGGTCCAGGAGCAAAGCCCTGGTGGAGGGTCAAGAAACAAAATTTAGCAATTTTAAAGGCAATTTGATGGCCTCTTGTGCCAGTTGGAAGGAGGATAAGGATAAGATTTTATATAGTCCATGAGGGTAACCTCACAGAAATTCGGGCTGCTTTCTCCCTGGGGAAAGCGAGCTGCCATACAGTATACGGCGCTACCCATTTTTTTTTTTCCTGCATGCGTGTATTCATGTTTCCAAGCCCTGAGAATATAACACACAGAGAATATAATTAGAACACAAAAAAAGGATTGCTCGTAGATTATTTCTATCGATTTTTTTCTGGGGAAGATGGTCCCTTTCCTCAGAAAAATAGCAGATCTGACTAGTGTTCTCCAGCCTGATAATGTATCATTAAATTATATCCTAAATACAGGACAGATACAGATAGGATGACAATTTTCATTATTAGTCTCTTTGCTGTCATATGGAATGAAGCTTACACGAGAACACATGTGTTACTTTGAAGAAACCTATGATTACATGAGTACGGCACAGATACACACGTACAGTTTACTGGGTGCAAGGAAGATGTGTACATTCTTAGTGATGATCAATGAATGATGGTTTGGAATTTTATTTGTAGGACAGAGACATTAAAAAAGACGTGTTACGTACTTGGATTAAAACAACAAAAACATTGAACCGGAATGATTCCACCATGTGCACATTTCAAAAAGTCAGTAATGACAATTTCAGGAATGATTTTTATCGTTTCAATGTGCTGTAGCTTTTAAATGAGAACTAGCGGGTGAACTTTGAACATGATCTCTGTAAAAAAAAAAATTAGCGTTAAATCTGGTCATTTAAAAACATAACAAAAGAAGATTCATTTATGGTACAAAGTAGTTTTATGTAATAATGAAGTGTCATGTTCTGAACATAAACATGCCTCACCTCTGCATTCTCCGTTTTTCTTTTTAAAAAAACTCTTGATTTACTGCATTTTTTCAAAATGTAATCTGACACCAAGGAATATTTGATGATTTTGCTGATTAAAACAATTAAGAAGTTATTTATGTGATCAGTACACATAAAAAAAGAACGGAAAAATGCTTGAGCTTATCAAAACGAATACTTCAAGTTGTAAAACCAAATACCACTTCCACCAAATAGTTTTCAAACAAAGCTCATTTTATTGGCACAACAATGTTCACAAAACAAAATTCTGTAGTTACTGTTTAGGTGAGCAAACCTATAATTTGCTTCTGCCGCTTTCATTAGAGTTGAGCACATCACACTTGACTTTTTGATGACTAAAAATATAACAAACAAGAAGTTCAATTGTATCATTATTCGATAATGTTATTTGCCAGAATTGCTGAGCTTTTGTGTGTTAGAGTAAAATTGACACCAAGAACTGCCTAAAACTTCCAAAGAACTTTTATAGCCATTTCGGCAAATGAGCTCATCAGTAAATCCTTATTCCTCCCACTTTTGATTACTTTACAACATTTTTGTTGATTAACATTAAACAACAAATAATATCACACACGTCTTACATCATCTACCGCATTTCACACAGCTTTAACCATTGTTGCCAGCTTAGGCTACATCTTTGGTTCCGTAGGATCGGTGAATGAATGAATCAAAGAAATGAGTATTAAGTGCATAGGTACTCTGTTTATATTGCATCAGGAAAAAAATATATTTACAATTACAGAGAGATTTTTTCCCCTCATGTGTGCACATGATTACTTTAAATACGCATTCACATACTTTTATGTACAAAGACAGCATTTAATATCTTTAAAGAATCAAACAGATCTCTATTCTCTGTTTTGTAAATGTAAGTGTATCAACACAAAATGTTTACAATTGCTTCAAAATTCACAGAAAAAACCCCCTCTTCAAACCTATTTCAGAAAACTATTCTGATGGGTAACATTTTTCAGGTAGGTAGAAGTAGTAGTAGTAGGAGCGGATGGAGGAGCGCCACAAACAAATATGAGAGTAGTATTATGCAGAATACTGAAGGAAAAGACGAGGAAAGGAAAACAAAGTGCAAACAGTGTGTTCAGATAATACTACGCAGGACAGGTTTTAGTAAGTCCTGGTTATCAGGATCATGTAACCATCACATTTCCAGGATCAGAATGGGGCATAACAGCAAGAAAGAAGCAGTGAAAAAATACAAGAGTGAGTGTATTGACACTGACAGCGAGGATGACTGGGACGTGAATGGAAATGTTATTTGGCTTGCTAGCAACACTTGAAAAGGTGAAAGGGACGAGAAACAGGATGTAAGTTCAGCTCAAAACAAGATGCAAGTGTAAATCATGTGCAATGAATAACACTTTATGAGTGCATTGGCACGATTAAAAAAGCAAACAGATATTTCAATGGAAAGGTAAACAAATAGACAAAACCCAAGTCATACATTCCTCCTTGCCTTAAACCCAATTGCACAAGAAACATGAATTAAATGTTCTCTCTGCACATTTACCTCTCAGCTGGTAGGTATACACTCCTTCATGAAGTGACAATCAGACCAGCCAATCACAATCACAGCCTTTCAAGGACATTCTCACCCAACGCCCATAATATAATTTATACAATTTACTGACCCCTCGCCCTTCAGAAGATGTACAATGTACTTCCTTAACTCAATTCTATCCATTCAAAACCACAGTGAAGGCAGAAAAACTAGACTGAAAACAGGATGCAATTTCTTCACCTCTGTGCATGTCTCTTCAGTCAGGTACACAAATGTTTGCTTTGTACTCAAAGTGGTATGCACTGGTATAAAGCTGTGTATTTGCTATACATGTACATGCAGCACAGAGGATATAGCAGAAGGTTCAACTCCAGTAGGAAGCAGAGGTGGGGGAGGCAGTGTCTGATAAAAGCATGCATTGGTTAGAGTTTTGTTTAGTTATAGAAATGCAACAAACAATAAATATCTTCATCTTCTATTCACACAACAAAGGGAGACAAAGCAGCAGTAAGGAGTAAGAATCTAGCAGATTGAAAGAAGGAGGTCTGAATTCAAGATATATTTGTCTCAACGACAAATCTGTACAGAAAGGAACAAAGCAGCTGGGGGACAGGGCGACGTGTGGGGGGTAATCACAAGGTTGAGGGCATGCTGCTATGCCAGGGTGCCATAGGAGTATTCATGACACAGTACTATACAATCTTTAAGAATGTAACATAAGATGTGCCCAAACCATGGACTTGATTAAATGAAATCCAACTCCACATTAAAGAATGTGCCACCATACCCTTCTCTAGCAGGGCGTACAAAAACAGTTCTGAAGCACAGGAAAAGCCAGTAAAACTGAGTGCAAGATACCGTAAAAGCAGCTGCTACGTTGGTTTTTGCTGCAGAGAGTAGTACTGGTGATATGTTATTGCAAGCAGGACTCCCTTGCCTTTGGGAACATTCTAGACCGATCAAATACACTTGAATCAGTAAGCATTTGTTATGTGCAGATGCATATAGGACCAGCCCACTATGTTCAGATCTTCAGGCAGTAATAGTTAACTCCAGATCTGCAAGTCTAGACGAGGCCAACTCCATCTACATATCAAGCTACAAACGAAAAGTACATCAGCTCTTTAGATATGTTCTACCTCAGAATATCTGTCTCCAAGCGTAATGGTGTCTTATTCATATTTGTTGCATAAGGGCGATACACATGATGCTCATTTGTTGCATAAAATGCTGGCCGAGTACATCTAGCCTTGACCACAAGTTACCATTCTGTCAGGAAAACCAGATGAAACCTTTCCTGTCTTTTTGACATCCGTGTATGGAACTCAGTTAATGAGATATCCGTTCCCTGCTATTCAAATGTCAGTGATGCAAAGAGTACAGCATTGCATTGTTTGTATCACTGCAGTCTTTGTGAGAATGTCTCGGAAGTCAATGTCTTGATGGGACAAAAAGGAGAATGAATTGTCCGCCCAATACCTGAAGTCTACTTGTACCGTAGTTGTCTGAAGCAAGAATCCGGCTGGTTCCTTCTTTAGTGATCACATCCATCGGTAGCTGCAACGGTAGCTGGGTAGAAATATCTAAGCTTTTAAATTAAAGCTTCACTTTTTCTGAGTAGAAATGTCAAAGTACTTAAAGCGTCACTTTTTATCACCGTTGCCTGCTCCGACACGAATGATGTGTGATGTGACGGAGTGAAAGCTGCGCATCCACTGTTGTTTGTTGTGCTCGTCGTTTGCCATCAGGGTGTGGGACTGGCCCAGGGATGGGTCAGTGAAGGAAATGCGGAACACGTTCCTGCCTGAAACACAGTAACATGTACACTGTACAAATTTATAGCTTTGGTTTGCGATGTTTGGAGGTACACAAGTTTGACTGTTCTGGGATTTTTGAAAATCAAGTTAGGGAAATGCACCTGACGTTTATGGGCATTAAAATGCTATCCCCAGTTTACATGGCTGAGCTTTTCAGACGCTTCACAGAAAAAAAAGGTTTGAAATAGCTTCTCCTTGAAACAGCTAGTACTTGTAGTTGCAAACTCAAGGAATGAAATAACCTTGCAATACTGAATTTTAGCCAACAATACAAAACGTCATGACTTACTTGTCTGCCCCTGTCCGAAGGCTGATCGGAACGACCCCATCCTGACCTCCCCGTCAGGCAGGTCCTCCACCACCAGCAGGGACACAGGGATGGGCTGACGGTAGATGTTCTGTCCATGACTGGTGTTTCGTGTCACCACCGCCACCTTGTCGAACAGGTACAGCTGCAGTTTCTGTGGAGGGAAAAATGGTATAACAATAAGTTTGCTTGTCGGAGGGTGTTACACTTGGTGATTCCGCGGTCAGCCTATCACATCAGACACAGTACAGTGGAACCCCCTTTAAAACAAGAAGAGCAAACGCTCGATCGAGTCACTTTCGCAGTTCTGAATATTATATGAGACAGAAAGAAATTGCTATTCACAACACAATGAGTCACGTTCACATAAAATTTGAGCCCGGTCACTTTTAGTTTCCGAGAAAAGCCCAACGTTAAGTTGTGTGTTGCCGAACAGAAAAGGCTAGTTATCTCCCTTGTTTTTCTGATAACGTTCGTAAAAGGCTACAGATGTAAATACTTTGATGTAAAGAATAATCCTACAAAGTTTCAATCACATCCGATGAACTTTGTCAAAGATATAAAATGTCTAATTTTTCCTTTGACGCTGACCTGTGACCTTGAAAAAGGTCAAAGGTCAACGAAACCATCGTTAAAGTGTAGAGGTCATTGGAGGTCACGACTAAACAAAATATGAGCCCGATCGCTTTGATAGTTTCCGAGAAAAGTCCAACGTTAAGGTGGTGTCTACGGACGGCCGGCCGGATGGCCGGCCGGCCGGACAGACTAACACTGACCGATTACATAGAGTCACTTTTTCTCAAGTGACTCAAAAAACCAACCCTGGTTCAATGCTATTTATCTATACCTTAGCTGACCACAGGACCCTGTACAGAGAAAGTTGGGGGAGAAGAGGGGCGAGGGTGGGGGAGGGAGTGCAAAGATTCGGTCGTCTTTTTTTTTTTACATTTAGTCAAGTTTTGACTAAATGTTTTAACATAGAGGGGGAATCGAGACGAGGGTCGTGGTGTGTGTGTGTGTGTGTGTGTGTGTGTGTGTGTGTGTGTGTGTGTGTGTGTGTGTGTGTGTGTGTCTGTCTGTGCGTGTGTGTGTGTAGAGTGATTCAGACCAAACTACTGGACCGATCTTTATGAAATTTGACATGAGAGTTCCTGGGAATGATATCCCCGGACGTTTTTTTCTTTTTTTCGATAAATACTTTTGATGACGTCATATCCGGCTATTTGTAAAAGTTGAGGTGGCACTGTCACACCCTCATTTTTGAATCAAATTGATTGAAATTTTTGCAAAGCAATCTTCGACGAAGGCCGGACTTCGGTATTGCATTTCAGCTTGGTGGCTTAAAAATTAATTAATGACTTTGGTCATTAAAAATCTGAAAATTGTAATAATAATTTTTTTTTTACATATAAAACGATCCAAATTTACGTTCATCTTATTCTACATCATTCCCTAATTCCAAAAACATATAAATATGTTATATTTGGATTAAAAACAAGCTCTGAAAATAAAAAATATAAAAATTATGATCAAAATTAAATTCCCGAAATGGATTTAACATTAATTTCATCTTATTCCTTGTCGGTTCCTGATTCCAAACACATATCGATATGATATGTTTGGATTAAAAACACGCTCAGAAAGTTAAAACGAAGAGAGGTACAGAAAAGCGTGCTATGCAGCACAGCGAAACCACTACCGCGCTGAACAGGCTCGCTGAACAGGCTCGTCAATTTCACTCCGTTATGTACAAGCGGCGCACTACGGTCATTGTGAAAAAATGCAGTGCGTTCAGTTTCATTTTGTGAGTTCCACAGCTTGACTAAATGTAGTAATTTCACCTTACGCGACTTGTTTTTTTTTTACAGGGAATGTATCAGAAGGTGAACTTCACAGTGTTGCTCAAATCAAGTTGCAATTGTGATCACAGATGTCGGAGCAACAGGATTAATTACAGTATCGTTGCTTGGCAACTGACAAGAAAATGATCCTGTGAAACAAAGATATGTAGGAAAGGGGGTAGAGAGATTGATACTTACTGTGCCCTTGTTGTTCTTGAGAGTGCCTTGACAAATCAGTACTGTGGACTGCTCAATCTCTGGGATGTTCTGGAGAGTAAACAAGAAATATTGCATGTTATTTCAACCTGGGAGGAGAAAACGGTTAATAACAAATGCAATGGAAACTTTCGGTTACAGGTCTGCCGTATAGGTGTACAGGTTCCATTTCTTTACATTGTAAGGGTCGGAGTCACACTTTTTCAAGTTTATGATTTTGTTTTTATCTGTGTGCTTATTCAAATAAAAAAGTTAGAACAAAAATAATCAGGTAATCCTTTACATTTACTCTGAAATAAGTATCTCCGGATCTTTGCTGAGACAGTGAGAGCCCAGTCTAGTTTTGACTAGAATAATATCTTGAGGAATAGTGTGATGTGACATACCTGCTCATCGTAGAGGGACACAAGCTGGGACTTGTAGAAGCGACACTCGGACTGTCCCGTCAAGTTGTCAGCCTGCTTGATTATGTCATCTAGCTGTGTCATCTGAAACAAGGCAGACGTCGTATCATATCACTATCTGCAAGCTCCGTTTCAAGGAAGCCATGTGGGATGCTTCTCTTACCACGACAAGTTAATGATACTGTATACGATACCAATACTTGCACAGCCTAGTTGTGACCTTACAAGTCATTTTATTCTGCTGATTAATATGACAAAGTCAGCGAGACAAACTTTGTTCTCGAAAGTCTTGGTTAGTTTCTCCGAGACATGCAAAAGAAGCGACAGGATGCTTATGTGACACCATTATTCGCATTATGACATCTTCTCAAACTTTGTTTTGCTTTTAACGTCAGAGGATTTACTTTGGAAGAGAGGGCTAAGAAGACTTTTCTTTGTGTATTCAGTGTCGTTTGTCTTTAAGGCCACTGTCTTGAAATGGCAGTAACTTACAGATCTTATGAACAGAAAATCTGAAAAAGCAGGGTTTTAAAAAGAGGGAGTCTGAAATCTGTCAAATGTGGGGTGCAAATTGTACTTACTGCTGCATGCAGGAGGGCCACATCTTCATGATCCACAGGTGTCTGAAATGAGAAACACAAATCTGGTCAGTACCTGACAACCTGTTGTTTTCATTCTCTTCATTACAAAACATCATCTCCAGTTTGATATTGCAAAGAACTAATTTTCAAGATAACAGATTTTTTTTTTTTTTTAAAGCAGTTGAGAAATCTGTTGCAGGGAAAATATCAATGAATGCTCTTTTTTTTATGCAACATTAATAATACTCTAGTTGAAAAAAAAAATTCCCCTGGTTCATGTTATTTCAGATTTCAGACATAATAAACATTAAAGTAGGTATGAAAAAAATGTATAAAACACTTCAATGCTGAAAACTTGTCAGCTGTGATATTCCAAGTATTAAGCAATATTTATTGCACTTACCTCTTTCAGAATGGCCTTGATCAGAAGTGGGTACTTCACAAATCTCCCTCTTGCACCGTCTGTAACAATGCAACAATTAACATCAAATTAGCATGGTCAGCAGAAACAAACCGGCACCAAAAAATCAAAGGCCATTTGCTAGTTTGTATGCGCAATTTTAGTGTCTTTGAGGTCTTTTCCTCCTTTTGACACAGGTAGCCACATGCTGTCTTCAAAGGCTTGCGCATGCATAGCTTTCATCAATTCATGAGTATCCCTACTATCTCAGATCTGCATCTGGTACAAGTTTATGTTGCTGTCAGTAAGTGAGTATGGGATCTTTCATGAACTACAATATCTTAAAGGGAGCATGCTGTGCAAATGAAGCGTCCACATGTAAAGTCAGCTCAGAGAAACGTTATAATGCTGTGTTCCTGCAATGACCAAGGCCTGAACGTTTCCTGCTTGTATTATGGTAAAAATCACCACTGCTACTCCGCATCAGAGTGTACTTATACTTCAACTAGTCCCAGCTTGTGTCCCTCTACAATGAAAGGGCCACGTCTTCCTTGTGTAGCCTTCTTGTTGTGCCTATTAACCACATGCCTTAACCACAAGGATCAGTCTCAGATGGAAGGCTTAGAATCTCCCCTCTATCCCCATCTTCTGGTCCCTGTGGGCGATTACGAGACCATTATTAATCACAAAAAGAAGCCTTACCCAGCAGTGCCCAGAGGTCCAGTTTGCGACTGAAGGGAGACTCCTGACACCGTAACAGGAAATCCTCAAAGGCTGGTTGATTTCTCTTGCTGTTCAGCATGGCTTTGCCGAATGGCTGGTTGGCACAAAATGAGACGTACACTCTCAGTCGTGGAACCTGAAAGGTAAAAAGTCATTCTGTACTGAAACTGTTGCTAATACTGAGTATTAGACAGGGTTTTGCTTAGATTATATTCAGCCATTTTTTGGATAAGAATGGCATAGCTCACTGTTGTAGCTTTGAATCATTTATTGCTTTTTTTGAAGCTATATCTAGTTTTGGAAAAAGCAAAGTCATAAGACTTAAGTGAATTAACTTTTACTTGACCTTCTCCCAATATGAGTGTCTGTACAAAAACACCCCCCAAACAAGCATGATTTGAGGACCTTCTTCGGGGCTCTAAAATGTCATGATCAGCATCCACATGATCAAATAAATAGTTACAATTGTATGCCTTTGCAGGGCCTAGCATTGGAAAAAGTGAGTTCAGCTTACGAAGGCGGGGGTCTGGGGATGACCTGAAATGACCTCCCCCAAAGAAGATTGAGCAACTAAATTATGCCATAGTCCAACGGTCCATAGTCCGTATCGGCACATTACTTCTTCTGACTTGCCTTCCGCCTTCGGAACGAAATCCAGCCATTCCCATTGAATGGCTGACCACATTCAACAATGTCGCTTCGAGACATTATTTCAAGTCTAGAGCCACAAAACACCGGCACAAAGCATGCTCGCGCGATGCCAGAGGAAGTGCGTGCTCAAGCAAACTGTCAAACCGATTGAAAATTGAACCGAACGGCGCACAAAACGAAAGCTGGGACTGTTTGGGTTTACCGTTTGGCCAAAGCAGACCTGGAAAAGATCAATTGAAAGTGAGGCAAAGGCAGCTGGCACGACATGGCCCCGACTGAAAGGAGCTGCCCAGAACCGGGTGCGTTGGCGAGGAGTTGTTGCGGCCCTATGCTCCACAGGGAGTCTACAGGAATAAGTCAAGTAAGTCAAGTTTTTGTATTTCGGCGTACACCAAATCGAGTTCCGCGTACTGGAGATGTTATTTTGGCGTAAAGTACGCCGAACGGCTTACAATGCTAGGCCCTGGCCTTTGGGATAATTAACCATGACTAGGCCTTTGCCTCGATCGGTGGATTATAAGTGGGTTCTCTGGTGGGGAAAAGAGGGTCACAGGCGGAGAGGGTGACTTACCCAGTCCAAGATCTGTTGCCCCACTCCATGTGTAGTTCCATCCCTCAGCCTCTGCTGCTCTAACCGCTTGGCCAGATCTGTCAGGTCAACACACAGAACACACTGAAGTGCCACAATTAACTAAACATACAATAAAGCCACATTCCTTAAGCCATAGCCGCTCACACAAAGAAACAAATCTAAACAGCCCCCTTGTAAAACCAGGACACTCATTCAAGTTCAAACAAACATGTGATGCTAAACAGGACCTTTGATGGTTCTGAAGGCTTAATATGTAAATTATCAGTACTGTAGCACCCCTGAATTGACACAGTAAGCTAATGCAGAAACAAGAAGAGCAAACGCTCGATCGAGTCACTTTCGCAGTTCTGAATATTATATGAGGCATCAGATGGACAGGAAGAAATTGCTATTCACAACACAATGAGTCACGTTCACATAAAATTTGAGCCCGGTCACTTTTATAGTTTCCGAGAAAAGCCCAACGTTAAGTTGTGTGTTGCCGAACAGAAAAGGCTAGTTATCTCCCTTGTTTTTCTGATAACGTTCGTAAAAGGCTACAGATGTAAATACTTTGATGTAAAGAATAATCCTACAAAGTTTCAATCACATCCGATGAACTTTGTCAAAGATATAAAATGTCTAATTTTTCCTTTGACGCTGACCTGTGACCTTGAAAAAGGTCAAAGGTCAACGAAACCATCGTTAAAGTGTAGAGGTCATTGGAGGTCACGACTAAACAAAATATGAGCCCGATCGCTTTGATAGTTTCCGAGAAAAGTCCAACGTTAAGGTGGTGTCTACGGACGGCCGGCCGGACGGCCGGCCGGCCGGACAGACTAACACTGACCGATTACATAGAGTCACTTTTTCTCAAGTGACTCA
This sequence comes from Littorina saxatilis, assembly GCF_037325665.1. NCBI lineage: Eukaryota > Metazoa > Mollusca > Gastropoda > Littorinimorpha > Littorinidae > Littorina > Littorina saxatilis. The sequence continues at coordinate 13,072,381 of NC_090248.1, forward strand.
AAAAAAGTCAACACAATTTTTGATGAATTATCTTTTAATTGTAGCTAGAGAAAGCCTTCATTATGCAAACAATGCCTAATTTCAAGCATAAAGTGAAGTGTTACCTTGGTGGACGGGGATAAGCTGGTCAAGAGGACCGAAGATCTGGTACGCCTCATCGGATGTGCACAGCTCCAGTGTCATCATGCTGTCTCTGTACATCTGAAAGCACAACATCAATACTCATCAGCTACTTTTTCGCCCAAAATGGATAGGGTTTGAGTTAATGTTCTGTAAAAAAAATTCTGATAGCACAAGATCAATACTGATCAGCTACTTTCTGAACAAAAATGTTCTGTTAACAAAAATTCTTCTTGTTATTTTAACTCGGAAATAATATCGGGCCATGTGCAAATAACCACACATTGTAATATCTTTTCCTGGTTTACCTTTCCATTTTTCTAGTGAGCACTGGGCTTAGGAGTAGAGCTGATGAGAAGTGTTTTTTGTTACATGCAGACATTGTTGATGTTTTTATACATAACAGTTTTTTTTTAAACTGACCTCAAAAATCAAATCCAGCGTAAATTCAGGGTGCTTGTAAAAATGCAGTCTTCAGGTTAGCAAAAATATAATTGCGGTTTGAGTAATATTAACAGATGAATTATTAGGAATAATAACGCACAGTGTGAACGTTTGGTTCACTACAGGAGGAAATCCTCTAAAACAACTTACCTTTCTCACGTTGATGAGGTCCTCAGAGATGTCCTTCTCGCCCTGGTACAGCTCATAGATTGCCTGTCCACACACAAGTTCATTTTCTGCTTAGTATTCCTTGCAAATAGCACAGAGCTGGTTTTGTCCAGACATTTAAACAACAATTTTGCTTTTAGTTTTACCTGCTGTATTTTTTTGTAAACATGAAAAATTAAAAGTGTACAAATGTGAACAAGAATCAAAAACAAAGCAGACTTCTTTTTTCATACTCATTTTATTTTAAACCTGACAACAGCAAAAAGTTGTGTAAACCTTGTACAGCTACTCTCAAACACTTTCAAGACAATTAAAAAGAAAGAAAACTGCATCAGCTGTTCATGTTTTGTTGTTGTTGTTTGCTGACATTCAAAGTGAACCTACAAGTGTCACCTTGAGCTTTCATTACTGCTAACCCCCACCATACTTGCCACACAAAAGATCCCTCCCGCAACTTACCTCCTGTCGTTTGACGACCTGTCGCGACATGGCATGCACGTGTTTGTCACCAGCCATACTGTCCGTCCACGTCCGGCTGACCCTTCGCTTGGCCGGTGAAGGGGTTGGGGGTCGGTATGGTGACGGTGACAACGCGGGTTTACATGGTGTCACGGAAGGTACCTTGAAGCTACCAGAACTGCGAGGAGTCTGCAAAATAAACACAAGATTAATGGAGATATTTTGAAAGTCTTGTGTGCAGAGGTGTGTTTAACTGGGCAATTATCACTACCTTGAAAAACAATTGTTTCAGGCCCCCCAAAAGATTAGCATTCATCAACATTTTTCTCTGAGACATTGGCTTTTTATTGCTCTTTATTTATAAATATATTTTTTCTTTGATGCAAATAATAAATAAAGACTACTATACTAATTAAGAGTCAGTGACAAAACTAACTTCAGGTGCTCTAGTGTCAACATTAATGGGGGGGGGGGGGGGGGCCTACAGAATGAGTGATCAAATAAACACTCATAGTCATATAAATACATTGGCTTCATCCAAAGTGCAAAATGAAAATATACTGCCTCACTTACATTTTTTGATTTGTTGGGGGACAGTATGTTGATCAAGGAATAAGCACGCAGAATGGACCGTCGCTTTGGTTTGCTCTGCACATACAAAAGAATCAAATAAGTACAAAGTCAGTAAAATTATAACCACAAACTCTGACAACTTTTCAGGGCATGTGTTCAGTTCTGAGTATCCATATATTTGTTAAGTATTGGACCCTATACATTTTGCTGAGTATGGGATGGGGGTGGGGGGCACAACAGCACCAAAGGACGTACATATACACTTTTTTCCCTTTTCTTTCTTACTTTTTTTCTGAATGCAATTGATATGTTATTTGTATTTGTGATTTTGATTTTGTCTATATATTTATTTTCTTGTTTGTTGTTTCAATCATTCCCGTCACCTGTTGCTCATGCATCCAGCCCTGTTGCAAACAAGCTTACTTCCATGAACGGTCAACTAAGGATTGTTATTGTCTCAGAGAGAGAGAGAGAGAGAGAGAGAGAGAGAGAGAGAGAGAGAGAGAGAGAGAGAGAGAGAGAGAGAGAGAGAGAGAGAGAGAGAGAGAGAATGGGGAGACAGAGAGAGAAGGAGGGAGGTAGGGAGGGGTGGGATTAGGGAGAGTCATTCTCAGGAGACAAGGAGTGTGGTGGGTTGAGGGAGAGTTGACAATCACCGAACAGTTACAGATTGTGGGGAAATTGTATTATCCCCCTTGGGTCCGTACGTCATCTATTATTAACAGAAAACACCTTTACTGCAAAGCATTAGCAGGTCTCCCCTGGAGACAGGAGATGACTGGACCAGAATAGAGAACAAAAGCGTCAATGTCAGATTGGGAAGCTGCTTCATTTTTTTTCTTCTTTTCTGTGTGTGTGTGTGTGTGACGGTGTGTGTGACGGTGTGTGTGGAGGGGGGGGGGAGGGGGCAGACGCAAGGAAGCAAAAGAGCTGACAGAAATAGAAACTGAACACTTGTAGGAAGGGGAAGAGGGAGACAGGTTGGAGGAGGGGTAAGGGGACTAATATCGAAGAGGAATGTATAGTTCCAGACATAAAGGAAACACTTCCCGAGGGCGTGAGTAGGACAGAGAATTGAAAAGGTGTGAGAAGAGAGACTTCACCCTGAAAATATGGAGCCTATCCTATTCACAGAACAATGATCGAAATCCAACTAAAAATGATCGAAGTCAGAGCCAAAAATGATGAAAGCTAAATCAGAACTGCAAATGATCGAAGTCAGAACCGAAAATGGGCAAAGTCTGACCTGAAAATGGGCAAACTCTGCACTGAAAATGGGCAAAGTCTGTACTGAAAATGGGCAAAGTCTGTACTGAAAATGGGCAAAGTCTGAACTGAAAATGGGCAAAGTCTGAACTGAAAATGGGCAAAGTCTGAACTGAAAATTGCCGAAGTCTGAACTGAAAATGATTATAGTTAGAACTATAAACGATTACAATCAAACTGAAAAAGACCAAAGTGGGAACAGGCAACGTCGGAATGTATCCCGTTGCATTTACCTCGCATTCCAAAGAAAAGCAATGCTGCGGCAAAAAGACAGTGGACGCTGGCCAGTTGAGACGGACACACGGACACAGGGACTGTGACCTGCAGACGGTCAACCTCTCTCTATCCTCTCTCTCACCAAGACGATCAAACGTATCCACACTTGTTTCACCGTCACAGAAACTTAGTCCTTCAACCACAATCTCCGTCGATAAACGTCGATTGACAGAACCGTCTGACAAAGTCGTTTTCTCTCTTTTAACTCTACAACTCTGAGTTCTAGATGTTCGAGTTCTGGGCGTTTCTAACCACTGCATGTTGTCACACGTACACATGCTTAAAACCTTCCACAATCCCGAACAAGACTTGGAGAACCAGCTCTTCTTTGTCGTAGCCGCCGTTGGGAAGAACTCCAATCCCGTTCAAAGTTCTCCTCTCAAATGAATCCCAGTAACGGTTTTCCAAACGATCTCCCCTCCCTCCTTCTGCTAATGGTCCACCGACACAGACACACACAAGAATGGCAATGCAGTTCTGGGCAAACCAGCCCAAACCGATCCCAGGCAGCAGTAAACGCCTCCCAGCCAAATCTTCTTTGCACGCAAGCACGCCTCAAGTACCAGATCAATGCTGCGGCCACAAAATACAACAGAAGTAGACGCGATCCCGATATAGGCAATTCCAGTGTCGCTCTCAGTCTCATTGAATACGCACGAACCCGATAATTATAGGCACCTCCAGTGCCGCTCTCAATAGAACGTATGAGATGCAACTGAGGGCTCCACTCTGTGTGTGAGAGTAAAAGCCACAGAGAGACAAGAGTGCTGGTTATGGGAGGGCCTTCTGAATGACACAAAGGGAAAGCTTAGGCGGCACAAGAGTGAGAGATGACTGATTGCACGTACAGCTAGTGTCCCTCTGACGTCACCAATGGCAGCAAAGCTGGGCACTTTGTGCACGTTTCTCCCACCCCCTTTCTAGCCAATTCTGAGTACGCCCCCTCTGAGCCTCTCTCCTACCCAACTCTGTTACAACTGAAATGATAAGGCACCAATACCAAGGGGATATTGGAATTCTAAGCTTATGGAGGGAGGGGGTGAGAGTTCATGCACGCGGAGCTTTTGGAGGTTGTTGTTTGTGGATCAGGACATCAAAGAAATTGGGGAGGAGGGGAGATAGAGAAAGGAGGACATCGATGTAGAACGGTTTCTTTTCAAGCGTGTCCGTTGGTAAACAATGCGTGCTTCGTCTGAGCAATTTCTAGTTCTACTAACGTGAAAAAATACCACTGTATCGAGCTCATAAGAAGTCTAATTGTAGGCCAAAATCTGACGATTCACACGTACGTACTAGTATTTGTGTGGGGGACAGAAGTGTGCCTCTTTTGCCCCTGGTTATGAGGGGAGAAGGAAGAGGAAGCGATGGGACTAGAACGAACGAACGAACGAACGAACGAACGAACTTTATTACTCAAGGATGGAGATTTTAGGCAGACGCCCAGTCTTACAATCTGTCCCTGCTAAACTAAGACATAAAAATAGAGACAATAAAAGGACAATCATCAACCACAATCAAACAGTATTACAAACTACAACTAGAGAGAGACAGAGAGAGGAGGGGGGGGGGGGTTGTGGGTGAAGGAGTGTCCTTAAAATCAGTAAGCAAATGTTTGTGGGTGAAGGCTACGGAATGATGCAGACTGTTGAAAGTAGCTGTGGGTGGACAAGGAAAGTACAGTGGAACTCCCTTTGAGACCCCCCGATTTAAGATCTCTCCTTTCCAAGACCTTGCCTTTTCACATTTTTTTTTCAAAGCCTTTGTAAATTAATCTCCATTGTAAGACTCCCACTTCCTTTTTACATTTAGTCAAAACTTGACTAAATGTTTTAACATAGAGGGGGAATCGAGACGAGGGTCTTGGTGTATGTGTGTGTGTCTGTCTGTCGGTCCGTGTGTGTGTGTATAGAGCGATTCAGACCAAACTACTGGACCGATCTTTATGAAATTTGACATGAGAGTTCCTGGGAATGATATCCCCGGAAGTTTTTTTCTTTTTTTCGATAAATACTTTTGATGACGTCATATCCGGCTTTTTGTAAAAGTTGAGGCGGCACTGTCACACCCTCATTTTTCAATCAAATTGATTGAATTTTTTTGTAAAGCAATCTTCGACGAAGGCCGGAATTCGGTATTGCATTTCAGCTTGGTGGCTTAAAAATTAATTAATGACTTTGGTCATTAAAAATCTGAAAATTGTAATTAAAATATTTTTTTTATAAAACGATCCAAATTTTATTCTTTATCATTTTCTGATTACAAAAACATATAAATATGTTATATTTGGATTAAAAACAAGCTCTTAAAATTAAAAATATAAAAATTATGATCAAAATTAAATTTCCGAAATCGAATTAAAAACAATTTCATCTTATTCCTTGTCGGTTGCTGATTACAAAAACATATAGATATGATATGTTTGGATTAAAAACACGCTCAGAAAGTTAAAACGAAGAGAGGTACAGAAAAGCGTGCTATGCAGCACAGCGAAACCACTACCGCGCTGAACAGGCTCGTCAGTTTCACTCCGTTTTGCACAAGCGGCGGACGACGGTCATTGTGAAAAAATGCAGTGCGTTCAGTTTCATTCTGTGAGTTCCACAGCTTGACTAAATGTAGTAATTTCGCCTTACGCGACTTGTTAATACCTGATTTTGTGTGTGCACATTTTGAAGGTCTTAACCGCGGGTCCACTGTATCCACAACGTCAACAGACGTGGGCGTGAGATCTCTGTAACTACTGTAGAGTTGATTTTGAGTGGGTCTTCTGACTTGGAAATTCCCGCGGTCAATACCGATTACGCTGCCAGACAAGCAATATTGCCTATTGAACATCCCACACCCGCGCATCCTGAGGGGCCAGTCTGACTCAATGGCGCTTCGACATCAGCCGCTTGGTCGCCGCTAAGTAGTATTGCTGGCCTGTCCCACCGCGTTTGTGTGGGTTATGATCACAAACACACACACTGACACACACACACACACTCACACACATTTATTTATTTATTTATTTATTTGTTGCTTAACGTCCAGCCGACTACGCAGAGCCATATCAGGACGAGGAAGGGGGGGATGAAGGGGGCCACTTGTCAAGCGATTCCTGTTTACAAATGCACTAACCCATTACTTGTGTCCCAGCAGGCTTTAGTAAAACTAAATTAATACCTACTGGAAGATTACCAGTTTCCAGTATGTTGAAATAGGCTTAAAGCCATATGTACTCGATGACTATACACGCTAATTGCTTTACCAACAGCTGGAGACATGCTAAATTAAGTTCCCTGCAAAATATTGTGGTCTAGGACCCCTTCAATGTTGAGATATGTTAATTTTCATTTTGATCTGGATCGTCCTATTTATAGATTTGCCAACAGAGGTAGCGTTGACGCAAGGGAAATAACTCCGCGTCTTTGTTTACATCCAAAGTTTTTGAGACTCTAAAACAAGCTGTAATGCATGTATATGGTCCGCGCATGGCGACATATCGTCATTACATGGTCTTATGGTGCGTTTGACATCGATTATGGGCAAACTACACTTTGTAAACACGGGAGCGCGTACATATGCCTTTAACCTATCTACTGCTGGACTTACATCAGAACACTAACAGATTAAACTATACATGAATCGCGAGACAAGCGGCAAGAGAAGAGATTTTTGGAAAAAATACAGGTGAATGAGCAAGAAGGCAGAAAAAAGAAAAGAATTCATGAAGAAAAAGAGAGCATGACAGAAAAGAGGAACCAAAAATCTACCTAACAGCAAACTAGAAAGCTCCTGCGGTTCCAAAAACAGGAGGGGCCTTTAATTTCATAACCGCAGTGCCCCACTGCGGGACTCACACACATAACAATTCACCAACTCCCTCTGCGTCCTCTCTCTCTCTCTCTCTCACACATAAACGCATCAGGTTATTGAAACCCTACACTCCCTAAAGGACACGACAGAATCAAAAGCGGATGTGCAATGATCCGCCAGTAAATTTCCACTAAGTAGTAATGATGACCCTTCCAGCCTTTTGCGTCAGTAATGTGATTGCACACACACACACATATCCATACACACACACGCGCGCGCGCGCGCGTGAACTCCAGACTAGAAGTAGAACGCTCTCTTTAGTCCCCGCAGCATTAAACGTGCTCCCTCACGCCAACAAAATTACTCTACATGTAACATAAAGGCTAAATTGAGTTATCCTGAAATGACGCAAACAGAAATAGTGTCAAGCAATTCATTTGAGGGGTCAATTTCACGTGCACGCCTTGTCATTCTTGCGTCACGTGACTCGTTGCTAGACCCGCTTCTGTTGCATGCTCTCATTTTTCAGTTCTTCCAAGTTATTTTGTAATGGCACAAACGGAACTAGCGTCAAGCAATGATATTCTAAAGTTGACGAGACTGTTGCACGTGCAAGCCTAGTCTCTACTGTGTCACGTGACACGTGCTTGACCTTCTTCATGGCTAGCTACTGTTGCACAAATGTTCCAGGTCATCTAAGTTCATTCAAGAAAAGACCCTAAATTTGCATGCAGAGAAGATGCGGTAAAGGTGAAGGAATGGTTAATGGAGAGCAAATGCACATCTTGTTTCTCAGGATCAAAACCGACTTTCACGTGCTTGACCTTCTCCACGGCCGCTTAATGTTGCTCAAATTAACAATGCCTTCTCAGGTTCGGTCAGAAAATAGCTTCACTTTGCACGCTGAATAGATGAGGAAAACGAACAAAAAGTGATAAGTGACTGCCCAGATAGCAAAATGAACGTCTTGCTTCTCAGGGTCACGTCTTAAAGGTTAACCTTCTCCCAGGCCAGCTAATGTTGCCGCTCCAATTGTCCATGTCTTCTCAAGTTTGGCCAGAAAATAGCTTCACACTGCATGCAGAATAGATGAGGAAAACGACGGGGAAAAAAAAGGAGAGGTGACTAACCAGAGAGCAAATAATGGACGTCTTGCATCTCCTAGGTCACGAGACTCGCAAGTTCTTGTTCTTCTCCCAGGCCAGCTGATGTTGCCCGAAATGTCTTGTGAAGTTCGGCGAGAAAATAACTTCACTTTGGAAACATACTAGACGAGGAAAAGAAGAGGTAACTGGGGAGCAAATGACATGACATCACATGTGTCTACGTCACTCCTCCTGCGTGAATTCTCTGGAAATTAGACATCCTCCGCCCAAGTCTTCCTAGCTGGCAGAAGCCCGTCTGGGCCAGCGCATCCAACTTTGGTCCTTTAAAGTCATTAAATCGGAAACTGTGCGAGTAACGCTTGTCGTATTGTTAACCTCAAAGGTCGGTAGCTGCAAGAACAAGACCAAGTCATTCTTTCTTTATTTGGTGTTTAACGTCGTTTTCAACCACGAAGGTTATATCGCGACGGAAACCAAGTCATACAAACCCGCGTAAGAGCAAGGCAGGCCAGAGGAAAGAACTGCAGGGTCGGGGGGAGGTAAAGGCGGAAGGGACTGTTGGGCTGTCAAAGAGGTTATTTTTGTCAACTACTCCGTCAATGTACACAGTTTTGGCCTCAGCAGGATACCAAAAAAAGCCTAAACCCCCTCCCCCCCCAATTTAAACAAGAAGAGCAAACGCTCGATCGAGTCACTTTCGCAGTTCTGAATATTATATGAGGCATCAGATGGACAGGAAGAAATTGCTATTCACAACACAATACAGATGTAAATAATTTGATGTAAAGAATAATCCTATAAAGTTTGAATCAAATCCGATGAATAGTTTCAGAGATATGATATTTCAATTTTTTTCCTTCAAGACATACCTGTGACCTTGAAAAAGGTCAAAGGTCACCAAAGCAGACGTCAAAGTGTAGAGGTCACTGGGAGTCACGTTCACATAAAATTTGAGCCCGGTCACTTTTATAGTTTCCGAGAAAAGCCCAACGTTAAGTTGTGTGTTGCCGAACAGAAAAGGCTAGTTATCTCCCTTGTTTTTCTGATAACGTTCGTAAAAGGCTACAGATGTAAATACTTTGATGTAAAGAATAATCCTACAAAGTTTCAATCACATCCGATGAACTTTGTCAAAGATATAAAATGTCTAATTTTTCCTTTGACGCTGACCTGTGACCTTGAAAAAGGTCAAAGGTCAACGAAACCATCGTTAAAGTGTAGAGGTCATTGGAGGTCACGACTAAACAAAATATGAGCCGGATCGCTTTGATAGTTTCCGAGAAAAGTCCAACGTTAAGGTGGTGTCTACGGACGGCCGGCCGGACGGCCGGCCGGACGGCCGGCCGGCCGGCCGGACAGACTAACACTGACCGATTACATAGAGTCACTTTTTCTCAAGTGACTCAATAAAAAAAAAAAAGGTGTAAAATCATGCACTCTGGGGGTCTCCTGGAGTTTCAAAAACTGCAGAAAATCTCAAGCCTGTTGATTGAGTAGGCGTGGAGTAATTTAAGGATTTTGACGACTGTGCGTGCGCGTGTTTGTCTCCTGGGGACAAGCGATTGGCACGTGGTTGACTTTCTTAAATTACAAATTAGCTGCGAGTCCGTGTCTTCCCTTGCCTCTTACCGGAAGCCCATTCAATTGCCAAGCATAGGGGAATGGGGAACGGGTGGTGCGCTTGGTGGATAAGGATGGGTAATGGAAATCGACAGCTTGCCTTAACATCAGGGGAACGGTGTGACTGCAGCGTCATGATACATAACAGACATATCATATGCCCACATCGATCTGCGTCGTTGAGACAGTTAAAAAAAATGTGTTTTATCTCACTATGAGTCATCTGTACATATTTTTCTTCTTCTGCGTTCATAGGCTGAAACTCCCACGTACACTCGCGTTTTGTGCACGAGTAAATTTGTACGTGTATGGCATTTTTATCCCGCCATTTAGGCAGCCAAACGCCGATTTTGATGGATGCATGCTATTTTCCTGTTTTTCAACCCACCGACCTCTGACATGGATTACAGAATTTTTGTGCGCACTGCGTCTTGAGCGTGTGTGTACACACGAAGGGAATAAGGCACAAGCAAGTCTGCGCATAAGTTGAGCTGGGAGATCAAAAAAATCCCCCCCCCCCCCCCTCCCTTGATCCATCAGGAGCGACCGGGATACGAACACTCAACCTTCCGCATAGGAGGCCGGTGTAACACGAGAAAATTACTCCCACGAGATTTTTACTCCGGAGTAAACATTTCGTACGAAAAAGTTACTCCCTTTACGAAAAAAGCACTCCCCCATTGCACGAGAAAATTACTCCCCAAGACAGGTGAGTTCTGAGTAAACATTTTGTACAAAAATGTTACTCCCCTGACGAATAAATAACGAATAAATTACTTCACCTCAACACGAGCAATTTAACTTCCCATGCCAGGTGTACGATATTTTTACTCCCTTGTCCCCTGTTAGTTCTTGGTGGTGGAAGGGGTGGAAGGAGGGTAGCGCGACATTCGTGTGCGCGAGATCACTTTTTGGCATTATCCCTTCGCCCGCATCCCATTTTTGCGTACGAGATTTTTACTGGAAGTAAAAAAAATGGGGAGTAAAAATTTCGTGGAGGGAGTAATTTTTTCGTGCCTTGGGGAGTTCTTTTCTCGTACGAAAATTGTACTCGGAGTAAGAATTTCGTACGAAATATTTACTCCGGAGTAAATTTTTCGTGGAGTAAAAATTTCGTGTTACACCGGCGTCTTATGCACTAGGCCATCGCGCCTTTCATATGTACGCTGGACCAGTGAATGACCGCTACGATGGCTCAAGATTAGCCTGGTCAACATAGCAACGGTTTCTATTTTTGTTTTGACTTTTTATTCTTTTCCTTTTACTTGAAAAAACGGGGGGGATGCAACATGTACAATTTACACACAGCAAAATTAATGCTGATGCAGTGAGCCAAGAATTGCAGCAGACAGGTAGTGAGTGAGGTACAGTTATGAAGAATATCCTGGTCCACAAGGCCACGGGTTTTCTGTTTTTTCGAATTTGTATGGACTATTATTTCCCTTTTTCTTATAAAAACAGCCATGGACGTTACGCGGATTGTGTGCAACATCTACAGAACAGCAAACCGACGTCGTCATTAAATGTTGGCGTAACTCATTTCAGACAGCTTTTCAGGAGAAGGCCAACATATATTATTTATAACGTTTATATTTGTGTCTGGCTTGGAAACAAAGATAAAAGAATGTCAAAATCATGCAGTGCCCATGGCATTTAAGAGAATATTTCTGATAAAGAATCATGTACTTTGTCCAAAGCACAAAAACATCAAAATCGCCAAGAGTTACGCCAAAATTCAACGACGACATCGAAACGCTGATTCAGAGAGCCAGGAATTGCAGCAGACGGGTACAGTTATCAAGATTCTGGTCAACGTGGCCGCATTTGTTGGCTTGTTTTCCTTTCTATTTTCCCGTCCTTTTTTTCTTGTAAGGCAAAAAAAAAAAAAAATTGTCTGTTTAGGGTAACATGACCAAAAAAAGTAGGGTCGGTAGGTAGGTAAAATTTTTTTTGTTTTTTTTGTGTGTGTGTAAATGCTATGTTGGCTGAACATTCACTTCTTATATTTGATGAATACATGTTTCAAAACTAACGTATAAATAAAACAGAGAGAAAGGGAGAGAAAGAAACGCCAAATGTCTCTTTTTAGCATTTTTACCTCTTTTTTTTCTTTCTTTTTTTTTGAAATCAAAAAAAAGTTTTTGGGTCGGCGCCAAATCGATAGGGTCGGTCGGGTTACCCTAAACAGACAATTTTTTTTGTTGGCCTAACCGAAGAAATTGTGTGGGGGAGTGGAAACCGCTCCGTTTGGCACAACATTGATTGCATTTACGACTCCAGAACCGACTGCACTTGCTGCTGATAATCAAGGGCAGGGAATCGCCACGACTCGCTGGTCGATAAAACCAATTTTGGAAATGGCGATTTTCTTGTTGGGCTCTGGAGAAATAGGAGCGGAAGTGAATGAGAAAAAGAAATAATTTTTTTTTTTTAAAGGACGAAGGAGAATAAGACCGGAAGTGCAATGAGGGGGGGGGGGGGTGGGGGGTGGGGGGATACAGATTATAGAGAGGCTGGTGAAAGTGAACGCCTACAACAACAACAGCAGTGAGGAATAATCGAATGGAAGGCCGAACGAAATTTACATGCAGAGTATGTCTGGGTATAGGTAAGAAGGGGAAACCGATGATCGTATTTGGGTTCGATCAAGTCGAGGGCTAGGTAAAATAACATCAGAGTCTTTTGCGTGGGCGGCGGCCAGTTTGTGTGAGGTTGCGTGGGGAAATCGATGCATGGACCTAATATCGGGGGCTACAGAAAAATGTTCCAGATAAAATTATCAGTCGGATCATTCATGAGCGGGCGTCCGTACGAGTGTGTGTGTAAGAGAGAGAGAGAGAGAGAGAGAGAGAGAGAGAGAGAGAGAGAGAGAGAGAGAGAGAGAGAGAGAGAGAGAGAGAGAGAGAGAGAGAGAGAGAGAGAGAGAGAGAGAGAGAGAGAGAGATTTCAGTGTATGACAAGAAACTGCAAATTGTCTACGTTTCACTGATAATAACGTTCCTTTCGTCTTACTTTTGTTCCTTGAATTAACCTAAGCTTGATATCGCATGTTTTCAGTCTCCCCTCTCCACCATCACCGACACTCCCATCTCCCCTGTCTAGCCTTTGCCAATAAAACATCTATCCAGAACTGTCCGGAGTTCCACACAACCCACCCTGTAATTGGATTGACATTACTAACACAGATCAATAAAGTTGTTCCCAGGGAAGGGGCCAAATTTAAAAGGAACGGCGGCGGAATAAAAAAAAAAAGTAAAAATTTAGATTTTTTTGACAGACACACCTCCCACCGCCAAAAACTCTGGAAATCCCCACCCTCGGTAGAGTTGTATACACGTATACATATTACATGCCCTTCGTCACGCTCAATTACCGGTACTGGCAAACAAGGTTGGGGAACAATCACTCCGTTCTTCCTTTGGGAATCGAACCAGCCTCAAAAACGGCTGTGTGTTCCATTGCAGCTCAGTAGTTCTAGGCCAAACCGTAGGCGGATGTGGTACTACGCGTGCTCTTCATTAAGCTCTCTAGTAGTAGTACTGGTAGGTTCGGACGATTCCGATAAACATCAGCGCAGCTACCTTCGTTTGTGAGGAAACAGGGTCAGGAAACAATCATGCCTTTCTTCCTCTGGAAATCAAACCAGCCTTGGCTCTTAACTTCAGCCGTAAAACTGAGATGTTACAATGTGAAAGGCGGATGTAGTATTATTCATGTTCTTCATGACGCCCAGATAATGATGCCGGTCGCCTCGCTCGTTCAAAGACGGTAAACATCGGCGCTTCCTGCGTTGTATGCCGGGAAACAAGGCCGCCGGGACACACTAGTTTCGTCCTTCCTCTGAGAATCGAACCCCTGGCTTGGCGCTGAACTACAGGCGAATGTAGTATGCATATGTGTGCTCTTCATTACGCTCAAACAGAGACATGGCTCAAATAACAATGCCAGCAGGGGCACATTGTTCGAAGACGGGCTACACGTCAGCGCTTCCTGCGTCGAAGGAGAAAAGGACCGGGAGATCCTAATTCCGCGCTTCCTCTGGGAATCGAACCAGCCTTCCGCTCTGAACTCGAGTGTAACTCAGTAGTTCTAGGGACACCCGCAGGCGTATGTAGTATTGATGCATCCAAATAACAGGGCATGTAGGTCAGTTCGTTCAAAGCATATATAAGACATCAGCGCTTTCTTCGTTTGTGGAGAAACAGGATTGGAAAACAATCACTCTGCTCTTTCTCTGGGAATCAAACCAGCCATGGCTCTACTCACTAGCTCCGAGGCAAGCCGTTCCTTTTGAATCTGGCCCGCAAGTCTGATGGTTGCAATGCCATATATATATCTCCTCCCGTATCGTTTGTTGTTTCTGTCTTTCGTTAAATGTAGTTTTAGTTAAATATACAATAAATCCACCTTTCCTCTGGGAATCCAAACAGCGTTAGCTCTGAAGATTGGCCATTACGTCATTGCTTTAGTTATAGTGCAAGTATAATTATACATGTTATGATGTAGGCAAACCCTTTATTAAGCTCCAGTGCTGGTACGTTCGCTGCCCTACATGCCAAACGGCATAATGAGCAGTAAGTAAGTTAGTAAGCTGGTACGTTCAAGGACGATTAAGCTTAAGACATCAGCAAGACTGGGAAACACCAATTCCGCCCTAACTCTCAGAGTCGAACCTGAACTTCATTGCAAGTCACTAGTTCTGGGCAAACAGTAGAGGGATGTAGTAATGCATGCATAGATAATTATAGATAATTTCATTCAAAGCCGACAAGACATCAGCGTTTCCTTCGATGTGAGGAATCAAGACTCGTCAACAATAAATCCACCTTTCCTCTGGGAATCCAAACAGCGTTAGCTCTGAAGATTGGCCATTACGTCATTGCTTTAGTTATAGTGCAAGTCAGTTCTTCCAGGAAAATCCGTAGGCGACCTGCCAATCTTCAATGACATTTGCGGTGGCAATTTTATTACTATCGTCGCGAGCGTAAAGAATCCATTATTCAAAGAAAACTCGTAGGCTGGGGCTCCTGTACAAACTGAGAATTGCCCGAGCCGTCAATCGTTAATGTCACCCTAGGGCAAAGAAGGGGAGGCGAGACAAAAATTACGGGAACAGAAAGCAAGGGAGGTAATTTGAGAGCGGAGAGTTAGCTGCTCGTTCACCAGTCGGATTGGTCACCTCAGGGCAGTAGCAAGAGAAAGAGAAAGAGAGAGAGAGAGAGAGAGAGAAAAAGAGAAAGAGGGAGAGAGAGAGAGAGACCTCAGGCAGAAAGACAAGGAGAAGAGCTGTTCTGAAAATACGGGGAGGTAGGTAATACGGAGAATTTTAGTGACACACGAGTTAAAAGTACAGTAACCGCTGGATGTCGCTTGGGGCCAAGATGACTGACGATGTTGATGGGACTGGGAGAGGAAGGGGACTTGAGATGGCAAGCCAGACAGTAATCACTCCCCGATCAATTGTCTAAAGATGTCAGCCAAAGAGAGAGGGATGTGAGAGAGAGAGAGCCAGAGGTTGACGTCAACATAATTGTAGAGATGACAAAGCTATGAAGCTGCTGCCTGCCCCTTAATCGTTTTCAAGGGTCTTAGAGATGTCCGTATGAGAGAGAAAGAGAGAGAGAGAGAGAGAGAGAGAGAGAGAGAGAGAGAGAGAGAGAGAGAGAGAGAGAGAGAGAGAGAGATGGGGGGGGGGGGGGGTGGCAAAAACACACAAAAGATTTAGATCTCGATCCGATATGTCCCTGGCCACTCCTCAAGGGGTACTCCACATGAATCAGAGAGAGAGAGAGAGAGAGAGAGAGAGAGAGAGAGAGAGAGAGAGAGAGAGAGAGAGAGAGAGAGAGAGAGAGAGAGAGAGAGAGAGTCTACGAACAATACAGTGGCAAACAATGGATAAGTTATGAGTGAAAGCAATATCGTGACTGACCTTGCCCGAGCAGCTGGTATCGAGGCTCTCAATGCTGTCGATGCTGTCGATGCTGGTGATGCTAATGGTATCCTCATCCTGCTTACGCTTGCGTTTTCTCTGAAAAGGGATTTTGCATACTGGTCATTTCATGTTCTACGATCAATGTCTGATGGTTGCAATGCCATATATATATCTCCTCCCGTATCGTTTGTTGTTTCTGTCTTTCGTTAAATGTAGTTTTAGTTAAATATATTTTCAAATACTTGTGCGTACGTGCAATTTCCTTTTCACTTTCTTTCTTTCTTTATTTGGTGTTTAACGTCGTTTTCAACCACGAAGGTTATATCGCGACGGTCCTTTTCACTGATAAACTAACACTCGTGACTAGATCAGTAGATGGACTTGAACAAAGCATTTCACAGTTCATTTTCATCATCACCGATCTGTATACAGCCATGCACTTGAGTAAACAGAAGCAAAAATTGACTTTACTGTATGAAGTCACTTATTAACTCCTCCTCCTCCTTTAGTTCGTACGTTTCTGTTCATTTTCCCCAAACAGTGATTAGATCAAACAAAAGTTACCCATTGTTCAAGTCGTTATTCGGTCATGGCAATTTCATTGTTATGACCTTTTGTATCGTTGAAAGGTGTGAAAGACTGCGCATTGTTCGATCACGAACATTTCACATCCGCTTTACGTTTGCGTAAAAAAAACCCAAAGGATCGCGCATTGTTCACTCACAATCTTTCAACTACTCTTTGTCCCACCCCCTCCCCCCCCAGTAAACACAAACGTGATGAAGGCTCCTCGTTAAACTTTTGCCGAGTCTCTAATCTCCAGCGCGTTATCCGTTACGTCCGTTTAGCTCGATAAGACCCACAACGACGGAGGTTTGTGCTCGGAAACTTATCACCTGCCTGCTTATCATGCTTGGGTAATTCTAATTAGAGGCGAGTGGAGTATTTTTGACCCAGATAAAAGGGCCTTATTAAGTTATTATCAGAAGATTTCATCTGTTATTAATATTAGTGCGAAGAGTCAAGCCCCCATGTCCTACATATTTACAAAGACTTACCATTTTTCTTTAATCAAAGACTGTACATCTCAGGAACTGAATAATGATAATAATGAACACTTATAATTTATATAGCGCGAACCACAGAATACGTTTGTGCTCTCTGCGCTTCACAATATCAAACTACGAGTTACAATACACTTAATAAACACATAATAACAGCTTCTATGGACATGACTGGGAATCAGTAAAATTAAATAACAACAACACAACCTCCAAGTCCAAGTATAGGTATACAATACACATAATAGTGATTTGCATAAATCACATGTAAAACACGACCTATATATATATATATATATATGGAAAAACATGTGAAACATTCCTGAGAACAATAGATAAATGTACAGTCCTCATTGACAAATCTATTCACACACACACACGGTCTGCTGCCACCAGCTTCAAACACACTGTATTACACATTCGCCAAACAAACACGCAGTGTAACACGCATGCCTACAAGATCGACTAGTGTCAAGCTCCTTTCATCATCGTTCATGCCTTGACTTATTGGTGGTGGGGAATGGGGAGGATGAGAGAGCAGGAGGATCACAATTCACATCACACAGACTACTCACCTTCATGAAGTTCAAAGGCAGGTCTATGGACTGGAGGGACAGACGACGGGAGGATCGGCTCTTGCAGCATCCCTCGGGAATCCTGTCAAACCAATAACTAGACAACTCACATCAATGCACACATTCATGGCAAACAAAATTAATCAACGCTCTTGCATAGGAGTACATACTAGTTTCTACATAGTGAGAGGAGAAAACTAATTCCAACAGATCACCGTCTAAATATTAGTCTTGGCCGAACAGAAAAGGACTAAAACAAAACGTACATCAGGACCAAACTGAGTATGGAAGTGATGCTTGCCTGAACCAGAAAAGATGAAAATCGAAAAAGCCTAATGAGGAGGATTTGTCTACATCTCGCGAAATGTAGACAGGCGAGTAACCAAGTTTGTGGTTTGGGGCAAGACTTACAGAATTTTCTTTCCCGACGATATGCCTCCTGAACCCGCTGGAGAAGGTTGCATGTTTTCCTTTGGAGGAGTCGACAGCGAACAGTCGAAGTCATCTCCACTTTCGCCGTCCCTTGGAGGCTCTTCGGGAAGAATGTTATTGAAAACAAAGTCTTCAAATGGTAAAGGCTCCATTGTAATCGGCTCCATTGCAATCGAATCTTTGTTCACAGTCGCACAATCTCCACAGCAAGCCGGTGAATAATTCAAACAGGAAAATAAAATCACAGAAAGAAAGTAGGAAAACAAGCAGAATGATGGTTCGGCCACAGCAAAACCAAAGTTGAACTTTTGCGAAAGACGTTCACATCACATCACAGTGAAACTGGGCTGCAGTGAAATGACGCAGGAAAGTTCAATATGACGTCACACCTGGATACGCACAAAAAAGGGTCTTCTACAAATAGAAGAACTCAAAATATCAAAGCTAATCCAGAACTCAGAAAAAAAGGTAGCACTCTATTTCAAAATGTAGGAAAGTCGTCGCAGCACACTGTACTGGTCACTGCGTTCAAGATCATGGACAAAGCTTAGACTGACGGACGCCTGCCCCTACTGCAACTATAACCCTTGTCCGTTCCCACAACAACGAAACGCTCTCCACCAATGAGCGTGCAGCAACACTAAATCCCAAGAGCACACAGCCAACACAACAGAGGCGCCTTGTGCAACTTTACAACCACTGGTCAAACAAGACCGCCTGTACGGACCCCATCAGGGTTCCCCCTTTTCCCCCCCTCCCCCAGTAGCCATAACACCCTCCCCCGGGTACACTACCCGGGTATCAAGGGGTGAGTGTGTCAAGTAGGCTTAAAAAAAGCCGAGCGGTCTGCACCCCTCAAGGGCTCCGACACAGCAGCAGGTTGATGGAGAACATTATCATGACCATGTCAAGATGTCGACTAAATTGGAGTCTGTTTCACGGAGTCAAGAAACCGTTTGTTGAGCAAAAAGTTGAACAATGAGTCCGTTGACCGGTCGGCTTTTGCAGGAGGAGGGGGCAACTATTTCACCAGCAATGTCAGATCTTGGTTTTCAAAGGAGAGTAAACCCCGACGCTGTAGCAAATATGTGCTAAAAAGTAAGCCATGAAAGTAAAAATGTCCTTGAAACTTCGTGATGGCGTAAAGCACCTGAAGCGGTGTTTTGAAAAACCTCCCCAAGGCCGTATCCCTTTCCCTCTCCTCGGACAGTTAGCTCTGAAGTACGCCGGACTATTGAAACAAAATGTTTGTAGAACCGGGAAACGAACAGATTCTGCTTTGTTTTCCTTCAATTTTAGCCCAAGAGGGCACAGTGCCCGCTGTTTGTGTGTAAGCGAGCTCATTTATAGTCTCATAATCAGTTCCTTCAATAGACTTCTGATCGCGCACATGTTCTCTCTTATTTCATGCTAGCAGCGAGTAGCGAATGCGTTGCAGTTTTAAGGTTACACCCCACTCTCCAATACACTTTGTTTTGTATACGAAAACTGTTAGAGTAAACACAAACAAAAACAAGTCGCGTAAGGCGAAATTACAACATTTAGTCAAGCTGTCGAACTCAAACAAGACCGCCTGTACGGACCCCATCAGGGTTCCCCCTTTCCCCCCCCTTCCCCAGTAGCCATAACAGTTAACACCCTCCCCCGGGTACACTACCCGGGTACGGGTATCAAGGGGTGAGTGTGTCAAGTAGGCTTAAAAAAAGCCGAGCGGTCTGCACCCCTCAAGGGCTCCGACACAGCAGCAGGTTGATGGAGAACATTATCATGACCATGTCAAGATGTCGACTAAATTGGAGTCTGTTTCACGGAGTCAAGAAACCGTTTGTTGAGCGAAAAGTTGAACAATGAGTCCGTTGACCGGTTGGCTTTTGCAGGAGGAGGGGGCAACTATTTCACCAGCAATGTCAGATCTTGGTTTTCAAAGGAGAGTAAACCCCGACGCTGTAGCAAATATGTGCTAAAAAGTAAGCCATGAAAGTAAAAATGTCCTTGAAACTTCGTGATGGCGTAAAGCACCTGAAGCGGTGTTTGACAAACCTCCCCAAGGCCGTATCCCTTTCCCTCTCCTCGGACAGTTAGCTCTGAAGTACGGCAGAAAATTGAAACAAAATGTTTGTAGAACCGGGAAACGAACAGATTCTGCTTTGTTTTCCTTCAATTTTAGCCCAAGAGGGCACAGTGCCCGCTGTTTGTGTGTAAGCGAGCTCATTTATAGTCTCATAATCAGTTCCTTCAATAGACTTCTGATCGCGCACGTTCTCTCTTATTTCATGCTAGCAGCGAGTAGCGAATGCGTTGCAGTTTTAAGGTTACACCCCACTCTCCAATACACTTTGTTTTGTATGCGAAAACTGTTAGATTAAACACAAACAAAAACTAACTAATAAAAGTCCGGGTTGAAGGTCATGCAGCCTGTGCAAGATGTTCACAAGCGATCGCTAGAGTTGATAGAGCCGGCCGGTAATTTCGCTTCGTGTACATTTTACAAGAAAATGCACAATGAAAAATTGGAAAATTAATTCAGGCTGAAAACATAATTCAAACCGCCGAAAATGTTGTCGTCATTTCGGCAGAATTGACAAACTGTTTACAAATTTGGAAAGTCGATGTCCAGGAAACCCTAAAAACTGTAGAGAATTACCGAAATGTTTATGATCAATTGGCGAATTTGCCGGGAAAACCCCCAAATCCTAGCAACATTCCTTGGATAGGATAGGAGATAAACACCAAAAGAAAATTCTTCAGTTTGGTTTTAGCAATATAAATGCAAGCAATATAAATTCTCAGGTGGGGCGGTAGATGCTGGTGTTGTCGCTCTGATGCACGGGGTCAGTGTTCTGTATTGTTTCAGTATTGTTGATTTTGTTTTGCATTCTACTCTCTTAGACAATATGTGATAACCGGCAAGGTGCTGACTTTCTTTTGTGCATTGTTGATGGTGAATGCATGTTAATTTATTTTTAATATACTTTCTTATGTGATAACCAATGTACTATATTTTCTCAGGACAAAGAACAAATGTTTATTTTGAATGTTTTATGTATGTTATTATTACGGACACAAACGCTCAGCAATGTAATTTCTCTTTTTAGAGATTAATAAAGTTATTGTATTGTATTGTATTGTATTGTATTCTTCATCTTATAGGCGCTGACAAACTTATTCAATGTTCCAACGAATTTGTCATGTAACTCATTGTAATACATGACTGAAATGAACTTGACTTGTTTGTGTGAGTGTGGTTGGTTTTTTTTCGGGCGTGGGAACGCATGGCCATGCACGCACTGTTGCTTTCTCAAGTCTTGTTCAGAAAATGAAGCAGCCTTGTTCGGTCTGAGGCAGCCCACTGTGACAGAGAGATCGATCATCCAATGTCAGTGTTCTACTCACAGCAGTCTATCAGTATCAGTCAGCGATAGTGGATGGTGGTGATCTGGTTGACCAAAGCCGTACAATTACCCCCTCCCAGTCCCCACCCCTATCAATCAAAATCCAATTACAGGGGTTTGACTGAGCTATCGGGTCCATTGACCACAACAATCAGCCCGCCGTTTGACTTTTACTGTCTCCTCCCTTGGGGCATGCCCATCACGGCCAAATCGGAGGCCGGGGCGCCGAGATAACTTACGTTCTCCCGCCTTTTATTCACTCAAGAAGGGGAATACCCCAGAAGTAAGAATATCATTATTATCAGTATAGCGAAGATTAGACAGGAGGATTTGGTTTGGGAACAGCTGTAACATGTTTAGTTCTCCATGTGTAAAAAAAAAGTTCAAGACTTTGTATGAGACAAAAACAGAATTCTCATTGTGGCATGCTTCTGTTTCTTTGTTTTTAATTTGGGAGGGTAGGTTACTCTATGCCATAAATAAATACATTTCTAATAACTCCATCAAACAAAGTAAAGCAAAAAAAAAAGCTATAGGCGGTTTGATTACCTCTCCTGGTAGGTACTGAGCTAATAGAAGAAGTCGGGCCACAAGTGGATGTGGAAGTTGCTTGTTGTATTTTTGAGAAAAATGTTTTCCTCATGCCTAATTTTTCCCAAGAAGACAGTCACTTTCCTCAGAAAAACGCGGATCCAAGAACATAAACCCACTGAAAACTTGCTGGAATGTATGGGCCACCTGGGCCCCAGTGCAACCACCTTCCGTTGGAAAGTTGGAAACGGAATGAAGCAACCTGGTGGTCTCTCCTGGCACTGGCAGCTACAACACATGGATGTGGAACTGAACCCAGAAAGAATTGTTTTCGCAGGTCCCTTTCTCTTTCTTTCTTGGAAAGACAGTCATATTTCTCCGAACATCGCATGCAAGATCTGCAGCCTGAATGTATACAATGGTTCTTTTATGACGAACGAGAGACAAGCCTGGGACCGTCAGACAGACAAGTGCTGGTGTTTTACGGAATGTGATGTCAAATGATATTGGGCAAGCACTGAAGCAGGGTGTGACGTGTCACAGAAGTTAACCAGGGATTAAGTGCTGTTCACATGACTGACTTCTTCTTCTTCTTCTTCTTGGCGTTCGCAGAGGTTACACGATCAGTCCAGCACTGGTGATAAATGTTGTCGTTTTCTCCAACTCCTGTCGACTGCCATATATAGTTTGGTCTGCAAGGGAGTTGGTGACGGCCACACTTCTTTTCGTTCCTCATCTAGTAAGGGACATCGCTGTAAGATGTGTTCCGCTGTTTGGTCTTCTTGACCGCAGGCACAGGTTGGTGATGGCGCCAGCTTGAATTTTTGGTTCATGTGAGCATTGAGCCTGTTGTGGCCAGCAGCCTGATGAGGTTGACTTGCTGCTCTCTGGACAATGTGTGGTAGTCATCTCTGTTTGTCCTTGGCCTCATCAATGCCTTGATGATTGTCTTCTGCTCACTAAAGCTGACACTGTTTTCAGGTTGGTCTTCCACGGCTCCTTCTTTCGCCAGCTCATCTGCCCTTTCATTTCCTGGTATCCCACAGTGTGCTGGTATCCACTGGAGGACAACTCTTCTGGTTTGTCTGACCATCTGTAATGCTTTGGCCAGCTGTGGGAGTTTGTCGTTCTCTAGGGCCTGAAGGACTGAAAGGGCGTCCGAGAGGAAGACAACTTGGTAGCAAGGGTCTGCGGAGTCCTGAACCAAGGAGGCGGCCTGCATGAGAGCTTCTGCTTCTGCTTTATAGTTTGACATGACTGACAATCTGACAACTGTTGACTAGTTGCTTAGAAGTTGCAAAGGCGTAATCATCAAGAAAACGGTCATGGGAACAGTTCCAGCGATTTATCATATTCATACCGGCCCAATTTTGCTGCAACTAAAAATTCAGCCGAACGCGGTTCCACTTTGGGGCAAAGTATAATAATAATAATAAGGGGTATTTATATAGCGCCTTATCCAAAGTTCAAAGCGCGTATGCCGTGTGAGATGGAATTTTTTACACAATATATCACGCATTCACAGCCAAAGTAGCGACAACTTATTCGACTATAGTCTATGGTTGGAGTCGGAGGCTATATTTAGCTGTCTGCATGCATGCACCATTGGTTAGCTTTGTTAAAGGCACAGTAAACCTCCCGTAAACCATCACAGATATTGTCAGACTTTTACACACAATACAAACACCCTTCCATTTGAACGCTCACCGAACGGGAACATCCTAGGTGCCCTACGTAAAGAGCGAGCAATTTTCAAAGAATTAATTTTGCGGATTGTCTCCTCACACAATCGGACCGTGGTGCGTTTTGGCGCTAGACCTAACTTTTAAAATATAAATAATAAATTGACAGCTTGTTACACAAACATTCTTAAATCATAAAAGAATTCTTTTTTCATCAAGACAAGATCAGTACAATTCGAAGTTTTGAAAGTTTGAAAAAAGAAAAGCCCGGAAGCAGGGTCACGCAAGGTCGTAGTTCTCGTAGCAGATGACGGTTTATGCCTATCGCCAGTTCCTCTGAACAGTCAAAAGCCATCCCTAGAGTTCTTGTGAACCTGCATGGTCAGAGGTACATAACGTGCTATTGCAGATAAGCTCACAGCGAATTACAAACTGACAACAACATTGTGAAAAAGGGAAACTGGATCACACGGGTTCACGATGGCTCAGGGGTAAGATAAACCACGCAAAAATAAATTCTTTGAAAATTGCTCGCTCTTTATGGAGGGCACCTAGGATGTTCTTAAGCGGTGAGTGTTTAAATGAAAGGGTGTTTGTACTGTGTGTAAAAGCCTGACAGTCTCTGTGATGGTTTACGGGAGGCTTACTGTGCCTTTAATGTTGTAATGCCTCTCACGCCTAGATTGGACAAATCTTTTGGCAGCGTCAATTAATGGCTTAAATTGTAAAAGTTCACAAGTGTTTGCACTGTTTATATATATAACCAGTTGTGTCGTGACAAAAATTGCGCTGAATTTGGTTAAAGTTGGTTGTTAATCAGCCATATATTATAATATATAATATGAACTACTCATTTAAGTGACATAAATTATAATTCTTACAACTGTTGCACTTACCAGATACTATGCAGAATCAGTTCCTCATTAGTCATTATATAAATTTGGAAATACATACAATTACAAATTAATACAAGTAGCAAGATTTGGTCACTTGAAATGAAAATGTTAATACAGTCTACTAATTTAGTTATACTTTAGAACACAGTGCAATTAGGATGTGTTTCTTTGCAAAAATATCAAGCATCTTAGCCTCTTTCTCTGTGACTCACATTCACAGTCACATGATTTTGTTTGAGTGCCAGTGCCAAGGCTAAATGAAATCTAGAAACTAAACATCATGAAGGAAATCCTTGTGTTGGGTTTTATAAATATACATGTAAACTTTATTTTTAATACTCATAACTTGAAAGTTGAATGTTCAAAACTGACATTGTGAAAAGGGTAGCTCAAGGTCTGCTTTCTGGGACCAGCGTTAGGACTAGCAGTGTGAGTCTGTGACTGTGAGTGAATAAAAAAACATCAAAAACAAGCACTAAATGAAAATCAAAATATATATATTTGTATTGCAGCCAGTTCATTTTTACTAATTCAAGTCATTTAGCAATAGCAGACAAGTCGCGTAAGGCGAAAATTCAACATTTAGTCAAGTAGCTGTCGAACTTACAGAATGAAACTGAACGCAATGCAACGCAGCAAGACCACATACTCGTAGCATCGTCAGTCACCCGCTCACGGCAAAGACAGTGAAATTGACAAGAAGAGCGGGGTAGCAGTTGCGCTCAGAAGGATAGCACGCTTTTCTGTACCTCTCTTTGTTTTAACTTTCTGAGCGTGTTTTTAATCCAAACATATCATATCTATATGTTTTTGGAATCAGGAACCGACAAGGAATAAGATGAAAGTGTTTTTAAATTGATTTAGAAAATTTAATTTTCATATTAATTTTGATATATTTAATTTCCAGAGCGTGTTTTTAATCCAAATATAACATATATTTATATGTTTTTGGAATCAGCAAATGATGGAGAATAAGATAAATGTAAATTTGGATCGTTTTTAAAAAATTTTTTTTTTTTACAATTTTCAGATTTTTAATGACCAAAGTCATTAACTAATTTTTAAGCCACCAAGCTGAAATGCAATACCGAAGTCCGGGCTTCGTCGAACATTACTTGACAAAAATTTCAACCAATTTGGTTGAAAAATGAGGGCGTGACAGTGCCGCCTCAACTTTCACGAAAAGCCGGATATGACGTCATCAAAGACATTTATCAAAAAAATGAAAAAAAACGTATGGGGATATCATACCCAGAAACTCTCATGTCAAATTTCATAAAGATCGGTCCAGTAGTTTAGTCTGAATCGCTCTACACACACACACAGACAGACACACAGACACACACACACACACACACACACGCACATACACCACGACCCTCGTCTCGATTCCCCCCTCTACGTTAAAACATTTAGTCAAAACTTGACTAAATGTAAAAAAGGGGTAAGGTGAAAAATGAAATGGAGTGACAATCTGAATCTCTTGTCTGGGGACGGACACACACAGTGTAATTCAAACATCCACCCTGTCCATTAAGTGATTCACTTGCTCTCAATAAATTTCCCAGTCAACATCTTCAAGTTTCAAATCAAATCTTCATCTGCTGTTGGCATTCCGCTGTCTTAAGATAATCCTGTGATGAGACTAGTGAGAGACTCAGGATAATTAAGAACTCAATATAAGTGCCAAAAGGTGCTCACAGAACAGAAGACGACTTTGTTTTACAATACAAATGTTTCTAAAAACGTGTGTCTGCTGAAAATTGGTGTGTGTGTGGATGAATGTGCGAAGAGATAGTGGACATAATTTCGTGTGTCTGACTTGAACGGTTTTGAAGTTATCTTTGTTTAAAGTCAAAAATAACGCCAAAACCGGCCATCTGAAAACGGACATCGTGATACCTCGTGTTTTGAATATATGCCACAGAAAAATAACAAGAAGCACAAATGAATTGCATTTAGTTTGATTGAATGCCTGAAACATCGCTTTACAGACGAGACCAAACGTCAAATCTAAATCTCGAGAGAATCTTTTTTTTTCGATAACCGAATTTTAAGGTGTCGCACGCAAGATGTGTCGTCATCACGGCATACATTTTTCAATCGCAGATATTTACTAAATTCCTTTTTTAAAAATTCTGGAATTGATGTCGACACGTCAAGCGATAACGGTGTATCAAACTGCTGTCTTTCAAGTAATCCAGCAAAGACTGCAGAACTTTTGAACAGCATTTTTGAAAACGATTTGAAAATTTCGTCATATCTTGCGTGCGACAAAATGTTCGGTAATTAACGGTTATTTTCTTTTAAAAACAAAATTTACATACACAAAGATCTACTTCATCTACGGAACCACGTGACACATTCTGTGTTCAAAATTTGTGAAGAAATCACGAACTACGAATGCGCTATCAAGTGTTGAAATTATGTCGTCAACATCTTTTCAGATCTTGCGTGCGACACCATCTTGCGTTCAACATAAAATGTCACTACCTTATCGAGTTTAATGGGTAAAACTAACTATTTGTTGTCTTAGTTTAATCTTCTTAATTAAAAGCGTAATAAAACCGAACTTCCAAGATGAATTTTAATTGAGATTAGCGAAAGAGCGGGCACGCAAGTCGACCTTAAAGTAAAAGAATGATAACACGAGCGTTTGTCGTGTTGTCTTGCGTGCAACACATTGTCCAACAAGGAAAATGTATATTTTTTTCAGACGTTTTTTAAGTTGAAACCTTGAAACTTCACACACATTTGGGGTTTAATCGCCCCCATGCATGGTAAAAGTCTTGTTGACCCTTGTCAGATTTCAAGGTCACGGCTGGGTCACATGTGGTTCAGAAAACGGATGAAACATATTTTTTCAGAGATTTTTGAAGCTAGAACCTTCAAACTTCAAACAACGCTTTTGCTTAATGATTGTTCAACATGGAGAATTCAAGGTTGATCCTTGAGAAATGTGAAGGTCATAGCAGGGTCTCGTGTGGGTAAAAATGAGATTGTTCGGACACTGCATCAGTGCATGTAGCATGGAACGACAAAACATAAGTCATGTCATATTTCAGATATCAGTACATTTACAAATGGACAACACCAGCAAACATGAACCAAGTCTGGTCGACCTTAGTCAAATGTCAAGGTCAAAGTGGCGTTATGGTTTGGGTAAAAAAAAAAGGAAATTGTATTGAACTTCAATTTATATAAAACCAAAGTCTGGTTGATCTGTTTTAAGATTTAAGGTCAAATCTGTTATTTAAGGTCAAATCAAATAGAAATTTGTTGATGCTTAAATCTTTGAAACTTCCAACAGGTTTGAGGTTTGACAACTTCTGGACTTTGAAATCTGGTATGGTTGATCCTGGTAATATTAATTGGTCAAAACATCAAGATCAACAATTATAAAATAAGCACTTTCACCAATGTCAAGTGAGCAATAGCAGCAAACGTGAGTCTTATAAAGATTATCACTTTTTGTGTGACCTCAACTTGACCCCTCTGAATGCTCTCAATCATGGAAATTGACCACACTTTGATTATAACCAAACAACATCAAAACTTTGGAATGTGTGAAGTTTCAAAGGTGTTGCTTAAAAGGCGTTCGTGAAAATGACAATTGTATGTGTCTGACTTCAATGCGACCCCGCTGCGACCTTGACGTTTGATTGTATCAACCAGACTTTCATCATGTGTGAATGACTTCAAACACTATAAAACTAGTTGAAGAAATTGACAATTTTTCAAAGTTTAAGCCAGATGGCACTGCTGTGACCTTGAAATTTGACAAACATTAACCAGGCGGTCACCTTTTTTAGAAAATATCTTTAAAGCCATATGTACTCGATGAATATACACGCTAATTGCTATACCAACAGCTGGAGACATGCTAAATTAAGTTCCCTGCAAGATATTGTGGTCTAGGACCCCTTAAATGTTGAGATATTTAAATTTTTATTTTGATCTAGATCGTCCTATTTATAGATTTGCCAACAGAGGGAACGTTGACGCAAGGGAAATAACTCCGCGTCTTTGTTGACATCCTCACTTTTTCAGAGGCTAGAACAAGCTGTAATGCATGTATATGGTCCGCGCATGGCGACATATCGTCATTACATGGTCTTATGGTGCGTTTGACATCGATTATGGGCAAACTACACTTTGTAAACACGGGAGCGCGTACATATGCCTTTAAAGGATCTTTAACCTTACTGTGACCTTGGAATTTGATGAGGTTTAATTTAACTTGCGTAGTGTGCCAAGTTTCAAGGCCCTAGCTTCAAAAACATATGAGAAAACCTCATTGAAAAATGTATATGTTTGACCTCAACGCGACCCTGCTGTGACCTTGACAAGCAGACTTTAATCGTGTGTGAACATTATACACTAGAACTGTGTGTATTTTCAAAGCTCGTGCTATAAACGCGCTGAATAAATTGAAAATATTCCACATTTGGACCAGATGTGACCCCGCTGTGACCTTGAACTTTGACAAAGATTAACCAGCAGGTCACTTTTAATGAGGTTTTATAAAAATGCTGAAAGTATGTGAAGTATGTAAAGTCTAACTGATCTAGTATTAAAACATGTAAGACGTGACAACGACAATTTTCCAGTTTGCAAAGGAAATTTAACCTCGCTGTGACCTTGAAATTCAATGTTGTTTAATGTGATGTGCACCATACCTGGAGGTCATTATACTTTGGTTGTGTGCCAAGTTTCAAAGCCCTAGCTTTAAAAACGTGCGAGATAACCTTAATGCTATGACTCAGTGCCGTTTTGAATGATATAACGAACAAAATTATCGTTATTTGTAAAATCATTTGGGTAAATTTATCTTTTCTTTTCGTAATTGGGTTCCAGCATCTGTTGTCTTAACAAAAATCACAATATCAGTCGTGTGTGTCAACTTTTATTTTTTAGCTCCTTTGTCCGCTTTTCGTGCGCACCTTTTGGCACTTAGTCATATATATATATATGACATCAATCTTGGAGTTATTTACATCTACACCTCTTGCAAATGTATGCAGAACTTTACAATTACATAATTTACAAACAAATTAAAAAAAATACCCCCCCACCCTCCAAACAAAAAAATTCAAAACAAAAATCAGGAAATGTAATTATCCCGACACCATTGATCCAAATGTGGTTGATGGATATTTAGAGATTTAGTTATTTACTAGCTACTATGTCTGTAAACACTTTTTGACACAAAGTATAGGGGGTAGGCGTTTACTTGATTAAGTTGATACTTGGTGTTTAGAACTTCAAGTTAATTTACCCTTAAAAAAAAGTATAATGTTAACGAATTTTAAATCAGTCTTTTACTTTGTCTGCATCAAGAATCTGAATGGTAGTACATGTATTGGTATCATGATGTTGGCTTAACATAACATAACATAACATAAGCGGCCTGATAGGCCTTTCAGCCTTTTGCCTGCTATGTATTTCAGCTAGTGATTTGAAATATCGTTGTTTATATTTGTGCGCTGCGTACGTCCTAGGACGATCTCAATTGAGTTAAATTTGTAGAGAACATAAATTGTCTCCAGTGCTTGTCAAGTAAGTTTTTGAATGTGTTTAGTGTTCCTGCTGACACAATGTTGGGTGGTAAATTATTCCAGTTATTTACAACACGATTAGTAAAGAAGTTTGCATACAGGTTAGTTTTAACAGTTTGTTGGCTTGATTCCATAGTAAGTATACTGCATAGAATATATGTGTGTGTGTGTGCGTGCGTGTCGATCACTGTGTGTGTGTGTGTGTGTGTATGTGTGTGTGTGCGCGCGCGTGTGTGTGTGTGTGTGTCACTGTGTGGCAGGAACGGTGAGACTGTGTGTGTGTCACTGACACTGTCACTGTGTGTGTCACTGTGTGTGTGTGTACGACAGGAACGGTGACAGACAAAATATGGAAACATGCACACGCATACGGCCCCTCCCAACCACATATGCAACTTTGATTATGCATGCGATCTAAACAAAGAACGTGCACCAAAGTCTAATGTAATAGTTGTTGAGTGCGTTGGAAATGCACCGAACTTGACACAGTTTTCAAGACTTTCGAAACGATCGCTGTTTTCACTCACTTGAACAGAGCCTCGTCGTCCATCGCCGTGTTTTTGGGAGCTACGTTTACTCCAGTGACTTGGCGAAAAAATAATCCCTTGATCGGCTTCTCGCCCTCGGGAACTTCACAGGTGATTGCGAGCCGTGAGAAAGTACTTCACATTCCTATTTTGAATATGGCGGCTTCCGGCAAAAGTCACTATTTTTAGATTAGTGTCAAAACTACAAGGGGACGCGACTCTCATTCTTGTGACTGTGAGCAGAGTTTCGGGCCTTGTCATTCTGGGGAACCCGGAGCTCTGTTCATACCGAGAACAAGCCGCGAGAAACTTGTCAATATTGAGGAGGAACGCAGTTCTTGTGTACGGGAGGAATGAGGTTTCAAAATGTGGTAATGACTGCCAGAGAGCACGTTCAATTGATGCAATGGGGTGTCATCACGCTTGTGCCTTTCTAGCGCTGCTGCTGATTTTTGGAGACACACACAACTTTCTCTTTGCTGAGGACACTCTCAAAATAGTGCAATGTGTTGATTCCGGTCAAACTGTAGGAGGCACTACAGTGATGTATCCCGCAGACGCTACGCCCACAAATTGCACAGCGAGCGTAAGTTCGCCGGTTAATTGATGATTTTACAGTTTGGTGAACGCTTTATTTTGTTGCCATTTCTGTCATACTTTCCGTTGTCATGTTTCTGTCAATACTAAGTGTCATCCTTTCGATTGTCATGTCTCCCCCCCCCCCCCCCCCCCTCCCCAAAAGCACTTCTTCTTCTGAGTCATGCATGAACTGGGTCCTATAGGACGTTTTAAGTTCAGCGTGTTTGTCGTCAATCACAGTGATGAAAGAATTTGTTGCAGATTTTCTTGTTGTTTTTGTTTCCCTAGAATCACTCTGTTTCATGAAACCAAAACTTCAAGTTCTGATGAAGCATTTAATTGTTGTGTGTGAAATTAAGCCATATATTCTTGTCTACATTTTCCAATAATATCAGTGATGTACATTTTTCTAGCAGCCTTTAGGACAATTGTCCTGAAGACTGAAAATCAATAGGACACAGTGTCCTGAGATTGCAATTTCAATTGGACAAAAACACGATGCGTAAAACCGCATTTAAAAAGATTTTTCAGTTTAAATTCTTCCACCTTCCGCGACTGTCATGACTAGATACTCAAAGGATTGAATCACATTTCAAAGTTATTTGAACAGTTGTCGGTTTTTTTTTTCACTGTCCATCTGTCGACAATGTTTTTCAGGTAGGCATCTGACGGTTTTCTTTTTTTCTTCTTGGTCCAACTTGAGGATAAATTAATTCAAAGAATCAGATCCCATTTGGTGCCTCGTTCACTCAACAAACTGGTCACACGCAGTGCATAGGCTACTTTCGCTTGGCAAAACCGAAACCAGCTTTCCTCACGCAGTGTTTACTTTCGCTTGGCAAAATCGAAACAAGCTTTCCTCTTGAACATTGAACAGTCCGCATGTCCGCTTCATTGTCAAAAACGATCGGACCCTTGACCACTTCTTCTGTAGGTTAATCGGACCTGTGTCCTGCTGGGGTTAAAGCTATAGGTCCTGGGGAAATTGGATCGGTCAGAGACCGGAGACCGACTAAAATGTACATCACTGAATATGATTTAGTTTTCTCTTTTTTTGAATTTATTTCCCAAGTGAATACATACATGCTGCATGGTTGAAGAAAACTTACTTGTATGCTTATGCCACCCCTTGTTAATGAAGATTTATCTGGTCTCATCTTATCTCTCTGTCTGTAAGAAAAAGAGACTTTGAATATAATATAATATAATTTTATTGGGAAAAATTGATTTTCACTTGTATTTCATTTGCAAAGGTATAGGTGGCTGATGTGGTGTAAGGCAACAGTTCAGATTAGTAGCACAACAGTATAAGAATAACCCAATTCATACTCATAGTCGTATTAAAACTATATATATGCATTTTGGTGTACAAATTCTCTTTAGTTTGCTCTTCTGAAAACTGAAATGTTATAGAAAAAATTCCCTCAAGCTGAAAGTGCTTGTGCTTGCTCTGTCTCAGCCTACTAGATGATCAGGCTGTTATTGCTGCAACCTCTTTGGCTTGGCAACAGGTGGAGAGATAACTATGCAACCACTGCTACTGTAGCCAGGAGGGATAAAATCTCATTGCCTCTAACAAAGGCAGATTATTAATTTTGTAGTGAGCTCTTGGTAGTGGTACAGCAGTACCTGTGAAACGTGTTGTTCTTCAAACCCTTTTGCATTTTTTTAAAATTTAAATTTTTTTTTTTTATCGGATGCATTATTCTGACCTCTTGCCGGTGGACTCTTTGATAGTTGTGACATGTATGTCTATTACAGTATTAGTACTCTTAGCCAGGACATTTGCGCCCATGGATAATTTAAATCTAGTTCCTACTGACTTAGTGTTCTCTGAGTCTGGCTCTGGGAACATCAGTTGTGAGCCCATGAATACTCCCCTCATCAAGACAGACCAGCAACAAACACACCTCCTCCCCTCCAAGAAAAGACACCTGCTGAGGTTTTGTCTATCATCTAGATCAAAATATACCTGTCATCACAGGCCACCTGTTTTATACAGATGCTTTTTTTTGCTGGTTCCAAGAGTGTTCTTTCGTGGCGGGTATAATCACTGTACACAGGAACACCACATCATTTCTCTTAGTTCATTTGTGACCCTCCACCACGGAATGAGTCACATGTCACCTTTGCATGATTTTCATATTGTTACATTTTCCTAAAGAGTTTTTCATGGTCTATCCAGTGGTGAAAACTGTTTTAGAAAAGAGCAAAAACTGTTTGAGTTATAACTATAAGCCTGTGACTAAGGTGACCCTCACACAGTTACCAGACACCCCCCCGGACTTATATTAAGCCCAGCGCAGAACCGCGCGAGGTGACATGCGACTCATTTCGTGGTGGAGGGTCACATTTGTGCTGTATTTATGGGATTTAACTCATGTTACGAATGGTGTGTGTTTGTTGCTGGTCTGTCTTGAGGGGAATACTGCATCCTGTTTCCTGAGGTTGAAAGGAAGATTGTGGAAGGGGGTACTTGACTATCATTCAATGACAAGGAAGAAATTGATATGTTCACACTTTAGCATGGCTATAAACTTAGTTTGCTTTAGTCATTGTTTCTCTGTTTTTCATAAACCAAGCCAGTCAAACATTTTGAGTATGTCAACAGAAGAATGTTGATAAAATAAAGAGCCCCGCTAATCCCTTTTAAAACAGATTGGTTGTAAACTAACCAGAAATTGGCATACCCTGAAAAGTGTATTAATTCCCTCTCTACTTTTGTTTTTCAGAGTTTGCAGTGGGTGTGATAAATTGACACAATAAATAGGTATTATGAGTATGGCATAAAATGTGGTTAAAAGTTCCTGCAGTTCTTTTAAAAACTATAGAAAATGTATGTTCAGAGCTAAGTTAGTTCTGTGCAGAAATAGAGCCAGCTCGTTGTTTGTCCTTCAGAGCTACCACCCTTAACTACATGTATAGATCTGCATGCAGTTCACTTAGACGTTCTGGGTCATTTCACTTGGCACAGTTTTATTCCTTTATACCCCTGTCACACTAGGGCTGCGTCCTCACGGAGTTGGCACGGCGTTGGTAATTTCTCAGAGCGCCGTGGGATCACAGGAAAATTCTGCGATTGACTGCGCTCTTACGGAGTGCTTATGCATGGCATGCTAGGAGTTATCACTGCGCGTCCACGACGTGTCGATTAAGCGGAAGTGCATGTATACGACAGGGGAGTGTACTCTGCGTTATGGGGTTTTGCTCACAACGCACTTGCAACTTCCTGCAAACTCTGACAGACACGGTAGAAGCGCAGTGACATCCCCATGGACTCCGTGAGGTCTCCGTGCAAACGCCCTGCAAACGCTGATGGACGCGGTAGAAGTGCTGTGACATCTCCGTGAGGTCTCCGTGCAAGCGCCGCCGACTACCACTCCGCGCCAATGGAGATCTTGTGGCACTGTAGGAGACCTTACTGCGCTGCTACGACGACCCTACGGTGTTCCTACCACACGCACATATAGATATATCAGAACGTCGAGCGACGGCGCGATCTTTGTGCATGCTCAAAGTGCGCGCCGTTGCATGGCGTTCTTGGCGACCCCACCATGTCAAATGGAGATGCCACCGCATTTCCACGGCGCTAAAGGAGACCCTGCTGCGCGCACCGGGTTGGCATTCTTAATTTGTTTTGGACGCCGCAGGAACGCCGTGAGGATGCAGCCCTAGTGTGACAGGGGTTTTACCAGTATGGGTTGTTGTACAAATACTTGTACAAGATGGATTTCAAAATACCGTTCAAGAAAAGTAACCACGCAAGGGTTAGACACATATTTGTAGAGGAATTAAAAACCAGCAGTGCAAACGTTTGACGCTTATAACTAGGTCTCCAGCATTCTGTTACTCCTGTTTACACTTCGTGGCCATTTATTTATTCTTTTGTGTCTTTTTTTTCTGTAAAGATCCTGTTGCTGTGTGTTAAACATGAATAGATAAGTAAATATTTCCCCATCTGCTCTTTTTGTTTTCTTCTTCTTCTTTCTTTCTCTCTTTCTTTTGCTGTTTTTTTCTTTCATGTGTACTTAAAGCCCCACTCCGCCTTCTGTAAACCATCTGTTTCTGATCCCTGATCCTCCCGAGCTTTTACAGACTGTACAAACATACTTCCATTTGAACGCTTACCACTCGGAATCCTGGCTGCTTTCTGTTGAAAATGAGACATTTTCAAACAAATTTATTTTGTGCAGTTATAAAAAGGATGTACATGTACTATAAAACAATTCGGAAGCCTCGTTTTGGCGCTAAAACTAACTTTTAAAATCTAAAACATAAATGGACAAACATTCTTAAATCATAAATTGATTCTTTTTTCATCAAGACAAGATCAGTACAATTAAAAGTTTTGAACGTTTAAAAAAAAGGGAGCTCCCCAGAAGGAGGTCTCATGCAAGGTCGTGTTTGCCCAAGCAGATGAATTTTCTGCATATCGCCTGTTTCTTTGAAAGGTCAACCACCACCGCTCAGTACGTGTCACATGCAGTCGTTTGTTGCATTTTAGATTCAGAGTTACACAATAACGTGCTATTGCAGATACAGTGAGTCGCATTGAAACCACAAACTGACGACTTAATTCATCGCGTATGTGAAAAAGGGAAAGTGGGTCACACGGATCCACAACTCGATTAGGGGTTGAATAAACCACGAGAACTGGTGTGTGGTTTAAGCATGCTAAATCGCCATTCAAACGAACTGTGTCATTTAATGATGTTAAATATGCTAGTGCGAGTATGTTCCATAAGGTTAGAATAGCTTATTTCGTGAAAGATTCCATCGTTCTGTAAACCTCATCTGAGGCAGAGTGAGGCTTTAATCTTCCTTGTTTGCTGTAAGCAAATAGTCTTTACTGAATAACATCATTTGATGGCATGAAATTCACTTCGGGTGTATGTTGAATGAGAACAGAAAGGTTTCAGCATGAACATTTCAGACAGTTTTTGTCCCACTCAGATTTCACTTGGTTTTATTTCTCAGCTGCTATTATAGGAATCATGCATTATGGGCTCCCACGGATAATTTAAAAAAAAAATACCAGTCACTTCAAAAGGAGAGGAAAAAACACACCGCATTCAAAATTTGCCTCGCAAGTGCCAATTGTGCTTGAGCAGTGTGACCCCTCTGATTGTTAGTAGGACTTTTTCCTTATTCTTTAAAGTCACATTCCTTCCAATGTATGCAAAGATTCAACTTATCATCTCAGATCTGGCCAGGAAGTTTTACATGGAATAAGACCATCCCTCTACTTGGACGCACACTCAAAAACAACGAGAATTCATGCTCAGCGTGAGAACCTATGCTGTTTAATTGATTGAATTTGTACACAATATACCACTACATGTGTATGTTGAACAAATAATTCATTCAAATTCCCTCACTGCACAGAAAGCATGCAGGTTGTTGACTTGTGGGTACTTTGTGTGAGTGCAGGGACGGGACGACAATTGTAAAAGCCTGGCTATAAGAATTCTGAGATGGTGAGCTAAACTTTTTTCACTAGAAGGACTGTGCCTTGCTGTCTTTCACTGTTTCAGTTTCAGTTCCTTTCAAGATGTTTGTCCTCATGTGCTGCATTGAGTGTGTTTCTCATCAAACACTTGAGTGCTTCTCATCAAAACATTGACATTTGGATACGAGTTGCATGTGATTAAGTGCATTCAGACTTTGACAGGTCAGACATGATAGGGAAATGTTATGAACGGTTATGTCTGACATTAAGAGTCTTTAGTGAAATTGTATGACCTGAGACTTTATGAACCCAGCTATTAGTGCCGTCTGATCAGCTACATAAACATCAAACATTAAAGTTGTACATGCAGTTATGTTACTTTCATGGATATTGTTGACACTATTTATTAGTAAAGTGTCAATTTGTGACATGGTGGGTTATGTTTTGGTTATTGTGCTAATGTATATATATATATATATATTGACTTTAATTTTTTCAGTATGTAGTATCGCTCAACTGATGTAATGAAAACATTAGTGGACACTTATATATATATATGTGTTAGTTTGCAGTATCTGCAACTTGTATAAACTGAACGGCATGCACAATAATGCAGACAGCAAAGCATTGATTTTTCTTGCAGGAGGGAGCAATATTCTCTGACTCAGTTGTTGAAAAATGTTGCTGAGCGACTCTGATATCTCCGTTAGCCAATGCTTTTTTTTTGTCAACAACTTTCTATAAAGCCTTTTGTGGCTGATCAAAAAAAGAGCCCATGGACCCACAGCTCATGTTTCTTGGTTGAATGTTTGCTTAAAAGAAAAGGCTGAGGTGATACTATTAAGCCTGCACATGTATGTTTACAAAGCCTGAATGAATATATTGTGCAACACAAACCGGATCTTAAATGCGCACCATAAAGCCAGGATTTAAGGTTCAGTACTGCTGTACAAGTCATATTTTGGCACTGGGACAGAAATTCTTCTGTACCTATTTGAAATTGCTTAAGTATTAGCCCTCTTGATTCCTCCCCTTCTCTCATGATCACCACCCCCACCCCCCTTCAATCCAGAGTTTGACTTGCTATCACAAGTTTGTAATGTATTATTTCCTTCTCCCACTCCTCAGGTCTACCACCCACTCCCCTCCCCTACTCCTCCCTGCCCCCTCCTTGCCCCAAGCTGCCCCTTCCTTGCCCCAAGCTGCCCCCTCCTTGCCCCAAACTGCCCTATCTTATCCCTTAATGCCTCTTGTATTTAACACATTTAAAAGACATGAAAGGTACACTTCAACCGAATTCATAGACTGTGACAAGTCCTTTTTTTTCTCTTTGTGCTGCAAGGAATACTTGGCAGCACAGTGGGACTTGTGTTGAAAGGGTATTTTAGGACCAGGCAAAAGTGCCCTTTTATTATTATTATTATAGGTGGCCTTTCTCGATAGGTATATATTTTGGTCAAGATAATAGATAAAGGGACAGCAGAAAGCGTCCTTTCATGGGAGGTGTACTCTCATTTGAGGGGCCTGATATCAAAGGTACCACAGTACAGGTGTTGAGGCTTGCGAAACAGACTATGTGTATTGCTCAAGCTAAGGGTAGGGTGCTGGCAAGATCACACACACTGACACCCTTACACCACCATTATTCCTGCATGTCAGTGTCATAGTTGTCCTTACTGTGCAGCCAATGGAAATAGCAGGAAATATTTAACCCACTTGGTTCTGCTCCCTTTGTTGTCTTTTCAACTCTTGTTGCTGGGTTAAACGATTTGATCGAGTGACTGCCAAGTCTTTGTAATGTGTTTTTTTGTTATAGGGGGGAGGGGGGGGGGGTCAAAGGTTTCTTCCTTGATAAAGCTGTTAGTAATTGATCTCTGCACACACACACACACACACACACACATGGTGACAAACAAAAGCACACACATAAAGTTAGAATTTGTTACAGAGATTAAAAAGATAAAGACCACAAAAAAACACAGAGTGAGGAGGC
Source organism: Littorina saxatilis (assembly GCF_037325665.1). Classification (NCBI taxonomy): domain Eukaryota; kingdom Metazoa; phylum Mollusca; class Gastropoda; order Littorinimorpha; family Littorinidae; genus Littorina; species Littorina saxatilis. Next base: position 13,110,818 of record NC_090248.1, read on the forward strand.
TAACACATGCACCTGCTTGATTGAATGGACACTTTGTAAGACATTTCTATGAGTACTTTGTACAACTGAACTGAGGTGCTTATTTACACTTCATGTCAACACGTGAAAGTCGATAGTTCCTACTTTAAACTTGAAAGAATGAACCAAAATAGCTCTGCCGATACTAGTAACTAGGAGTAATACAGGCAGAGCTATTTTGGTCTTTTCTTTTGGGCCTTATGCTTCTTATTGAAACCCTGAAAAACATAATTATATATACCGTATATATGTCATTCCAATGTTTTTTTGTAATTTTTGCTTAGTTAATTTTTGTTGATAACACATTTCTATGATTTATATTCTTGGCAAGATTTTTAAGCAATTGAAGATCGATAGCTATACATTGCTTTTGGTATGAATTTATGTAACTTCTGCATATGTTTGTATGTTGTCAGGGCCCCACCAAGGGTTTACAGTGCAGGATTGGCAACTACAAAAAAAACCACCCAGGTATGGGTTAGATACATACAATAAGAGAAAAATGTAGTTATTTCAGGCTTTTTATTCCCCAGAGAAATTAGAGACTTACAATAACAAGCTAGTGTTTCTTCTGTAGCTCCTAGATCTTTGTGCAACACAGATGATACATCAGGAAGTAAGAGTTACGAGTTTGTTTTTGTGCAGCAAGCGAGCATTATTCCTGGTCATGTATTTTTCCTGTTTTGTATCAGTGATATTATTGTAATCTTACATCAACAACAACAAAACCAATAAACAGAGCCTAGCATTGTAAGCCGTTCGGCTTACTTTACGCCGAAATAACATCTCCAGTACGCGGAACTCGATTTGGTGTACGCCGAAATGCAAAAACCTGTTATTCCCAAACGGTAAACCCAAACAGTCCCAGCTTTCGTTTTGTGCGCCGTTCGGTTCAATTCTCAATCGGTTTGACAGTTTGCTTGAGCACGCACTTCCTCTGGCATCGCGCGAGCATGCTTTGTTGTGCCGGTGTTTTGTGGCTCTAAATTTGAAATAATGTCTCGAAGCGACATTGTTGAACGTGGTCAGCCATTCAGTGACAAAGAATCCAGGTATTCCTGGAAGTGGGAATGGCACTTCAAGTTTTGGCCAAATAACACAAGATTGTCAGTTTTCTTGTTTTCTGTCTGTGTTTTGCTTGTTGGTGAAGGCATAATTTAGTTGCTCAATCTTCTTTGGGGGGAGGGTCATTTTAGGTAAAAAATCTCAAAAAAATCTTCAAAGCCCCCCGAACCCCCACCAGGGGCTTTGCCCCTGGACCCCACTGGGGGCCTCCTGCGGCCCCCAGACCCCCGCCTTTGTAAGCTGAACTCACTTTTTCCAATGCTAGGCCCTGAATAAATGTAAAAAAAGAATATTAAAATTCAAATTCGAGGCTTTATAAGAATTAAAGGCACAGTAAGCCTCCCGTAAACCATCACAGATACTGTCAGGCTTTTTACACACAGTACAAACACCCTTCCATTTGAACGCTCATCAAACGGGAACATCCTAGGTGCCCTACATAAAGAGCGAGCAATTTTCAAAGAATTAATTTTGCGGATTGTGTCAGAGACAATCGGACCGTGGTGCGTTTTGGCGCTGGACCTAACTTTTAAAATCTAAATAATAAATTGACAGCTTGTTACACAAACATTCTTAAATCATAAAAGAATTCTTTTTTCATCAAGACAAGATCAGTACAATTCGAAGTTTTGAAAGTTTGAAAAAAGAAAAGCCCGGAAGCAGGGTCATGCAAGGTCGTGGTTCTCATAGCAGACGACGGTTTATGTCTATCGACGCCAGTTCCTCTGAACATTAACAGTCAAAAGCCATCGCTAGAGTTCTTGTGAACCACAGGCACAGCCGTTTGTTTCGTGCATAGTCAGAGGTACTTAATAACGTGCTATTGCAGATAAGCTCACAGGGAGTCGCATTCAAATTACTAACTGACGGCTACATTGTGAAAAAGGGAAACTTGATCACACGGGTTCACAATGGCTCAGGGGTAAGATAAACCACGCAAAAATAAATTCTTTGAAAATTGCTCGCTCTTTACGGAGGGCATCTAGGATGTTCCCGTTTGGTGAGCGTTCAAATGGAAGGGTGTTTGTACTGTGTGTAAAAGCCTGACAGTATCTGTGATGGTTTACGGGAGGCTTACTGTGCCTTTAAACTGCAGCTTCATGAGGACAGGTTGTGTGTGTGTGTTTTTATTTATTCTTGTTGTGTGTTTTTATTTATTCAATTTTTATTGGGAGGGGGGAGGGGAGATTGATTTTGTTTTGATTTGTATGTGGCTAGAATGGTGGGAGTTAAGGCATTCTGGAAGCAGATTGCCAAACTGAAAACAATTTCTTCATTCGCAAGATCTTTCACAGTATTTTTTCAATGTTAATATGTTTCAAGTCAGAGCTCAAAGTGAGGCAGAAAATGTGTAATGCTCTGTTTGCAAGTCATTCAATCTGTTTGCATGTTCTCTGTGTCAAGAGCAATCTTTTGAAGTCTATATGTATGTGTAAAATATATGTACCGGTAACTAGCTCTAAATGCATCCATGTTAAAGAAAAGACATTCGGGGGGACTCCGTTATTGAACAAAAATTAAATTCTCCATCGGAAAAAATAATGAGTAAATACAAGTAGTCACATTTGTGGGTGCAAATGCATGCACACTTTAAAAAAAACAGCTTGATTTGGTTTATTGTCGTGGTTTTTTTGGTGTGTTAGTGTGTGCTGATTTTTGACACTGCAGCAGCTCACACCTAATTAAGTTATAACGATGCTGTCATTTGTCCAGATGCCTGCAAAGATGTGACTGAACGTCTGCAGTCCAGGGCAGTTGCGACACCCCCTCGTCTGGACGAAGTCTGCCAGCCTCAGCTCACGAATCTTAACCTGTACAAGCTCTCTTGTAGGCACCTTGCATCTTCACCACAAGTATCCCTCAACTTTACCTTTGAGTTGCCTCTTTGTGGTAATTTGAATAATCTCCTTTTAATTGTTTGATTTAAAACAAATTGTAATTCAATCAAGTTTGCGTTTTAATGAAACAGATCCTGTGATTGGTCAGAATGCCCCAACTCATTAAAAATTACCGGTCATTAATTGTCGATAACCACTCGCTAAAAAATCCATTAACAACCTGCTGGCGAGGCGCATCGATACAGCCTCAACTAGTCTCGGTTAGCTTTGAGGGTCATTTTACAAGTAGGAAATATGAAAGCCAACGAAATACCGAGACCATAAGGTATGCGAAGTGATGACGTCGAATACGTGACGTAAGTTGATGCATGAATTCTTCCGGACTACGTCAGTCAATTCCAAAGATCGTTTTTGTGGTGTAAAGAATTTGTTTTAGAGTTTGCTGTCTAGAAACCCGTCAAAAAAGAAGGGAAAATGTGTGTGAAAGAAAACAAAACAGGAGCAGAGTGATACGATAGGAATACAGAGACATATTTCTTGGGACTTGACCCTTGCAGGTAGGTGGACTGAAAGTAGTGTGTGAACAGAACAGAACCAATTATGTCTGTTTACAACTGCATGAAAGCAGGAAAGAGATCGTCGTCAGATTGAATTACAATAACATTAACATGCTTCCATTTGAAACTTCTCGGACTTCATCGTGGATTGACGCCCTCCCAAAGTCTAATTGAAGCCCTCCGTCGCTTCGCTCCGTGGGGCTTCAATTAGCTTTTGTCGGGCGTCAATCCCAGATGAAGACCTCGGTTAGGCTGCCGTTTTATTTTTTGAATAAAAGGAAAATGAAAGGGATGTTGAGCAGTTCATGTTAATTGTTGATGTTTTTCACAATTGTATTTAGAACTAGGCAGGTCACTAAATTACTGAAAGCAGTACGAGAATCAGTTTTGTTTTAATGTAGTTCAAGCTGTAAGAAACCGTTTCTGGGCACAGATGACAGTTTGTAGAACTCATTTGACTGATTTTTTCCATCATAGATTCGTTCTAAATGCAGTGTGATTTGTGTGCAGCTGCAGAGTTTGCGAATGCATCGACAGCCGTCAAAGTGGATTTCAACGCCAACAGGGATCACCCGCAGAACTATTTTCAAACCCATCCCATATGCCGACTTTTTAACTACACCGGCAGTGACTTCAGTCACATTTCTGATTTCTCTCAAAAGGTCAGTTCCTGATCGAAAGGGTCAGTATATTTCCTAGACCAAAGTTTCATTTGAACATGATCACTGATGTAAATTTGCTAGTCATGTATAAAGACGTGATCCCGCAGTGGGGCACTGCGGTTATGAAATTAAAGGCCCCTCCTGTTTTTGGAACCGCAGGAGCTTTCTAGTTTGCTGTTAGGTAGATTTTTGGTTCCTCTTTCCTGTCATGCTCTCTTTTTCTTCATGAATTCTTTTCTTTTTTCTGCCTTCTTGCTCATTCATCTGTATTTTTTCCAAAAATCTCTTCTCTTGCCGCTTGTCTCGCGATTCATGTATAGTTTAATCTGTTAGTGTTCTGATGTAAGTCCAGCAGTAGATAGGTTAAGCCTATTTTAACATACTGGAAACTGGTAATCTTCCAGTAGGTATTAATTTAGTTTTACTAAAGCCTGCTGGGACACAAGTAATGGGTTAGTGCATTTGTAAACAGGAATCGCTTGACAAGTGGCCCCCTTCATCCCCCCCTTCCTCGTCCTGATATGGCTCTGCGTAGTCGGCTGGACGTTAAGCAACAAATTAAGTAGATGTGCAACGCCAAGGCACTGCATACCCCAGCGAAAGACAAACCTCTCTCTCTCTCTCTCTCTCTCTCTCTCTCTCTCTCTCTCTCTCTCTCTCTCTCTCTCTCTCTCTCTCTCTCTCTCTCAAACACACACACACACACACACACGCACACACACACACACAAACACACACACACACACACACACCCCAAGTCACACACGCACACATACACACACTCACTCACACGCACTCACTCACTCTCTCACAAAAACTTCATACACACAAAACACACACCCATACGCACATATGGACAGACAGACATACACACCTTTACAAACAAACACACATACACGCACACACATACACGTATGCACACACACACACACCACACACACACTCACACACACACACGAGTACAGACTCATGCACGCGTGCGCGCACACGGCACACACACAAATACACACACACACACCCCACACACACTCACACACACACACGAGTACACTCATGCACGCGTGCACACACACACAAATACACACACACACATACACACACACACACACACACGAGTACAGACTCATGCACGCGTGCGCACACACACACACACACTCACACACACACGAGTACAGACTCATGCACGCGTGCGCACACACAAATACACACACACACACACTCACACACACACACACACACACACACAAATACACACACACACACACACACACACACCACACACACACTCACACACACACGAGTACAGACTCATGCACGCGTGCGCACACACAAATACACACACACACACACACAAACCACACACACACTCACACACACACGAGTACAGACTCATGCACGCGTGCGCACACACACACAAATACACACACACACACACACACACACACAAACAGTAACACTAACACATGTGCACAAAATGAACACAAACACACACACCGCGCGAGAGAGAAAGACTACAGGGAGGCATGACGTCATGATGCATTAATTGACGTCAAAGACTTTCGACCGTGACGTATTCTTCTTAGCGAGCTTTATCCATAGACTTGGAAACTACGGAATTTCTACCCGTCCAAAGCGGCCTTGGGTGGCGTTTGCTCAAAAAATGGGGGCGCCAATTTTACCCACCGTATTTTTGTTAGTATGGTCCCAATTTTTGGTGAACTTCCATCTCCAACTGTGGCCCATTTTCGGGCACAAAGAATCCTTCTTTATCATGTATTATTCGGTATGCACATTTCTCAAATCGATTACAGTATAGCGTTCACGGGATACCTCCAGCTTTGCTGGGATAAACAAACAAATAAAGACGTGAGAAAATTTAACGTTTATGCAGTTTGCCAGAGACAGATTTTGTTGCTGAATGTCTCTTACTGGGCCTCGAGGCAAACACAGCAGTTGTCCTTCTTCTTCTTCTTCAGCGTTCCAGAATTGTCTGGTTACGTGTGAGCTCGTTTGCCCATTTGGGTTCCCCAAACTATACTCTGAGAGCATAGTCAGCTTCACTCCGCTTTCGTTGAGTAGGCATGCTGGGTATTTTCGTGTTTCCATAACCCACTGAACTCTGACATGGATTACAGGATCTTTTCCGTGCGCACTTGGTCTTGTGCTTGCGTGTACACACGAAGGGGGTTAAGTCACTAGCAGGTCTGCACATAAGTTGACCTGGGAGATCGGAAAAATCTCCACTCTTAACCCACCAGGCGGCAGCGACCGGGATTCGAACTCACGACCTCCCGATTAGGAGGCCGACGTCTTACCACCACGCCACTGCGCCCGTCAGCAGTTGTCCAAAAAATGTCAGTCGTAATTGTCAATACGGCAATCCTTCTGCTTTCAGATCACAATGTTTTATGAGTGGATGGCAGTGGGCATACAAGATCGCTCCAGCTACCCAGCGGTTGTCTACTACCTCAGCTTGACGGCAGACCCCTCAGCGGCCCAGCTCAACTACACCGTCGTCTACCTGGGTATGTCATGCTCTTTTGTCAAATCCCTCTCAGACCTGGGAACCCATACGATTTCGCCGTATTTTGTACGCATGATTGTCTAGAATACGATCAGTACGTTCAGTGGGAAAACAAATACGACGAGAAAAAATCCCAAGACCATTTTTCGTCACAAGCGCATCCCGAAGCCGATCCAGTATTTTGACACATGATTACATTTTTTGGGGGGCAGAAATCATTGAAAGAAGCATTTGTTTTTATTGTATTTGTAAACTTAATTGACGGTGCGACGGACGCGTGTGAAGTATGTTTGAATCATGGATGTTCAAATGCGGTGTGGAGTACGCTCACTTTTCTGGAAATACACCAAGTTTGTTTGAGAATACTCCAAGTGCAAAACAGGGGTTCCCAAGTCTGCCCTCTGCTTAGTGCACACTTGCATAGTGGAACCCCTTTTTAAGACGTACCTCAACAAGTCTATCTTAAATATCAGGTCTTAAAAGAGACCATGTGTTAAATCAGAGCTAAATTTGCAGCTGTTATGAGCGCAACATCAGATAAAGTGGGATCCACCAAGAGGGGAGGTCTTAAAAACAGACGGGTGTTTAGAGAGGGTTCCATGCACTGTTTCTGTGATTTTTGTTGTTTTAAATAGTGAACATGTCTTTTGAATGTTTGAAAGTTCGTGAAACAGAGTGTGTTATTACTGCAATGTTAAATTAAGGTAATCAATCACCCCCGCACTGCTGCCTCATTGGTCCAGTTGCATCTCAATAGTTATATAGTAGGGAGTTGAAGCATGGAGAATTGATTTCCCATAAACCTTTATGTTACTCCCAACAACTTTTTAAGGCCAGGTTTGGGTTCTTACAGATCTGAATTTTCAGGGGAATGAAATGAAAAATGAAAGTCAGAGCTACTTTTTACATTTAGTCAAGTTTTGACTAAATGTTTTAACGTAGAGGGGGGAATCAAAACGAGGGTCGTGGTGTATGTGCGTGTGTGTGTCTGTCTGTGTGTGTGTGTGTGTGTGTGTGTGTGTGTAGAGCGATTCAGACTAAACTACTGGACCGATCTTTATGAAATTTGACATGAGAGTTCCTGGGTATGAAATCCCCATACGTTTTTTTCATTTTTTGGATAAATGTCTTTGATGACGTCATATCCGGCTTTTCGTGAAAGTTGAGGCGGCACTGTCACGCTCTCATTTTTCAACCAAATTGGTTGAAATTTTGGTCGGGTAATGTTCGACGAAGCCCGGACTTCGGTATTGCATTTCAGCGTGGTGGCTTAAAAATTAATTAATGACTTTGGTCATTAAAAATCTGAAAATTGTAAAAATAATATTTTTTAAATAAAACGATCCAAATTTACGTTTATCTTATTCTCCATCATTTGCTGATTCCAAAAACATATAAATATGTTATATTCGGATTAAAAACAAGCTCTGAAAATTAAATATATAAAAATTATTATCAAAATTAAATTTTCCAAATCAATTTAAAAACTTTCATCTTATTCCTTGTCGGTTCCTGATTCCAAAAACATATAGATATGATATGTTTGGATTAAAAACACGCTCAGAAAGTTAAAACGAAGAGAGGTACACAAAAGCGTGCTATCCTTCCCAGCGCAACTACTACCCCGCTCTTCTTGTCAATTTCACTGCCTATGCCGTGAGCGGTGGACTGACGATGCTACGAGTATACGGTCTTGCTGCGTTGCATTGCGTTCAGTTTCATTCTGTGAGTTCGACAGCTACTTGACTAAATGTTGTATTTTCGCCTTACGCGACTTGTTTATTGTCATCCCTTCGCACACTTCATTGACCCCACTTTTTTAAGGGACACAACTCTTCCACACCCGATAAAAACTCACGGACTGTCTGGAAGTAGACTTTGTTTGAAAAGAATTATTGAGTTTGTATAGGTTGTGAAAGAGTGACTACTCTTGCTTTTGACTAGCAAGGGGTGTGCCTGAAACACGTGGACAACCAGCATGATTGTGTGGAAAGCTTGCCTCACTAAAAGCAAGAATATTCCCTCTTTCACAACCCATGCAAACCCAACAGAGTTATTTCTAGAATTCGTCTATTGCTTCAGTGATACCGACTCAGTAGGATCTGAGAAATGTGGGTCTTAAAAGTCTTCATTATAACAGAGGTGAATTCTTCTTCTTCTTCTTCTTCTTCTTCGCCTTTACACTTGGAGTCCAGCTCTTGGAAAACAGAGGTACATTTAGTGACTCCATGCTGAAAATGATGTGAAAAGTAAAATAGAGGGCCTCAACAGAGAAGTCCCACTGTATGACCATATACAGTATACGGTGATGCTGCATGTATTTCAACCAACAGATGTGTCCAGTCAGTCCATGCGTCTGGTGGCCGGGGCATGGAGGTCCAATGGCAGAGCCCACTTTATCTTCCTGCCCATCGACCACGTAAACAATTACCGCATTGAAGCCACGAGCGTTGGGCAAGCCAAGTGGGAACATTCTGAAGAGGTATGATTGCAGAAAAACGGATGGATTGATGGGATGGATGGATTGATTGATTCGTTAGTTTGTTGGTTCTGTGCTTTTAGTTTTACACACACACACAAAATAGATTGATAAAGCAAACATTTGAAGACTCGATGTCATTCCCTTGGTTTTGTTTTTCTGCTTCAACAGGTTTCTAGCTCAACATTTGAACTTAAAGACATCCCAAATTATGCAAACATTGTGACGGTGAGTGTTCCAGTTATCATTAAAAGTACAGTCGAACCCACCTGAAACGAACACGCTAGTTACGAATTTTGACTTATAACGTATTAGTTTTAAGTTCCCAAATAAATTCCTCTTTCTTCATGCTTAAAAAAAATGCTTGAAACGAATTCTTTGTAACGAATTTATGCTTATAACGAGCACTTTTTGGATTCCCAAGCATGCATAATGTCTGTAATTTACTCACGCTTATGACGAAATCTTTACACTCGTCCCGAGATCGACATATCATATCATTTGCATAACGAACCCCTCTTTTAACAAACACGTTTTCATCGCCCCAGAGCCGCTTTGTCTCTAAAAGTCACAAGGCTACAAGGATCTGCGTGTGAGGCGAGATCAAAGGCCTTCTTTATAGACACTGACCTTCTTCCCAGGGGTCATTGACCCAGTTTTAGCTATGAGAGGTGGTTCCCCTTTCATATGAGAGAGGAAACTTCCTGCACCCGGGTCAGTGACCGAGTTTAACCTATGGGGAGTTTAACCTATGGGGCGGTCTCTTTGATGTCTTGAGAGGAAACTTGGCCAGGGTAGTACATGCACCAGAACTGGTGGACACCATGAAATCGGAGATTGATCAGAATGTACATGTACATGCTTTTACACGACTTTTTAAATTTTACTTCTAAAATTGTGACAGTAAAAAAATCAATCAATTCTCTTAATGCGAATTTCGGTTAAGACGAACTTATTTCCCGATCCCCAGTGATTCGTCTTAAGCAAGTTCGACTGTACCTTCTTTTCCATGAAGACTGTGTGAATCTTGACAGATCAGGCCAGGCCTTTAATGACCTCAAAGACCAGCAGCTTAACTTCCATTTGGATGCATACTTAAACTCTACAGTCTAGCTGCTTTATGTGTTGTGTGGACATTTTGTTGTGGAATTATTTGTAAATGTACAACTTGCTCATGTATCGATCTGCAAAATGAATTCAGCAGAAGATTTGATGCTTTTCAGTTGTCACTTTCCAGTCTTAAACTTGAGGTGGTTAAATACTGACACGATGAAGTAATTAAGGTTTGAGAAACTTAGGTCCTCATGCAGAGGGAGTCTAAAAATGGAGGGTCTCAAAACTGAAGTTTGGCTGTACTGATCAAACTGTGCAACAAAATTGTCATGGTGTTTTGCAGGTGAAAGTAACTCCCACTGACAGGGATATCTGTGACAGACTGGGTTACCCCTACTGTGCACCAATCACCATCACCCTACTGGACAAGAACACGCTTAATCTGCCCGTAGAACCACTGCATCCAGTTAAACCTGGTGAGTGTTTGAGTGTTGATTTGCTGATGGTTTGGTATTCTTGTCGGTTGGTGCAAATGGGTGAATGTTTGGTGTGTGTTTGTGTTTGTTTGTGTGTGTGTGTGTGTGGGTGTGTGTGTGTGTGTGTGTGTGTGTGTGTGTGTGTGTGTGTGTGTGTGTGGGTGTGTGGGTGTGTGTCACAGTGTGTGTGTGTGTGTTTGTTTGTGTATTTGTGTATGTGGTGTGTGTTTGAGAGGGCACTTATAAGTTTGTGTAAAAACAGTGAAAGTTGTCATTTGTCAAGGAGGAGGTTCAGTAGGGGTTTCACTGTAGCTGTCTGTGGGTTGTGTTTTGCAGGTGTGAAGTGGAGGCACATCCTGGTCATTACTGTGGGGTCGTTGGTCGCTGGCGTCCTGATTGCGGCCACCATTGCTGTGTTAAGGCGTCACCAGGGAAGACCAGCAAAGCCAGAAGGTCTGTATTATGATGAATAGCCTTTAATTTTGAGCCTACATTCTTCAAGCTTACCTGGGAAAGTGGTTAGGATGCTAGACAATTGGTTGAGTTGAACATTCTCAGTCTCTGCAGCCTCAAGTTTGTTAGTTTGTAATCCCTTTAGTGCTTAGATTTGATGTGTTTGGTTGTTTTATTCTCGGCATTGTGGGCTAAGTTTGATGTAAAAGTTTAAAAGTTTGTTGTTTTTAGTGCTTGGATTTGTTGTGTAGGCTAAGCTTGATGTAAAAGAATAAAAGTGCCTAAATTATGCTGTGCATGGGGGAAAAAAACACAGAAAAAAGTAGAAATGATTGAGAAATGTTTTTCTGCCATTTTATTCTTGGCTCTGTGTCTTACCATAAACAATTGGCAGTGACATACAATGTAGACACTTCTTTACATAACTTTTAAGAAAGTCACAGGTTAGACATTTTTGTTTTAAAAGTCACTTTCTTGTCAAATTAAAGAAACAAAGAAGATGCAAACACATGAGGTGATAAAAATTGGTCAAATTGCAGAACCTTGAATCATTCTATGAAGGCTTCTGTGAGGCTGTGTAATTTGCATAATGTGTTTCTTCGTATGTTTGATTTTTGTTCTTAAATATTTAAACGATGAGCTAGACACAAATATTGGCTCATAAACTGCTTGCTATTTTTTTTATTTTGACTTTTGTTTTGTTTTTTAAGATTGTGATTTTTTTGTCTTAGGTTATGAGCCAGCCCCAGAGGCACCAGATGAACAGCGAGAGCCGCGGCAAGTCCTGACCATCACAAGTCTCCCAGAGTCTGTGTATGAGGAAGTTCTGCTTGATCTTCTCACTCACCATGGATTCAAAACAGATCCGCTCAGAGATGCCCAGTGCAAAAGCCGGATGAGAAATAACAAACCCATTCTGCTGATCATTCACCCGCACATGATCAACTACCCAGCGTGGCAGACTTTTGTTGATCTTGTGTTATACATCTCTGAAAACAAACCACTGTGGAGGAGGGTAAGGGTGATTTCCCTTGAAGATCAGGGTGAGGTGTGTCGACTGCAAGATCTATTCCCCGGCTTGGAAGGTATTCGTCCTCGACTGAATGAATTTTGGACAAACCTCAAGGAGAGAACACATGAGCTGCGCACACCTGATGATGGAGAAACTCTGATAGCACAATTAAATGAAGTTTATGCTGGAGAGAGACCAGCTGTCCAGGTTCATAATGAAGAGGAAGAGGAAGCCATCAGTTTGATTTCATCTTCTTCAGATATCTTTGAGCTTGGTCAGAGAAACAGTAGAGACTTTGGCATTAATGCTGAAGAAGAGGAACCAGAGAGAGCCAATCGTAGTCCATGCTGTGAAGTTAAGGTGAATGTGCCTGACAGACATGCACATTATGTTGTGTTCCATCAGGCCGTTCCAGAAAATGAAGGTGAAGGTCATGACCTAAAACCACAGTCAGAAGTTGGAGCATCTGGCGTTAGCACCATTTCTGATCCACAGGAACTGGTGGGACAAATTAACGGACCTGTTTCAGTAGAAATTCACTTCCCCACTCATGAACCATCCCACTTTGCTGCAAGTGATGAAGGCCATCATGTTCCTCAGGGGCCGCATCTCAACCCAAATGATGATAATGAAATATCTGATGGACTTAATGAGTTGCGTTTCAGTGCAGTTCCACCTCAGCGCCTTCCTCCTGATGGCAGCGATGCTTCGCCTCAGCCGCTTCCAACATTGGAAAGGGGTGATGGTCCTGATCCAGATGAAACAACACCTAAAGTTCTGTTTAGCAGAGATCCAGCTTGGGAGCCGGAGCATCTTCGGACTACAGAAGACATGTCGGGTAATGTGCAAATCAATTTGTCTGCACTTCCTAGTCCTGAACCCTTAGGTGGGGCAGAGATTGAGAAGTTCCCGCCTGGAGAGAGTCCAACTGACGTGTTAGTTAATGAGGGCAGAGATGGTTTTGAAAGTTGTCGACATGTGCCTCACTTTTCGCTCTTGCTTCCCAGTAGCGGCAGTGTAGTTTCAAGAGAGGAGACAGAGAACCGAGAGCAAATACAAGATGCTTCAGCAGTCAGAGAAGGAGAAGAGAACAGAGAGCAAGTACAAGATGCTTCAGCAGTCAGAGAAGGAGAAGAGAACAGTTACCACTCTTCCCTGGGACCACCAGCCAGCTCTTTGTCTGGTGTGCGTCAGCCTTGTTACGATGACAGAGCAAGGGGGGACAATGATCATAATTCTGCCAACGGTTATTCGCCCTCAGCACCCTGGGTTTGTGGACCCAATGAGTACATGTCCATGCTTTCACAGAGAAGCCTTGGGCCAGGAGGTAACAGTGTGGCAGGTCCACTGGAAGAGTTCAATGCTGGCATTGGTATTGTTGACACAAGAAATCTCTCGCTTGAAGAAGCAGCAGTGTGGGAATCAGACGACAGTTCATTTTTTCCTCCCAGCGTGAGAAATGGACCAGACAGAGCTGCTGGCTTTAAGGCGGGAGCAGAGCAGGGGAATTTCCATGTCCCTCTTACCCTCAACGATGAAATACTTTTGCTAGAAAGAGGTGGCAGGCAGGGTGAACAACCCATGCCAGATGTTCATCGCTATGATGGATATGTGGATGAACAAGGGGAAAGGGCTTATGAACTCGACTTGAATGGAGATATGTGTGATAATGAACAGCGAGAGAGAAATGTGCGCGGTAATGGAAATGTGGATGATAATGGACAGAGTGTTTTCGTACTACAAGCTCCAGTCGTTCCAGGGAGAGAAGCAGAGGAACATGCTGAAAGCATTGATGAGGACGACGACCCGGATTCTGGGGTAGCGTGGAATCCAGACTCCATAGAGTCACAAGATTCACAATAGACAGTATTTAAAATTAAGTGGTGCAGTCTCTTAGTCTGAGGAGAATTCAGAAATTACGGATTGCATTATGAGAAGGAATACAAGAAAACAATTTACCAACTGAATGCATTTTTCAGATACTGGTAGTGGTACTCTTCTCATCAAAACAAAAGTATAAAGCAGAGGAAGAGAAGCTTTTTCAAATTACTGCTTGCAGTTGCACAGCGGTTTTAAAATGACCAAATACTGCAATGGAGTTTAGATTGGGATTGTTGGTAAAAGTTTTATACGGTTTTGTATTTGTCTCACTGGGAGCTTAATGTACTTAGTCTAGTATTGTATTAATTACGCTTTCTTCTATTTGTCTCTGTGACAATGAAAAAACAGAACACACACATCTTTAAAAATATTGTGACTGGCCAACTGACCAACATTGTTTTGGGCCTCGTCATTGGAAACAAACATTTATTTGTGTTTAGGCCTCATGTATACGTTGAACTGGTAGTTAATGTTCAGGATTCAAAAATCCCAAAACAAGATAGACTGCCAACGTTTCAAAATTCAGAATTAAAAAAAAGTATTTGATTTTGTTCAGGATTTGTTATCTCAAACATTTGTTTACTTCCATTATTTACAATTCTGGTTGCACTTGTATGTTTATAGAAAGAGGCTGTACAGATTGCTGTTTGCTGTACAGATTGTTACAATGATGAAACATCAGAGAGATTAAGTGTACACGTTTTAGTGGTAGTAGTAGTGGTTAACTTAAGGAAAATATATGTATCATTACGCATTCCGCTTACCATAACACCCCCCCCGCGGGTTAGGGGGAAGAATTTACCCGATGCTCCCCAGCATGTTGTAAGAGGCGACTAACGGATTCTGTTTCTCCTTTAACCCTTGTTAAATGTTTCTTGTATAGAATATAGTCAATGTTTGTAAAGATTTTAGTCAAGCAGTATGTAAGAAATGTTAAGTCCTTTGTACTGGAAACTTGCATTCTCCCAGTAAGGTAATATATTGTACTACATCCCATGTCTGGACTCTTCAGTTGGAAAAAGAAGAAAAGTCATACACGGAGCAGACGACACAGCCGAAAACAAGAACAAAAGAAACGATTATTGCAATGTTGTTTGTATTGATACATCTTAATGTTTCTTTGATACATTTTAACAACTCGAGTGTTGAATAGGCGCATGCAGAACGTTCGGCGTGCACAGAATCTTTAGAAAGTGAATGCGCTGGAAGAGAAGTGTTTGCGTGCATCTTTCTCTGTCTGCAGATTCACTCATTCAGATTCATTTCTTTGGCTGAAAATTTAGTGCATCAAACCTGGAATAAGTCACACATGAAACTGACATTTGTAGTATTAAGTTGTTCAGTAACATACTAGTTATAAAGAAATGTATGAATAAACAAGCGTTCGTTGAGTTTTCACATAACATTCAGGGCTCGTTATTTCTGTCGATTTAACCACCGCTCGTTAGCAGATCAAAGGGAGCAAACGTAAACTTTGACCCCTAACCTTTGAACCGCACAAAACGCAGACGTCACCAAATAAAAAAAAGTACCGATCACCACTAACACTAACACAGTACACTTGAGGTACAAAAAAAATTCCACCAGAAATGTGTATTTGCTGTTTACAAAGATGAATGACGTATTTTTAATCTGTATTTATTGTTTTTACTGATTAACACCTTACCAATGTGTTAGTGTTACAGGCATAATGATCAATGTTTTATCATGGTCTCAGATTTATGATGCTATGATAACCTTCATGTACATATATATATATATATACAAACTATATCATTCTTGCTTTTTTGAAAAATATTGAAATGTTGATTTCGACATATCTACACGAATGGCAGCATTTCTTGATAACAAAATGTTATGACATAACACTGGAATGAATGTTGCACAACTGATGAGAACAATGATTCAGATAATCATGTGTTAAAAAGCATAATAACCAACTTTTGGGGTTCCCCCCGCGGGTAAGGGGGAAGAATTTACCCGATGCACCCCAGCATGTCGTAAGAGGCGACTAATCTGTTTCTCCTTTTACCCTTGTTAAGTGTTTCTTGTATAGAATATAGTCAATTTTTGTAAAAAATTTAGTCAAGCAGTATGTAAGAAATGTTAAATCCTTTGTACTGGAAACTTGCATTCTCCCAGTAAGGTAATATATTGTACTACGTTGTAAGCCCCTGGAGCAAATTTTTGATTAGTGCTTTTGTGAACAAGAAACAATTGACAAGAGGCTCTATCCCATCTCCCCCCTTTCCCCGTCGCGATTAAACCTTCGTGGTTGAAAACGACGTTAAACACCAAGTAAAGAAAGAAAGAAAGTGAAGCTAATTTCATTCCATTTTGTCCATTGTTATTTTGAAACGTATTCCAATATTTTATTGAAATTGTTGAGAATTGGGAGGCTGTTTTTTGGCATCCATTTGCTTTACCGGTAATTTGTTTGGGTACCAATTTAATCAGTAACGTCTACAGAGTCTACAGAGAGAGAGGGAGAGAGAGAGGGAGAGGGAGAGAGAGAGAGATTGGTCCATCTTAATTATTATATTTTTGCTCAGTCAGAAACACAATCATGCTTATAGATAAGTTTGTTGAAATATTATACATATATATCTTAAAGCTAGCTCCCAGTTTGTATTATGTGTTACAGACTGACAAGTGCTCTGTCATGAGTTGTTTGTGTATATATGTGTCATGTTGTCATTGTTTCAAGAAATTTATGACCTGCACTTATCTCAGTTTTGAGAAATTACTGTAAAACAGTGTCAGAATACACATTCTAATGTCCTTGTTTTGTTACAAAATGTAAATCAAACTTTTTATTTTTATTTTTATAGATCTAGATCTTTTTCATATGTTGATATGTGTATTACCTGATCATTTGGTGTCTCTGTTGAAGTGACATTTTCTGCTGTTATCCGTTTCAACTGTTGTTTTGCCCCTATAGACATGCATACATATACGAATAGTATGCTGTAATTAACATCAAAATAGCGAAAACAATTAGTTGCTGTTTACATTTTATAATTTCTTATTTTGTTGATTTGTGTTCACACTTACTGTTGATCTGTTACTTGTTTCTACAAATTCTGTAAACAATGCATTTGTTTTTGTTTTTGTGTTTTGTTTTTAATTGGGTGCTGAGAAAGCTCAATCCATTTTTACGACTGTTGTTATGAAGTGGTAGCTTTTGTACAATCAAAATACTGACAATGAAAACTAAACACAAAAACTGGGGGAAAAAAGGAAGTGGTTTAGTTGACGAGACAAGTTAAATGCATGTACATGCTTTTGGATTTAAGCTGGTTATTGTAGAAAAAATATCTAATTAGTTATATTGAGTAGTGTAAATATGATGTGTACATACTAGATGCTATGGAGGTTTATTAACACCACATTTTAACAGTGACACCTAGTTAAGTGACTCCCAGAGATCTGATGCAAATGATGTGTCAACATCTGTGACAATGTAAGTATAATGTAATAAGTGCTTGAGAATCAGTGAACGTTCCTGTGTCTTTCTGTGTCAAAATCAGAAGTTGCAATCGTTTCAGGCAATGCATTTGGTGAGATCTTTTCAGAACCAGTTCATCGCCAGCTATCATTGTGGATTAATCTACCGGTACCCTGATTCCAGCAGGGCTTTATATTCAAAAAGAGAACCTTACCTTACTTTACCTCACCACTTCCCCTCATCTCACCTGACCTTAACATTACCTTTGCCTTGCCTTACCGTACCTTCTCCTTTTTTGTGTGTGTGCCTTATCTGACCTTCCCCGATCTGTGTGTATGCGCGCAGCATTAAACTGCAAAGCTGCTCTTAACCCTCAAAACAAGGCCCAGAATGCACCAGATTGCACAGATTTTAACCGTTTTTCAAACATTTTCCGGGGGAGCATGCCCCCGGACCCCCCTAGTTCGCGCGCCTGCTTTGCAGGCGCGCGCTTGTGGCTTCGCCACTTCGCTGATTTGCCCCCCTAAAAAAGGAGGAACCCCCCCCTTACAACTCATTTGGTCCGGTCCTGTAGGATACTTTGATCGACCAGCGGTTTGATACAAGCTCATGTCCTCTGTGTGTGTGTGTGTGTGTGTGAAGGGCATTTGTACCTGAAATTTACCCAAAACCCAACCTGTCTTTTTTTTAAAAAGAAGAAAGAATTCCATGTGAAAGGAAGAAGAGAACTACTGATCATATTTATGCCTGCAGATACCTCTATTGTCTTCACATTTACACTCTTTGAAATTGCCATTTCAATATATATTTCTACTTTATTTTCAAAAGTAGTGACTACTTTAAGATTTTTCCAACCACTGTGTGAGCTGTTATAATCTATGCGAAGAGTCATGCTGTGATAGATTTGAGTGGTTTTGCTTGAAATTGTTAACAGAAGTAAATACTTCAATTCCAAGTTGTTTCTGAGTGTGTGTGTGTGTGTGTGTGTGTGTGTGTGTGTGTGTGTGTGTTTGTTGGTTTGTTTATGAAAGAGAAAGGTATAGAGAGAGTTTGTGTGTGAGATAGTGTGTGTGTGTGTGTGTGCATGAGAGAGAGAGAGTGTGTGTCTGTACATGTGTCTGTGTGTGCGACCTGAGTGAATGGAAAGATTATCATTGAGAACACATATACCATTACCACTAAACACGACCAATCTATACCTGTTGTGAAAAAGGTATGAACTGCAATATTTGAGCTTGCACACAATTCACAGGGGTGTGCAGTTGTGTGTGTCATTCAGAACACATACCATGACCAATTTATGCCTGTTGTGAAAAAGGTGTGAACTGCAATATTCGAACTTGCACACAACTCACAGGTGTGTGCAGTTGTGTGTGTCATTGAGAAGGCTACCAGTAAGTTCGTCACACGGTAGATTCGTCACCGGTCCCGGTAACTTCGCCACACGTCACTTCGCCACAGTAGTCCGAGCGCGGCTGTTATGTAATGGTAATACAACCTTGCACCTCCCCCCCCTCTCTCTCTCTCTCTTTCTCTCTCTCTCCCTATATTGTTTATTCTGAGTCTCTCTCGCTCTCTCTCTCTTTCTTTCTCTCTCGCTCCCTCTCTCAGACTACAGTCTGTTGAGAACTGCTCAATGAGTAGATCTCGGGTTTTAAAATAACAACGCTCGGACTGTGCCGTGTCAGTGAAAACTGCTCAATTGAGAACTCTCTCTGATCTGTCAGTCTCTCTCCCTCTCTCTCTCAGTCTCTTTCTCTCTCTCTGTGAATCTTGAATCTCTCCCACAAATCAAACATCTGAAAGCATCTCAGTTAGGAAAGTTAATAGTACTGATCAAAAGATCAGATATAGGCCTCGCGGCATTAGACATCTGCAAATTTATCTTATCTTATCTTATAAGCTCTAAGCATAAACAGCCGCCCACCCTGCCGGTAACTTCGTCACCCGTGACGAATCTACCGTGTGACGAACTTACTGGTAGCCATTGAGAACACATACCACTAAACACGACCAATCTATCTATACGGTACCTGTCGTAAAAAGAGTGTGAACTGCAATATTCGAACTGGCACACAACTCACAGGGGTGTGCAATTGTGTGTGAGTTTGTCACAGTGTCCGGAGGAGAATGCATATTTTACATGTAAAAGAGTGCAAAAACAAAACGGCAATTAAATAAAAGCAAGCAATAGCATGCATTATTAGTCCAAAGGACACCAAAGT
Source organism: Littorina saxatilis (assembly GCF_037325665.1). Lineage (NCBI taxonomy): Eukaryota > Metazoa > Mollusca > Gastropoda > Littorinimorpha > Littorinidae > Littorina > Littorina saxatilis. Next base: position 13,130,509 of record NC_090248.1, read on the forward strand.
TGAAGACTCTCGGGAAGAGAGGTTACTCTTAGATGGGTTGACTAATTACTGCGCGACCACGCGCGACTCCAAAAAGAATGTTCATCCAATATTTTTTTTGTTTACATGTATTGTAAATGCTTCAATTTGAGGTCGCTCGTGCTCCAAAAACAAGTCGGACATGGTCGGATGTGACAGAAATCCGGGGCTTTCACTTTCGCTAGCTAGCTCTTCGAAAATGCTTAAAAACTCCTCTTTTTTTCATTTCTATGACTTACAACTTGGTACAATGCGATTATAGGCCTACTATATCAACAAAAACATGACATGTAAATGCTTTAGTTTGAGGTCGCGTGTGTTCTAAAAACATGTCCAAAACTTCAATAAGAAATTAGACTTAGTAATATTAGATGTTTTTTGGGGGAGTTTTTGTGTGTTTTCAGGTGGTTTTTTTGAGTCAAGTCCATGGGTCGGACCACAGGCGGTAGGTATCGTTCGCTGCACCAACACTATCATATTAACAAAAACTATTTACACCCCCGGTATAGGGGTGTGTATAGGATTCGGTCGATGTGTTTGTTTGTTTGTGTGTTTATGTTCGCATATAGATCTCAAGAATGAACGGACCGATCGTCGCCAAACTTGGTGAACAGGTTCTCAGGGGTCACCTTAACTTTTTTTGCTACCGGCCAGGGGGGCCGGTAAGTCAAAAATTGAACCGGCCCCCCAAAATCCCAACCGGCCCCCAACCTGCCGGGATTTCTTACAACCGCCCCAGCGGCTCGTCGCGTGCTAACCACATACACAAAAGACGTACATTCATACTTATAATGCATACATGTGGATTCAGTTTGCACTACTAATAACTACCACAAACACACACAAAACTTGATGACTAAATTCCTATGTTTTAATATAATGATAATTAACCTTGTTTTTACAAAGAATTTAAAATAAAAGCCGCCACAAAGAAACAAGAAATCAAAACCACATTCACACCCTGTCACACAACCACACACTAAACCTCACTAAAAGTTACCCCATTTATGTACCCCCTACCACACAATTTACAAAGTAATTTACTATGGAACTCTACTTACCACATAAACACACACTACAAAAGAGTAAATCAGCATTTTTTTTTAATTTAAATTATGTTTTTTGTTGTGTAAAACCAAGTATAAAAAGCTGACTACAAAAAAAAAAATTCTAAGTTGCTTTCTTGTTTTGTTTCTTTTTCTTTATGTCTGTGTTATTAATATTACTGTTAGATCAAGCAGAAGTATAAAAGTTGCATACCAGCCAAATTAACCACAGCTTAAGTCATAAATAATCAAAAGCATTATATTTCATTTCTATTTCCTAATGAAAACAAACAGATGTTCAGATTTCCTGATCCTAGAATTGTTCACAGGTGATCTTTATGCTTTTGATTCAGCAGAGTTGCATCCCTTGTCCTATTGTTGAAGGTCTGTCTTTTCTTCTTTATCACATATAGTGGATCGGTTTATTTTTATTTTTTACTTCCTTAGTTGAAGGGAAATAATGAACAGCAGTAGTACTGTCACTACTTGTACTAAGTTGGTCAGCAAAGCTGGTGTTAACATATTTTGGAAAATGGTCTCAATGAGTATCCCTGCAGTCAATGACATAATTATACATTTCCCAGAAACTGGATCAGTGGTACACAGCATGCACATCAAAGGAAAAATACAGAGGGCTAGGGGGGATATGTTTGCTCTGGATGGGCGGTCAGATCAAAGGCAGATGCATTGTAAAAGCTGGTTGACCTTGAGACCTGGGTCAATGACCGGTACTTGCAATCTGAACACAGCTGCCTGTCGAGACACTGACCTTCTTACTCGGGGTCAATGACCGAGTTTTTATCTGAGAGGAAACTGTTTTACAACATGTGAAAGTCTCTGAAGGATTGGTGAGCGCAGGATAAGATATAAGAGAGGGGGTGAAGTGAATAGCGCAAAGAGGGGGGACGAAGGGGTGGTTTAACTATTTTGACTGCTGATGCAATCGGCCAGCGGCTCGTGGCACTGGAGGGGTGATGACACGGTCAAGTGAGGCGGAGGGGGGTAGCTGTCTAGCCAATGTGTGGTGGTAGTCCTGAGTCCTTCTGAAAGTGGGGGAAGGGGGGGGGATGAGTGGGCAGTAGAGAAGTGACAGATTTTGAGATCGCCCGCAGAGATATTTGTTCGCCGGCCGTTCCGATTGACTACGTTGCCTAACAACTTTGTGCTTCAGCGAAATTTGAACTCGCCAGGCGGGCGATTTTAGAGGAATTTCGAACCCGCCCGACGCGATTTGAAGTCGCCGGGGGCGAGCGGGCGAGCGCCAAAACTCACCCCTGGGTTCTATACATTCCTGAGACGGTCCTTACAAAAATTGGGACCAGTCAAACACACGGTTAGGGAGTTATTGGTGGATTAAGATTCTACAAGGACTTATAGAGGGACATATTAATGGTCAAAGGGAAATAACCTTCTCAGTTGGTGGCAGTGAGAATGGTAAGGACGGGGGTGTTTTTCCTACCTCGGAGGAATTTCTTGTTTATTATGATAGTGATGGTGCAATAAACGCGATACCTACCGCAGGCTGTGGTCGGACGACGGTGTGACAGAAATCCGGTGCTTTCACTTTTGCTCGCTAGCTCTTCAAAAATGCATCACAACTCCCTAATTTTTCATTTCTTTGGCTGAAAACATGATACAACGTGAGAAAATACTATGAAGATACTAGAACAACAAGAATATTACATGTAAATGTTTTAGTTTGAGGTCGCGCGCGTGGTCGCTCAGTAATTAGTCAGACCCCTCTTCGAGCACTCGCGATGAAGACGTCAAGGAAGTTGACAAAACTTCGTTTCCAAGAAGAACAAGACATTTTCAGTGAAAAGCCATGTCACCTAGCGTCATCGAGCCCTGTTGCTAATTTTTTGTAATAATTTACGTTTGCGTAAAGGTGACACGACATGTCTGCTGTGGTTGCAGGGAGAGAATGAACACGGAACATGGATTGCTCAGTGTTGCTCTTCTAACAGTAACACTCGTGTTTGTTTTGGCCTTCAACTTTCTTTTTGTGTTAGTTGAAAGTTCGGAATGCCTCGATTCGGAGCAAAATCATGGCGACAGTAATGTTTACATTCCAGCCAATTGCCGACCGACTGAGTGTGCAGTCACGGTGAGTTAAAACACACACACACATACGCACGCACGCACACACACACACACACACACACACACACACACACACAACACACAACACACAGAGGAACTCACCACTGCACGCTGTTGACTCTGGCTACATGTTCACCGCTGGTAATTTGAAATGATTAAACATCCGGAGGTAGCTAATGAAAGATTATTTCCACTGTGGTACATACAATTTATGCATCAAGTGATCAACAGGCACATGAAAATGAGTCAGGCTAGTTCTGTGTGAGAAGAATTACCCATTTAATCTTTGTTTAATTCTGTTTGTTTCAGGGTGCCTATAACCATTCAACAAAATACCTGCAGTGCAGCATAAAGAACTATGCGAACCATTTCCCCAGTGAGAAAGACTTTGAAATCTATTTGCCTCTTGATGACTAGCATAGAACTCTGCTTTTCCTCTCTTTACTTATTCATTGTGTAGTTGTTTTGTACCTTCATAGCGGTATGTTTTACTTCTTATGGCATTGCTAATACTAAATGCTAATTGTGAATGAGACTGCAAACGCTTTGCGCTCATTTGCATTTGTTTTTATGCAGCTGAATGAAAATAAAATTCAATTAAAAAAAGTTTGGGATCTTTCCTTTACCTAACGGTTGCCTTAGTTCTTCATATCTTAATGTCTTTGTTGTAAATTTCTTTTCTGTTTTTTTTTAATGTTTTTTTTTTACGTGCATGAAGTTGTTCACCTGTCACATATATGTCAACGCATGGGTATATATTGTGTATACCCAGTTAAACGTGCTTCCTTTACAGTTATTTCCAATGGCTGCTGAAATCCCTTAGAGTAATCCTTATTGTTCAGTTTGCACGGTTAAAACAGTATTCCCGGCAGTTTTTGTACTATTTTTTGTGTAAATTGCAGATGCCTGCGATAAAATCAAAGAAGAGATTTCATCACAATCTCTTGAGCCAGGGGAACACCATGCCTTCCAGGAGGCGTGTCAAGCAACACTGGCCAGCATCAGCCTCTTCATGTTCCACTGTCAACCCCTCACGCCTGAAGTGTCTCTCAACTTCACCTTCCACTTTCCCCTCTGTGGTAAAGACAGTCTTCTTCCATTTGCAAGTACAGCTAGTGGAATCCCCTTTTTAAGACCTCAAAAAATCTGAGAAAATCAAAGGAGTGAGTCTTAAAATGGGGCTACATTTATCAATCAATCAATATGAGGCTTATATCGCGCGTATTCCGTGGGTACAGTTCTAAGCGCAGGGATTTATTTTTATTTTAATTTTTTTATTTTATTTTTATTTTATGCAATTTATATCGCGCACATATTCAAGGCGCAGGGATTTATTTATGCCGTGTGAGATGGAATTTTTTTTACACAATACAACACGCATTCACATCGGTCAGCAGATCGCAGCCATTTCGGCGCATATCCTACTTTTCACGGCCTATTATTCCAAGTCACACGGGTATTTTGGTGGACATTTTTATTTATGCCTATACAATTTTGCCAGGAAAGACCCTTTTGTCAATCGTGGGATCTTTAACGTGCACACCCCAATGTAGTGTACACGAAGGGACCTCGGTTTTTCGTCTCATCCGAAAGACTAGCACTTGAACCCACCACCTAGGTTAGGAAAGGGGGGGAGAAAATTGCTAACGCCCTGACCCAGGGTCGAACTCGCAACCTCTCGCTTCCGAGCGCAAGTGCGTTACCACTCGGCCACCCAGTCCTTATGAACAAAAAGTGCGAAAAGACAAGGATCGAAGTCTTAAATTGGGGGGTTTCAAGGGGAAGTTCCACTGTAACTTCGTTTTTGTTGAATTCAGATTTCATGGGTGCATACAAGTTGTCCCCTCTTTGTGAGCATTCCAAAATTAAACAGTCTACAAGTTTAGTTACCAGCTGTTGCATCAAAAGAGGTGTAGGATTTAACTTTATCCGCTTTAGTTTCAGGCCTCTTTATTACCTGTTTATTACTTTTTTTAACTTGTTTAAGCTTAGCTGAGTTGTTAAACCCCCATATTGAAAAGGTCAGAATTGGCCCCTGTGTGTTATCGATCTATATGTGTGAAACAGCCTAAATTTAGTGTAATCTTTCTCTATCATGTATGACTAATGCACATTCTGTGATTAGTTTTCACTGTTGCAGAGAGAATTTCATCTCTAAAATAATGCAAAACTACCATCTGTTCTGGGCCTTTGAAAAAATGTGTTTTAAAAAAGAATCTAAATTCAACACAAAATTAATGACAGAATTTTGATCTTTGAGGTGAAGACAACACACCGTCTGCATCGGCTGTTATGGTGGAATTCAGTGCGGGGAAAGAGAGCATTGACAACTACTTTGCTCGCAATCACATCTGCAGAGTCTTTGACTTCAGTGGCAGTAGCTTCAGCCAGTTGACACACGACGATCAGGTAGGTTGAATGACATGTCAGTCTGTCAGTCTGTCTGATGGTGTGCTTTCCATCCCAGTGTATATAAATGCAAGGAACACAAAGTGTCCTTTAGAAGCTAGTGTAGACTCATGTTCATGGTGACAGCATGCCCTGGCGACCATTTACGCCACCTGCCCAATACTAGCATGGGGCAAGCTCAAGGGAGATTACGCTCATTGCAGGCAAAAGCTTGTCGAAAATCCGGGATCCAAATAGATTGAATAAATAGGTCATTACCAACCTGAAGAAGTCAGTGACAGGTGGACGAAATATTGATGAAGAATTTACCAAAACAGGTTTCTGTTGTTCAACATTCTTTCGACGCTGACGTCATTCTTTTTTACATACGTCATATAATCATTCATTCGCTTGGGACTTTCCCAACAAGCGGTTGACACATTCGATCAAGCTAAGTTCTCGTTACTCATTGTGTGTCTGTGCACTTTAAAGACGGTTGGGTCGATATATTTGTGAATGTATTGTTTTGTCAATAACAAACGTTCCAACAACCTACCTTTCTTGTTTTTTTATTCTAGTTTCTGTTGTGTTTTCTTTAGGTTCGGATCCCAATAGTGTCTGAACACATGGGTCTGGTGACGGGCAAGTGTGCCGTAGCGATTGCAAGACTGCACACGAAAGCTATCAAAATCAAGTCGAGATATAAAACTGTTGGTGCATCAATAACTTGGTCGTCAGGGAGAAATTCCAGTGAATTCTAGCCAAGAAAACCGTTTTGTTTTAGAAAGATTGCACGACTTAGATATTAACATTTTACATCAATAGATGCTCCATATTTACAAGGAAGAAAAAATTTAGATCTGCCCGTAAACTGCTCCATTTGAGAGGAGAAAAGGACCTTCACCTCCCTCTCGACGAGTACATACGGAGAGTTACGAATGCTTACGGATGATAGACTGTTTCGGATCATGGTTCAATAACCATCAAGCGCTCTCATTTTTTTTAGATTCTCTGTAAGTTGTAAGCGATCAGTGCACATCAAAAACACGATCCTTCATCCTTTTTTTTTGTAAAGAAAATGCTCACATAGAAAAAGAATGTCACAGTACGTCACTTCATAAAAATGACATCATGTGATACTCTAATTCTATTGTCTAGGTCTGCGCCTCATGCACCTGAGTCAAAGGAAGAGAAACTTGACAGAGCATCAACATTTCACTGCTATTCATGATTTTTTTTCTCCAGAAATCTATAGCATGAACCTGTTCATTAATGTGACGAGAAAAGTCTGTCCGATATATATGTACATGTATCAGGATTTTCTTGTAGGTTTACACATGACATGCATCTTGATGTGTCAACCAGATTTTTTATAATTCTTCTATGATTGGCTCAAATTAAATTCATAAACAAAATCCATTATCCACCATTCTTCTTCTTAGAAAAAAAGTGTCATTTTTGTAATCCCACTATGGAAACCTCAATTTTGTTTAAATTGCTACACTTGAGGTTTCACAAGGTAATTGGCAGGTCTGAGCACTGTGGAGGTATAGCTTTCTTGTCATTGGCCTTTTCTTTCTGTCACAGATCCAGCTGTCCTATGACTGCATTGCTATTGGGCTGAGAGACAGTGTCAGTGTCCATCTGGAGTACTACTACTACCTCTCTTTTTCTACGTTTTCTGCAGGTGACATCCTCAACTATACCCTTGTTTATCAAGGTGAGTCTAGCACACTTTCTCTGCGTTTAAAAGCTATGGACATGTCACATTACTACAGGATGACAACTTGCTGGAGTTTGGAACAGTGGTGTATAGTTGAACTTGTACTGTACATGCCTTTCCTGGCTTTTTAGAGATGCTTGGCATATGCATGTATGTGTGGGTGTGTGTGTGGGCGCACTCACCTTGCATACGTTTTTGTCAATTCCGTTTTACAGTGTCTTGGTTGATGGCTGTGTAGTTTTGCCCTGTATGGCTTCTCTAGACACCATCTGTGGCATGTGTTTGTTTACCGCTGAGTTTACCTGTCTTGCTTTGAAGCTAGTAACTACGTGAGCGATTGTAATAGCATAAACTTACAGTCTGCAAACAGAACTGACTGTATGCATGATAACAGACATTCATTGCTTTTTCAAGCTCAGTGCATCTTGGGGGCCCCCTTCATACATTTCTGGTTCTTTTTTTTCCGACTGTTAGTATGTATGGTACAGTGTGGGGAGCCCTGCCCACGGATTATTAAGAATATGACTGTAATATTGACAGGTCTGGCATCCGAACAAAATTCAGATGTGTATGGAGCAATGAATACTGGGACGGGGTGGTGTGAGAGCATACTGACAAGGAACACGAGTCGAGACAGGCAACACAAATAAAAAAAAAATGATTGATCCGGGGTGTGTTTTGTCTCTTTCATTTGTCCTTTTGAGTATTTTGATTTTTCCCCGTTACACCTTGAACGTCCATGGCATCAGAGCATTTATATGTCTTTCTCTTTTTGCTTTAACAATGCAGATGTCAGTTCCTCTTCCATGCAACTTGTGGCAGCAGCTTGGCGTTCCACTTCACGAGTGCATGTTGTCTTCCAACCCATCAGTGGTGTTAACAAATATGCTGTGGCTGCTGGGTGTCTGCAAAGAAATATTTTTGCACAGGTAGGTTTTGTGTATATATAAGAGTTGTTCTTCAGTACTGGTGACAGAAAGGGGGAAAAGTGGTCAAAATTCAAATCTCTAGTTTTGTTTTTGAAATATTGCTTTTCATAAAGCAGAAATACTGTAGTATCTGTTGTACATAAGAAAAAATCACTGGTTCACATGGTTCCTACATAATCTAACTTTTAAAGCTGGTTCTTGTGTGTCTGTGTGTATGTTTGTATGATGACGATAGGACCCGAAACGGCTGCACGGACTGAGACAGGAATTGCAGAGAATGTTCTTTGCCACTCGAGTCGTGTCATAAGGTACTTTTGGAATAGCAAATTTGAAAGGATTCTTCAAAAAACGGCGGAAAACATTATATACCCTGTGAGCTATCGAGGATCCTCCCCGTCGGGGCTGTCGAAACATGGTCTTGTTAAAAGACGTTTTCAAATGCGGTTAACGGAGAGATACACTCGAAGCACATTTAGCGAAGTTATGTTGCCAAATCATCAAAGATCAACATTTCACTACACGGATCGATGTGCACAGTCGAAATAGATGTGACTTTCACACGACCGAAGACTACTTACTAGCAGACTAGCAAACGACAAGATCTAAATATTTAGATCAGTCAGAGCAATCCGTTGAAGAACAGTTACTCCGCTTATTCGTCTTCAGTTAAGCTTATTTCCCCTGCCATAAGTTTCCTTGCAGATCTGCAGTCGCGTAGTGAAATGAACTAGTGTCATCGGAAGATTCTTCTCAGTCAATGATCAAAGCACAGTAAGTTCTATGCTGACAAAAGTCACTTTCGGACAACACGACGATTGACTTAATTTATGAGCCCAAAGGTAACAATATCGACAAGAATGTACGCATTTGACATTAAATGAAACATTCATAGACAGTTTCCAACTCACCAGATCTGCCAAAGAGCCGTCATTCGTGAAAAAACGATGATTTTAATCAGACAGGTATCGGAAACAAGCCTTGGTCACCTGCGTTATTCCTTCCAAGGCGACGTGACGGCGCCACATTTGTTTGTTTATGGATGTTTATCGCGAAACAACACAGTTGAAATTTGTGTGTAAAATACCACAAATTTGTGGTGAATCAGTTCGTCATCTGCGTTTCGATTGTAATTAAGTCAGATTGGAGTTACTTTGAATCGAAGGCGAGGGTAACCTGCGTTATTTGTGGGACATCGTGAACAAATTTGATTGCAATATTTTATACAGAAAGTAAATTTCAATGATTCTGGCTCAGACTTGTAGATCTGTTATGCAGTGTGTTGGTAGTGTATCTGCTTTTCTGCTATGAAGCTCATTTGGAGTGATACGCTGATCGAAGTGGGGTACCCTATGTGGGACATCAGCCGTATGCAGATTACGCCTCAGAACACTCTCGCATTTCACAAAGACAACAATAATTTGCAACATTTCAAGAACTGCATCAGTTTTATTAGATACTATTTCAACAACAACAGCACAAACACGACTATTATCAACAACACAGAACGGGAGGTAAGTCTTCAAAGACGCACCAAGTGTGCGTTCCCGTTTTTGGACGCCATTTTTGCTGGCATTTTCACAGTAAATCTTAATATTTCCATATCTATTGAATTATTTTGGTATTTTCTTTGATTGTGCCGATTCTCCTATCTCTCTGGCATGTACTGGGTGCTTTGTGACCAGTTTCTCCCCTAGACTGTATTGAAAAATGCGTCCGTGTGAGCTGACCCCCACTTGTGACCAGTAGCAAAGAACAACTCATATATATTGTGAAAGAAACAATTGAAAGTCAGCAGAGACCTTCTTCCGAGATTTGTTAAAATCTCTTAGCAGAGAAAGAGAGAGAAATAAGTATCCCTTCACAGACAGCCTATTGGGAGCATCAGACCCTCCTCAAGGGGGACCGAGATTTACAGAGCAAAGTCTGTATATATATATATATATATATGTGTGTGTGTGTGTGTGAGTGTGCGTGCATCATGTGTGAGAGAGGGAGAAAGAGAATGAAAAATAACATTTGGTGTGTGTGTGTGCATGAGGCAAAGAGTGAGATATAGTGTGTCTGTTTGTCTGTGTATCTGTGGGTGAAACAGCTTCGATAATCAGTCTGTCTGTCTTGGACTGTGAATGCACGTCAATGCTGGTATGTCACATGCTGGCTCTTAATTCTTCGTCATGATTTTATTACCAGGTGATCTCATCGCCAACTGTTGAGATCTCAGACATCCCACCAGAGTGCAGCGTTGTTTCAGTAAGTCACTATCATGGAAAATGCCAAACTTGTAGAAATATATTGTTCATTCTTTTACATGGGATGAGACTAGCCCTCCAGGTGGACACTCACCCAAAATCACCATCCTGGGTGCAGAGTGGCAAGTTTTGTAATGAATTGATTGCTAAACAGACACTGGTTGCCATCTGTAAAATTAAGTGATTACAAAATTCCCACTCTACACAAGGAACAAGTGAGGATGTTGATTTTTGGTATGTGACCAAGTGGAGGGTTGTTCTCATTCCATGTAGAAGCCTAGCCAGACCTGATGTGATGAGCCGAATTGTTTTCATTGGAACGATTGTGCCTGTTGATAAACCGTATATTTGGTGAGATACAGGGGAGAAGTAAGATATGAATTCATTCAAAATAATGAGCAGTTCCCTTTGAGCTATACTATCTCAGATGTTTGCGTCTGCATATTCCTTTCTTCTTTTATGTTTAGCTCTTTGCTCATTTACGTTAGATAGCAGTTGTTTCGAATTTGAGGCTCTCTGCCCCTGTGCAGTTGTGTTACATCACATCGTGTTGACAGGTGTCAGTGAAGCCCCACGCACCAGAATGCCAGAAAAAGGGCCTGACCTGTTCGTCAATCAAAGTGACACTTCTCGACAAAACAGGACTCCAGCTCCCTGAGGAGTCCAGGCAAACACAAGGTGATTTATATTTTAATTTTTCTTCAAACTGTCAGTTTGTAAAGACCTCCCCAAATAAAGACTTAGTTCCCCTTTTTTACATTTAGTCAAGTTTTGACTAAATGTTTTAACATTGATGGGGAATCGAGACGAGGGTGGTGGTGACTGTTTGTGTATGTGTAGAGTGATGCAGGGAATACTACTGGACTGGTCTTTATGAAACGTTGTACGAGAGTTCTTGCAAATGATATCCGAGACATTTTTTCATTTTTTTGATAAATGTATTTGATGATGTCATATCCGGCTTTTCTGAAAGTTGAGGCGACACTGTTACAACCCCATTTTTCGATCAAATTGATTGACATTTTGGTCAAGCAATCTTTGACAAAGCCCAGACTATGGGATTGCATTTCAGCTTGAAAGCTTAAAAATTAATTAATGAGTTTGGTCATTAAACATCTGAAAATTCGTATCAAAATTAAAATTGTAGTAATCTTATTCTTGATAATTTCCTGATTCCAAAACCATTAAGATATATGTTATGTTCGGATTAAAAACAAGGTCAGAAAGTCAATGTTTTTTTGAGAAAAGCGCGCTTTCCTGTGACACACTATACTCTACTGCGCTATACTGGCTTATTACTTAAAATGATCTGCAACCTGGCCATATGCTACTGCGCAATACTGGCTTGTCACTTTCTGCACGCTTTTCCTGTGAAAGTAGCAGAGCTTTCTTGGCTCCTGGCCTCAGGGTATCGACAAAGCTATAATTGTCTTGGTAGGAAAAAGTGCATTGCGTTAATTTGATTCTGTGAGTTCGACCGGTTGACTAAATGTAGTAATTTTGCTTCACGCAACTTTTTCAGGCCTTGTTTTTTTAACATCTTCGGTTCTTAATGTCTGCATGTAGATTTACCCCCATTTTAAGACTCCATTTTAAGTCCTGATTTTCTCAGCTTATTTGTTGTTTGTTGCAGAATATGGGTGGCTGTGGTCAGGCAGAATGATTGTGTCGGTGGTGATCGTCAGTCTGATTATAGTTTCCATCCTGGTCGCTGTAGTTCTCTATCGTCACAAGAAAAAACATGCAGGTTGGTTTTTGTTGTTGCTTGTCCCGACGCTTGTTCCTTGTCCCATATGCTCTCCCATCGCCCCGTCCCAGTACTCATTGCTCCATCCACATCTGAATTTCGTTCCACTGCCAGACTTGTCGATTTTACAGACACTCCAGGGAGGGATATCAGGGTTCTTGTTGTTTGTCCTTACTTACTTGCATGCTTGTTCACTCACTTTGTTGTTGGTCCTTACTTACTTGCATGCTTGTTCACTCACTTTGTTGTTAGTCCTTACTTGCATCCTTGTTCACTCACTTTGTTGTTGGTCCTTACTTACTTGCATCCTTGTTCACTCACTTTGTTGTTGGTCCTTACTTACTTGCATCCTTGTTCACTCACTTTGTTGTTGGTCCTTACTTACTTGCATCCTTGTTCACTCACTTTGTTGTTGGTCCTTACTTACTTGCATCCTTGTTCACTCACTTTGTTGTTAGTCCTTACTTACTTGCATCCTTGTTCACTCACTTTGTTGTTGGTCCTTACTTACTTGCATGCTTGTTCACTCACTTTGTTGTTGGTCCTTACTTACTTGCATCCTTGTTCACTCACTTTGTTGTTGGTCCTTACTTACTTGCATCCTTGTTCACTCACTTTGTTGTTTGTCCTTGCTTACTTGCATCCTTGTTCACTCACTTTGTTGTTGGTCCTTACTTACTTGCATCCTTGTTCACTCACTTTGTTGTTGGTCCTTACTTACTTGCATGCTTGTTCACTCACTTTGTTGTTAGTCCTTGCTTACTTGCATGCTTGTTCACTCACTTTGTTGTTTGTCCTTACTTACTTGCATCCTTGTTCACTCACTTTGTTGTTTGTCCTTACTTACTTGCATCCTTGTTCACTCACTTTGTTGTTTGTCCTTACTTACTTGCATACTTGTTCACTCACTTTGTTGTTGGATTCCTCCTTGTTTCATTCTTTGTTTAACTTCTTTTAACTAACCTAAATAATCATGGGAGTTTGTCCAATCAGCAGTGTCTTGTCTGTTGAACAGAAACTTTTAACTTTAAGGGTTTTCGTGGGTGTTTTTGAAGCTAGATCTGACATTTGGTTGGCCCTTGTCAAATTTCAAGGTCATGTTAAGGGCAGATGCAGGTAATGAACAGTTATATTTGTCTTCTTTGTTTATGAAGCCAGACCATTGAAAAAACTTTTTCAACTAGTAGAGTTTTTGCGGGCTACATACTTGACACGTTTTCATTACAGGTCACATGTCAGTATCACATTTTAAATGTGTACACTTTTCTGCTGACCTTGTGCCAGAGCTGCGCGGCAGGTCTACGGCAGCCTCCTTTTGTTGTTATTGACATAAGCACCGTTGCTGGCATAGAATTATTGTAAATCATAGTGGTATAAGGAATGGTATCCAGTTACTCTTTCAAATGCTCGATGACAACATTTTAAAGTGAAAAGAAACCAGACATTATTCAGATGTGTACTCCAGAGGTAGTCAACGCTTGGATATTGAGTTAATATTATGTCATCAATGTCAAAGGAAGAAATGATTGATAAGTGTGGGTATTCAGAATAGAGAATATGATTGCTGCCATCAGCATTGTCATCATGATTATGATCGCTATTGTCATCAACAACATTGACGGGGAATTGAGACGAGGGTGGTGGTGACTGTGTGTGTAGAGTGTATGTGTGGAGTGATTCAGGGAAATTCCTACTGGACTGGTCTTTAGGAAACGTTGTACGAGAGTTCTTGCAAATGATATCCGAGACATTTTTTCATTTTTTTGATAAATGTATTTGATGATGTCATATCCGGCTTTTCTGAAACATTGCTATCATCATAAGCATTGTTTATGGGTTTTCATCAGCATCATGCATTATCAGTCATCATCATTCTCCCTGTTGTTATCATCATCAACATCATCATCGACATTGCCATTGTAGTCATCATCAACATTGATGTTATTATCATCGTCATTGTCATCACTCAGTGACCATTGTGATTAGTATTGCCACCGTCAACATCACCATCATCATTGCCGTGGTCATCATCAACATCGATGTCATTGTTATCATCAACATTGCCATCTTCGTGGCTGTCATCATCATTATCACATCGTCCCTCATCAGCATCCTCGTTGTTAACATCCTCCACCTCATTATCATCACCCAAGTACACTTCTCTATGATTTATTGCATCTCAGGTGATACCTGTGATGAAAAGCTTAAACTTTTGAAACAAACAATAACCTTTTTTTTTGTGAGACCAAAAGCAAGCTTATTTTATTCCTGTTGTTTTCTAGGGGATGGGATTGAAACGGCAGAGCTACCACAGCTTAGAGTGTTGTGCATTGCCAGCCCTTCTGCGCCGTCTCAAAATCTACACACCGTTCTGAAGAAACGAGAGTTTAAAATCACTGATGCTGTCCAAGAAAACATCATGAGCGTCATAGCAATGCGAGACTGCGAGGCTATTTTGATTTCTCTGCATCCATCGTTGCCAGATTCCAATCAATTTACTGCAGTAATGGAGTTGTTGAAGCTCATTTTCACCAATCAACAGCTGTGGAAGAAAGTGAGGGTAGCTTCTTTTTGCCAAGGAAGACAGACGCATTTGAAGCCTTCTGAACTTTTGCACGGTAGGCTCAACAACCTTATGGAAAATAAATTCCTTCAGCTACTGGACCGAAAGACTTTCAACCTGCCAGAAGACAAGGAAAACTTGATTAAAAGTTTGAGTTGTGCCGAGAGCTCATGCAAAAATGGACAAATTAAAGGATCGGGTCATGATTTGGGTCACGTTGAGGTGTTGCACAGAAACGGACATTTGAATGGAAACATTCCAAGAAATGGCAGCAACCCTCATGCTGGCATATGCTCTCCGGTGCATTTTCCAGAAGAACTTGGAAGCTTAATATCGGGTGCTGAAGGGGAAGATGTTTCATTTGTCCATGAACCCTCCTGTCAAGTTGTTTTTCAAACAGAGAACTGCGCAAGCGCAGATCCCAGGCACTTCGGTAATTATCAAAGGGTGTCGTACCATCCGGTTCAGAGAGCAGGTCCGCTAGTTGAAGCTTATGAAGATCACCCTCAGGGAGAATTCTACCATCCTGTTCAGAGAACAGGTCCGCCAGTAGAATCTTATGAAGATCAGCCTCAATTCTACCATCCTGTTCAGAGAACAGGCCCGCCAGTAGAAGCTTATGAAGATCAACCTGAGAGAGAATTCTACCATCCTGTTCAGAGAACAGGTCCGCCAGTAGAAGCTTATGGAAATCAGCCTCAGAGAGAATTCCACCATCCGGTTCAGAGAACAGGTCCGCCAGTAGAAGCTTACGAAGATCACCCTCAGAGAGCATTCTACCAGCCGGTTAAAGAAGCAGAAGGTCCCAGGCATGCCAGGACTTGTCAGAGGGTGTTGTGTCAGCCTGTTCAAAGAGATGATTGGCCAGTAGAAGCTGATGAAGATCACCCTCTGTATCCATGTGATGATAATGGTGGTGAGTCTTCTGATGACTCTCATGAAGATGGTCCTTGGAAACTTGCATGTGAAGGGCCTGTAACTTTACATCCTCAATAAACTGCAGTCCTGGGCCATGTAGAAGTGCATATGCAGTGGAACACCACTTTTAAGACCACCATCCCCCCCCCCCCCCCTCCTGCCCAAATTAAGACTCCCTCGAGTTTTCGGTTCATAGACTGATACAATTCACCTCCATTTAAAGATTCCCTTTTCTTAAAGACCTAGCTGCTTTTGTAATATTTTTTTTAGATCTGAAAATCGGGGTTCCACTGGACATGTCTGAAACAAAACTTGTGTCTTCAGAATTTATTGTTTTGCGGTTCATTTTTCTTTCAGGATCTGGGGGCTCAACTATGTTGTGTGCATGTATTTCTCTGGATTAAATCTAAATCAGCTGCCATGAACATTACAGGTGTCACATTTTTAGACTCTGCCTGATTTAGTTGGATCTGAAAATTCGGATATCGTGCAAAAAAATGAATTGTTGTTTTTGTTGTTGTTGGTTTTTGATTGTGTTCGTTTTTTTAAACAAAACTGTATTTAACTTTGCCCGATTATATTGGGTCTGAGAATGTTCAGGACAGTGTCTCATTAGATCCTTCGCGGAGACAGTGATACCTAGTACCTGCGATGAAAGGCCACCTTTGGGACCTGGCAAGTGTCTCTACATTGCAGGCAGCCTGTCATGACAGGTATGTTTTGGTCATGTAAGTAGACAAAGGGACAACAGAAGGCGTCCTTTCATGGGAGGTGTCCTCTCATCAGAGGGGCCTAACGTGGCAAGTACCACTGTGGCGCACAGTGATCTGGTTGACAGCTAGTCCCTCATGATATCAAGTCCTGATCAGTTTTAGCACAAAACAAATCAGCAAGGTGCTTTGGATGGTTAACTGTCTTCTTCTTCTTCTTCTTCTTCTTCGTTCATGGGCTAAGACTCCCACGTTCACTCATGGTTTTAGCAAGAGTGGATTTTTACGTGTATGACCGTTTTTGCCCCGCCATTCAGGCAGCATACGCCGATTTCGGGGGAGGCATGCTGGGTATTTTCGTGTTTCTATAACCCACCGAACTCTGACATGGATTACAGGATCTTTTCAGTGCGCACTTGGTCTTGTGCTTGCGTGTACACACGAAGGGGGTTAAGTCACTAGCAGGTCTGCACATAAGTTGACCTGGGAGATCGGAAAAATCTCCACTCTTAACCCACCAGGCGGCAGTGACCGGGATTCGAACTCACGACCTCCCGATTAGGAGGCCACCACTGCGCCACTTCGCCTGTCTGGTTAACTGTCTGACTTCTTATATAGCTGATTGAGACGTCACAAGTTTTTGTGGCAGTAAACTTTGGTTTTTCAATTTGTTTTGTATTGTCTCAATAATTCTTACACTGATTTTGGTGAAAAGTTGATTTGAACAATTGATAATCAGAATCATTATCATGATCATGGTGTACAAAGTGCTGTTATCATAAAGGATATTATAACAGTTGACAACATTATATTATTACTCCGACATATTCTCATTTAGTTCTTTTGTGAAGATCGAGATGTCTGCATGGAAACTTTTCCTGGTGATATCACTCACATTCTTAGACCCCCAAATTCATACAGTATTGAAATTCAATCAAGTTTGCGTTTTAATGAAACAGATGTTGTGATTGGTCAGAATGCCCCAACTCCTTAAAAATTACCGGTCATTAATTGTCGATAACCACTCGCTAAAAAATCCACTAACAACCTGCTGGCGAGGCGCATTGATACAGCCTCAACTAGTCTCGGTTAGCTTTGAGGGTCATTTTACAAGTAGGAGATTGTGTGAAAGAAAACAAAACAGGAGCAGAGTGATACGATAGGAATACAGAGACATATTTCTTGGGACTTGACCCTTGCAGGTAGGTGGACTGAAAGTAGTGTGTGAACAGAACAGAACCAATTCTGTCTGTTTACAACCGCATGAAAGCAGGAAAGAGATCGTCGTCAGATTGAATTACAATAACATTAACATGCTTCCATTTGAAACTTCTCGGTCTTCATCGTGGATTGACGCCCTCCCAAAGTCTAATTGAAGCCCTCCGTCGCTTCGCTCCGTGGGGCTTCAATTAGCTTTTGTCGGGCGTCAATCCCTGATGAAGACCTCGAAGTTTCAAATGGAAGCATGTTAATGTGTAATTGAAATGCTTTCAGAATAAAATTATTAGGGCCCAATTGGTGATGTTGTTTTGGATTGGCAGTGTGTGAAATGCTGAAATTTATTTCAAATTTCCAAAATGCTTGAAATGTTGTGTCCATTTTGGAAAATTTGTAGAAGAAAACAAACCCAAGGAAGATCATTGTAGGCACTGCATTCCTATGCTGTCTGAGATTCATATTCATACATCCCCCAGAGGAGCGAACTTTGTCAAGGAACTTTTATTTTCAATAACATGTAGACGAACGTGTTTTTTTAATATTTTTTATATCAGTTCCATTATTACTGTGTGAGATTTTACAGGTTGGAACTGAGTGTTTTTCAGTTTGTATGATAAAAGAATTTTTTTTTGATTCAGTCAAACCTGCCTTAGCGACCACATCTTGATAATAACCACCTGCCCATTACGACCACCCTAAAGAAACTCCAGGCCAAAGAGGTTCTGTGCTATGTAATTCACATTTCCATTAGCGACCATCTGTCTATAAAGATCCTTGGGTGCATGGTTGTTATAGACAGGGTTGACCGTACTATGTATTTACATTGGTCTTCGTTTTGCAGGTACGGGTATACTTGCTGTTGTTGGCTGAGTGTACAGCAACATTTGTTGCATCTTCATTTGTCACATTTAAGTGTATTAATATATTCTCACAGAATTGTCTGTGGGAGTCTTTCTTTTCTTCCCATTTGAGGGTGTGTTCAAAATCTGTGACAGTTATAAATGAATTGCTCAAGATTTTACTCCAGGGATAATATAAGATGTTTGGTGGCTTGTTGACAGACCAGCTTTTTTGTTGGTCCAAGGGGACCATATCGTCTTTTGTTTCATCTTTATCGACCAAGGCCGAAGGCCGCGGTTGATAAATATGAAACAAAAGGCGATATGCTCCCCGAGGACCAACAACAAAGTGCTGGTCTGACAACAAGCTACCAAACATCGTTTTTGTCATCATTTTGGTTGTGCAACAAAATGCACAATAACCCACAGGTAGACGAATTTTTAGAATCCAACTCCGGGCCACAAAGCATCGTCACAGTAGCACGAGATAACACGTCAAACTTTTATGTGACGTCAAACGTAGCTTGTTGATGCTTTTCTTCCAGTCTGAAAATGTGCAGAGCTGGGATCATATACCTGTGAATTCAGTAAGTGTTGAGGATATTTCTTTTCTTTTAAGTGTTTATGACTTTTTGTTGTGGATTTTGCGATTACAGAGATAAGTTGCAAATTGACCATGAGTCGCCGCGGTAATTATCAACATTGATTGGGTCTTTGAGAGTGAATGCTTACAATCGTTGTCCTCGGAAACACAAATCCAAAGCCACGATGGTTCCACACATCAAACAGTCAGCCTGATTGGCTTTGACTTTGACAATCCACGTTTCACATGAAAGCTCAAACCCATTCACAACCTCGAGTTATTGCATGGGGAACATGAGATTTATTTACCAAGTTTTTGTGAATGAAAACTCGTGAAAATGATGACAATTAACTTTATTTTTGACAAACTGTGCCTTTTTATTTTTGTGGAAGATTTTTTAAGTCTGCAGTAATTGTCTCATTTATATACATGTATTGTTATTCACAACAAAATTCTTGGGGTGCATTGTAGCCAGATGAGTGTTTTGTTTGTTATATACTTCCTTCAACAGCTGATTGTTAGTAACATTCCATATTGCTTTTGCAATGCCATCTACATTTTCTCATATAGTCTGTGATAGTTAAAACATTGTACAGTTCACTTTTGGAATACTTTTGAAAAAAATATGTAAAGCATTTTGCAAGATCTGATGTGTGTGTGTGTGTGTGTGTGTGTGTGTGTGTGTGTGTGTGTGTGTGTGTGTGTGTGTGTGTGAGTGTGTGTGTGTGTGTGTGTGTGTGTGTGTGCTTGCGTGCATGAATGCATGCATGCGTGTGTGTGTGTGTGTGTGTATGTGTGTGAGTGCTTGCATTCGTACAGGACTAACCTGCACACCATTTTGCAAGAGAGAGAGAAACTCACATTGTGATGTGAGTGTGCTTGTGTGTGTGTACCTTAATTCATGCAGACTGCATACATGTTCATGAGAGAGAGAAAGAGAGAGAGAGAGAGAGAGAGAGAAACTCACATTCTGTTATGTGTTTTTCATAAAACTTTGCACACTGTGTGCAGCTTCCCTACAATTTCAATCAATCAATCAATGAGGCTTATATCGCGCATATTCCGTGGGTACAGTTCTAGGCGCTCTGCAGTGATGCCGTGTGAGATGAAATTTTATACGGCCAGTAATTGCAGCCATTTCGGCGCATATTTACCTTTCACGGCCTATTATTCCAAGTCACACGGGTATAGGTAGACAATTATTAACTGTGCCTAAGCAATTTTTGCCAGGAAAGACTCTTTTGTCAATCGTGGGATCTTTAACGTGCACACCCAATGTAGTGTACACGGGGGGGAGTTCGGACACCGAAGAGAGTCTGCACACAAATTTGAC
This sequence comes from Littorina saxatilis, assembly GCF_037325665.1. Lineage (NCBI taxonomy): Eukaryota > Metazoa > Mollusca > Gastropoda > Littorinimorpha > Littorinidae > Littorina > Littorina saxatilis. The sequence goes on from NC_090248.1 coordinate 13,150,876, forward strand.
TCTGAAATAAATTTCCGCCGAACCTGGGATCGAACTCACGCTGACAGCGGCCAACTGAATACAAATCCAGCGCGCTACCAACTGAGCTTAATCTTAACAGTACCATCTAGAAAACCTGATTTTGTTCTGACAAGATTTTTTTCTGTGCATGAAAATAAGCACACACTTGGGTTTTGTCTTCGGGGCAGCTTTAACTGCATTCATTATTTTTTGTTTTCTTCTTCCAGATTAGATTACAACACAGCTCAGTTACGTTTTGAATTTTTGGTGATTTTTTTCGCGATGAGCATAGCTTTGTCATAATTTTGATTGCCCTATTTAGAACAGCATCAAACTGGCTAATTCGTAGAGTTGTAGTGCGGCCAGGTTTGAATGACGGGGTAGAATGCATCCCCCGGGCAGACGGTGTGATTGGGGGCGGTGTCGCGATGACCCAGCAAGATGTAGTCAGGGGTGATGTAGCCGCTGTCAACGCCGCATTGTATCAGGGCCAGTAGGGTGTTGAGGGCAGCGGCGTCTGGTACCCGGTGTGTGTAGTCCCCGATCACGCAGAAACCCAGGCCGTCGTGGTTGTGTCCCTTGGTGTGTCCGCCTACGTTTGTCCAACCTGCGAGGAGTTAAAAGATGTATTGGTCATATGTTGTCAGAGGATTGATTTTGTTTAAATGTGTGAGGGTAGCTATAGTGCCTTGACGACACATAGTGAGTAAGGCATTCTGTCGCGCAGAAACCCATGGCAATCAGTCCTTTGAAGTCAGAAATGTATGATCAATTAGTGGTTGTCAGTAATAGACTCGGTTAATAGTTAAAACTAGGTGAGAACGGCGTGAGAGTAATTAGAGTCCTTGCATCATGCCGAAACTCAGTCCCTTGTAGATCTAGTGTGTGGGCTACGTTGTTAAACCTATGAGGAGATTAATGATATATTAGTCATTGTAAAAAAAAGTTAAAAAAAGAGCTAAACCAAAGCTAATGTGTTAAGGGCAGTGGTGAGGAAAGTCCCCTATCACGCAAAAATCGTGTTGGCCCTGGTTGTGTCCCCTTTGTCCATTAACCTGTGAGGAGATTCATTATCAATTAGTTATGGAAGATGAAAGTCTCTTGTTCGATCACAAATGTGAAAGTTCATCATGCATTCATGGGCGAAAATTTAGCTTGGGCGGTTACTGCTTTTAAAAGTGAGGCCCATGCATGAACATTTATTCTTTGCATTGATTAAATGTAAAATAAAACAACGACCAACAAAAAGGATTTTTCTCATTCGTATCTCACTGCAGGAATCCAAAAACTGGAATCCTTGTCTTATCCATTTAAGTTCTGTTTGTATGGCTAATTGTTAAATGTTCACAAAGGTGAGTTCCATAAGCGTCCATGTGTTCTTCCCATTCATTTGCATGAGCACTCACTTCTTCTCCCCATTTGTTCGCAGTTCTTTATAATTGCCCGTTTTGCTTTTATTTAACCTGTTTGAGTTGTTTTGTTGTTGTTGTTGTTTTCCTCGCGCCCCTAATTGGCGTAGAGGCGCGTCCCCCGGGTGGTGGATGGGGGAGCTTTCTCTACTAACTTCTGAGAGAAGGTCGCATCACTCTCGATGCCGTGAACCTAATTAGGATCTTTGTCTTGTTTCTTCTCTATTTCTGCCTCCCCAAAGTCCTTTTACTTTCCTTTTCTCACCCATAAAATTCTTCACTTATTACCCTTGTTAAGTGGTTCTTGTATAGAATATAGTCAATGTTTGTAAAGATTTTAGTCAAGCAGTATGTAAGAAATGTTTAGTCCTTTGTACTGGAAACTTGCATTCTCCCAGTAAGGTCATATATTGTACTACGTTGCAAGCCCCTGGAGCAATTTTTTTATTTGTGCTTTTGTGAACAAGAAACACTTAACAAGTGGCTCTATCCCATCTCCCCCCTTTCCCCTATCCCATCTCCCCCCTTTCCCTCGTCGCGATATAACCTTCGTGGTTGAAAACGACGTTAAACACTAAATAAAGTAAAGTAAAGTTGTTGTTTTCTTAAAAAATCTGATTTTGTTCTTTCCTTTTAGAAATTTAGATTTCAAGTTATTTTAAGAGAGAGACAAACTCCGCCCACTTACCTCGGCCTTCATAAGCCATCCCATCCTCGCCAATCAGAAAGGAGTAGGCAATGTCGGACCAGCCTCTGCTGATCTGGTGAAAGTTTTGGTACGCTCGCACCATGGCCTTGCACAGACCGGTGCTATGGCAACCGTCAGGGGGTGTGGCTCCGTGGTGGATATACACATGGCCGGGCGTCTCTGTGAGCGGCACGAGGGGCGGATTGGCGTCCTTGGCCCCCCACTCTGCACGGCTGATGATGTAGGGGCAACTTTTGGCTAGTTGTCGCGGCGGCTCGGTTGCTGCTGATGTATCGGGGAGATAATAATACATGTATGTAGGTCAATTTATTTAAAAATACAATTTGTTTGACCAATCACAATTCCAATTCCTGTGTAGAGTTGCAACTTTTTGACTCACCTGAGTAATCAGTGAGTCTAACGAGTAATGAGCAGGGGCCGTCCGTTCATCACCAAAAAACGTAACGTTCAGGTTACAGTGGAACCCCCTTTTTAAGACCTCCCAATCTAAGACTTCCTCCTTTTTAAGACCTTCCTTTCTCAGATGTTGTGTTCATAACCTCTCTAAATTTACCTCCATTTTAAGACTTCTCCCTTTTTGGCTCACGTAAGTGTAGCCTATGCGATGCTAACTTTTGTCTGTCTGTGCGTGCGTGCGTGTGTGCGTGCGTGTGTGATAGAAACTTTAACATTTGACTGAACACCGAAATACTAATTTTACCGGGTTATTATCCAAGCAACAGCTTCAAAGTATTGAAGCAATGATCAACATTTCGTCGGCATGTAGATAAAGTGTGTATCCAAAGAAAACGGGTGGTGGTGGGTTGGGGGGGGGGGGGTAAAAACACGTGACTGGTTTGTGTTGTGTGTGGTATGTAGACCAGGTCAGGGGTCAAGGTTAGGTCAGATCGCGTGAAGCATTGTGGTATAGATTCACTTCTCAGTTCGGGGAAGACGATTTCACATTGTTCGGTTTCGTAGCGGCTCCAGAAAAAATAGATAAAGAAGATACCAAAGGAGATTTCCTACAGGTTGATCTGCACAGCGTGTTTTCAGTGTCTGCGCGAGGAAGCGCTGTCGAAAGGGCAGTGTGGATCTCAGTGGCAGTCGTGTCCCCGTAAGTAGGCTACAGACAGACAGATCTAGATCTAGCGTCTCCCACTCTTGCACTGTGTCTATGCTTACTGTGTGTGTGTATTGTGACGGAGTGATTGAGTTTGTGTTACTGTTTGTCGATTTCTTACGGGAGCCTTGAAGGCTTCGCCTCTTGTTAGACCTGATTTTCTTCGATTTTGAAGGTGGTAAAAGGGGTGTATTTCGAATGTTTTTTGAGCAAGAGCTTTGAAACTGTGCACACTTCACACAGGGTTTGATACTTGCCCGATATGACCCCAGTCTGGTAGAACTTCGACACATTTCAAGGTCACAGCGGGGTCATATTTGATCCACGAAAACTTAACATTGAGGTTTTTGACTCACATGCGAAGCAAAAGTGAGTCTATGTACTCACCCGAGTCGTCCGTCCGTCACGTGGCTTCAAGGGGAGCTTACCCTCATAGATCACGTGGTCTGGTGACCATGGTTACGTGATTTTTGACTCACATGCGAAGCAAAAGTGAGTCTATGTCAAGTCAAGTCAAGTCAAGTTTTATTCCGATAAAACCCCGTGAGGGTACATGGAAAATTAAAAAACACAATAAAAACACATTTCATTCAACACCAAATAAAAGGAACTAAAACAAAAAGAAATCAGGCTATGTACAGAAAAGGGAGTTGAGGGGTGAGGGAGAGCAAAAACAATACAAGAAACAATTCAACAATAATAATAATAAATAATAATAATAATAATAATAATAATAATAATAGTAATAATAATAATAATAATAATAATAATAAAACACACAAAGTAATTACATACATTTCTTTACTATGGGAAATGGGGGGAAGGGGGAGGGGGGGGGGGGGGTGATGGGTGAGTTAACATAAGGACAAAAATACTATTACAAACAACACAAAACAGATAACGGAGTATAAAGCTAAAAGAGAATTAAATTTTACTCGCTTCTCAAACAGTCCATGACAAGTGTCATGAACTTTGCGAGTTTTAATAGCAATAAACTCTTTTTTGTAGTGGAAAAAAGCTCTCTGAATTTAACTGAATTGGGGCGGGCATAATAATAGCACCGTAACAACTGTTTTCTATAATTGGTAAAAAAAGGACATATGTACTCACCCGAGTCGTCCGTCCGTCCGTCCGTCCGTCCGTCCGTCCGTCCGTCCGTCCGTCCGTCCGTCCGTCCGGAAAACTTTAACGTTGGATATTTCTTGGACACTATTCAGTCTATCAGTACCAAATTTGGCAAGATGGTGTATGATGACAAGGCCCCAAAAAACATACATAGCATCTTGACCTTGCTTCAAGGTCAAGGTCGCAGGGGCCATAAATGTTGCCTAAAAAACAGCTATTTTTCACATTTTTCACATTTTCTCTGAAGTTTTTGAGATTCAATACCTCACCTATATATGATATATAGGGCAAAGTAAGCCCCATCTTTTGATACCAGTTTGGTTTACCTTGCTTCAAGGTCAAGGTCACAGGAGCTCTTCAAAGTTGGATTGTATACGTATTTTGAAGTGACCTTGACCCTGAACTATGGAAGATAACTGTTTCAAACTTAAAAATTATGTGGGGCACATGTTATGCTTTCATCATGAGACACATTTGGTCAAATATGATCAAGGTCAAGGTCACTTTGACCCTTATGAAATGTGACCAAAATAAGGTAGTGAACCACTAAAAGTGACCATATCTCATGGTAGAAAGAGCCAATAAGCACCATTGTACTTCCTATGTCTTGAATTAACAGCTTTGTGTTGCATGACCTTGGATGACCTTGACCTTGGGTCAAGGTCACATGTATTTTGGTAGGAAAAATGTGTAAAGCATGTGAGTCGTATGGGCTTTGCCCTTCTTGTTACGAATAATAATACTACATGTACAAACATGTATGTGTATTTGTAAAAGGGGAGGTTGTAAGACAAGGCATCATGACTTAAACCTTCTCTTCTTATAAATAAAGTTCAGTATATAAAGTTCAGTCAGTCAGTCAGTATCTAACTGTCTCTTTCTTTACCCTCCCCGCTCGACTCACACCTACTTTACACGCTATGCCCGTCCACAGCAAAATGGTCTTGAGACTTTTGAATGTTTTGTTTTGTCTTTTGGTAAACATTCCATTAACTAACCTTTTTTGTTTTTGTATTTTAAATTTATATATACTTCACCTAAGAGCGTAAGCGCTGCTGTATATGTGAATGACAGGACTAACCGTTCCGGATTTTTATGTTTATATTTCCTGCACCTGACATAACCACTGCTTTATCATTATGTGACTGGCAGGGCTGAGACCGCGCTGAGGAAAAAGGCGTCCGAGGTGTTTGGACAACTTGACGGAAACGGAGACGGAACTGTGACTATCGACGAAATCCAAAGCTTCGCAGGTATTCCTCGTGTTCTTTAATGAGATACGACACCGATACATGCACAGCCTTACGATTGATTTTCTTCTGCTGATATGACGAAGTCACCGAGACAGACTCACTTCTTCTCTCTCTCTCTCTCTCTCTCTCTCTCTCTCTCTCTCTCTCTCTCTCTCTCTCTCTCTCTCTCTCCCTCTCTCTCTCTTTCACTCTCTCTCTTTCACTCTCTCTCTCTTTCTCTCTCTCTTTCTCTCTCTCTTTCTCTCTCTCTTTCTCTCTCTCTTTCTCTCTCTCTCTCTCTCTCTCTCTCTCTCTCTCTCTCTCTCTCTCTCTCTCTCTCTCTCTCTCTCTCTCTCTTGCCGTGTCTCTCTCTCTCTCTGTGTCTCTGTCTGTCTGTCTCTCAATGTTTAATGTGACGTGATGCTTCGCATTATGACGTTGTCTCTACCTTATGACGCCAGAGATGTCACTTTGGAATACAGGGTCAAGAAGAGAAGTCTTGGTTTAATCAGTCGACGTCGTTTGTCATTAATGACGTTCCCTGTGAGTGTGCACGTTTGTCATAGGACAAACAAATAAAATGTTTGTTTTCGATGGCAAGGCCCAAAAAGTGTGTTTGTTTGTTTGGTTATGTGGGTGTTTTATTTAACCAGGCGCATGTGGCGTTTTATTGCGATGAATTGCGAGCTGTAAAAATCGTAACAGAGTACAGCTTTCCTTGTAAAATCTGCAAAATCGAGTTTTGCAGAAGAAAAAAAATCATTAGTTTCGGCTCCTCCATAACACTTATTTTCTGTCTTCTATAAAAGAACATACAACGTCTCTGCATGTGTAAAAATAACAACAAACAGAAAACATTCATTTTTTTTAAACTTGAAAATAAAAATTGGTTGGTTCCTCAACATGTCAGGTATAATTTTCAGACTTCTTATAGTCAGCATTTACGAAATTAGCCTCACTGATAATATTTGACGTGTATTTGTTACTATGTAGGAATGGGAGTGGACGAGATCTGTGACGGGCTGAAACTGACGTCAAAAGGAGCCAAAGCTCTCACAAATTATGACGCAAATTCCGACAACATCCTCGACATTGAAGAACTGGGCAAGCTCTTCGACAAAATAGATGACGACAGTGAGTTCTATGTTCTATGTCTTTCTCAGTCGCCTAGAGATCACCTCAGTCTTACAAGCTCTTCGACAAAATAGATGACGACAGTACCAAATATTGACGGACTGTGTGATGATATCTTCTGCTATGGTCTGTTGAGACAGTGTTATCAAAATCGAGACCGGAGGTCGAGATTTTGATATCACTGTCGAAACAGACCAATAGCAGAAGATATCGTCACACAGTCAGTCAATGTTAGATATATTGCTAATTCTCTGGACATTTTCTATTTACTGTACAGAAATTACAAAAGTATTTGTCTCAGTTTTGGCTGTTCCATATGAGGGCCCCAAAGGGTTTAAAATCGTGATCGTGATTGGTGTTTTTTGACCTTTCTGTGACCGTGATTGCCGAAATTTCCATTTCTGTGATCGTGATGGGACTTTGCCCGTGATCCGTGATGACAAAAAAATCAAGTCTCGTGATCGTGATTGTCATTTGTTTTCGTGATCGTGATGGGCATTATTGCAAAGCATTTTAAAGTTTTGAGTGCATTCAGTCAAATTCAAATTCGAAGATCAAAAATGGCGTGCAGCGGTACTGTCATTGAACTTCTGTTATATTTTGTGGAGTCAAGCCAGACCAAAGCAGGCGGCGAGAATGCCTTCCTTGGTGGAAGGGTCAGGCTACGGGTCCGTCTTTCCGAAGACGAAATGTCAAGGTATGTCATCTATCAGGGCCGGACTAGGTAAGTACTAGGGGGGGGGGGGTACAGTTGAGGGTCCAGGGGGCAAAGCCCCTTGGTGGGGGTTGCAAGGTGGTAAAGCCCCCTTGAAGCTGAACGTTTTTTGATGTTTCTGGAGAGAAAGGAAGCCTCTCCTTGAACGAAAAAGGTAAATTCGACAGCAAGCTGTATAGGCAATGAAGAAGAATTGAAATTGTAAGGACTCATACTCATCACAAAAATCGTTGAAGAAAAATGTCTTTCGAAAGGGGGTGAGAGGTGCGATTTCTCCTCGGATTTCATGATGATCCAGATGCAACACCCTCCCCCTTTCCTCCCCCACAAAAAAACCCAAAAAAAAGCGTTTGGGAGGTACATGCTTAAGCCAGGGGGGGGGGGGGGGGGGGGGGTGGCTGTTCTGAATGTAGGCAAAGATCTTGAAATTTGTTCAAGATCTTTGAGATTGATTGAGATCATTGACATTGTCAACATTGCCACGTCCGGCTGTCACTCGCTCAGTGTGACCTCGACTGGCTCGAGTCTGAACGAGTCTGCGTGTAGCCAAAACCGAAACTAGAAATGTGTTTTTCATCCCAGCAACGTGGACACGCTTGGCATAGATTCTAATTGTCGCTTCTTTGCATTAAGCTTGGATTCATTTTAGCGCCTGTAAACTTATCAACAATGGGTTAAATTCCGGAACTATGGCGGGGAGACGTGCCAGTTTGGGTCACTTGATCTTCATGTAAAAGTCGACCAAAGTCATGTTCGTTGGGGATTTTGTTATTATAGACTCTACCATCACACATACATGTACTTTAATTTAAATCCACCCAATAGTTTTTGAGAAAATGGGTTTAAAAGATTTAGCTCTGGAAATGTGAAATTGTGCAAGTATATATTCATGTGTGTGAGTGAGGGTGTGGGAGTTGAATGTGTATGAGTGCAGGGGCGGATTAGGGGGGGGGGGGGGTTACTGGGGTTCCGGACCCCCCCCCCCCCCCCCCCGGCTGTAAAAAAAAAGAAGTAATAATACTAACTTTAAAACAAATATTGAGTGGCTGCTGACACCAGTTGATCATGTTTAAAATCAAGGATAAGCCATAAATTGTTCATAACATAGCTAAATCTCTTCAGCTTCTGGGGGGCTAAGCCCCCCAGACCCCCTAACGGGGCCTTGCCCTGGACCCCAGGTTGTAACCCCCTCCCCCCCCCACTCTGGCTTAACTGCTCCGCCCCTGGAGTGTATATTCCTGTGAGTGTCTGTATGAGAGAGAGAGAGAGAGCGAGAGAAAAAACAATGAAAACAACATTCTTGTTACTGATTACAAATCATGATATGTATTTCTATGTGTGTGTGAAAGAGAATTAAAAAAATAAAATAAAAAAGTGCAACAGTTGTCACTTTGTGTTGAATAAACAATAGATCCAGAGGAGCGAATTACTGTGTGGTTGTGTTTACTTTGACACGTGCTTTCTGTACCTGCGACTTTTACCGTGACCGTGATTTGCCACTGGTGTTCGTGATCGTGAAAACAAAAATCAAGGTAACTGTGATCGTGAAAGCTAAAATTTCCCTTCCCGTGATCGTGATGATACCCCCCCTTTGGGGCCCTCCCATATCCCTCCCTCTGATTATTATTTCTTTTTGTTCACTCTTTTTTTGTACTTTTCAGTATTTAAAAAGTCTTCAGTCACTTGCTCAACTAAATTCTGGGATCATTACATTTTCATATATATTTGTTTGTTTTTAAATTCAGGTGTTTTTGTTTTTGAAGTGGGGAAGCAATAAAGAGGTCGTCGATATCAAAACTGATATCGACGGAAATGTCGTCGATATCACTTTTTACAATGAGCTCAGTTTTGCCCATATGAAATATCAATATTGAGTTCTATGTTCTATGTCTTTCTCAGTCGCCTAGAGATCACCTCAGTCTACCAGACATGAGTTGATATTCTTACAACGTTTGGGGGGAATTCATTCTCTGTTAATTTCTCGTGAAGCAGCACCAACATCGTGTGTGAGGGGGGGGGGGGGGGTGTTT